>NW_005369442.1:1978970-1986271 GCF_000412655.1 Myotis brandtii | reverse complement strand
TTTTTTTTAAAGGGCTCTGAGCTCCCACTCCAAGCTGGGTAAAGTACGGAGCACCAGAAGTCAAATCAGAGAAGTGAAGGCCCCTGCCCTCAGAGGCTTCCCCCGGGGGAGAGGAACACTCCCTGGTGGAATGCGTCCCCTACTAGCTATGTTTGCCTCTGGCATTCCAGAATTATTCCCGTCCTGGCCCTTGACTCCTACCAACAACAATGCTGGGCTGAGCAGTAAACAAATAAATATGTCTGTTGTTAGTCCTTGCTCTTTCTCCAGGAACCCATTCTGGTTAAAGAAATATTCCTTTATATGACAATCTAAGTTCTGAACCCACTGCCTTAGTGTAGCATCTGTCCCCAACAAGGTCCTCTTACTGGTCCAAATCCAGTGGCTTCCCAAGGTCAGATCCAGTGCTTTTAGATGTGACCTTGGGTTCTCTGGGTTGGTGAAGACAGACACTGTGCGGTGACATCCTCCCAGCTCACCTGTACCCTTCCCCAGGAGGCCCCTGGCTGGTGCCTCAAATCAGCAGGCCTGGAGGCTTATGTCTTCGTAATTCAACAAGTACAGCAGCTGGTTCTCCCCCCTTAAGATTTAATACTTGTCATTTATCTGTGTCACAACTGCAAAGGAGCAAGTTTCCAGAGACAGATTTATTATGTGTGCTGAGTGTCTCAGGTGCAGCCGTGCATGGAGATGGGCTGAATTCCATATTTTTCTTGGGTTTTTGTTCTATAAAAATAGCCACTTTTACTTTGCATTCAGACAAGTGAGAAATATACAGTCTCGAGCTGTGAGTCACCACGGGGCACTCACAGAAAGCAACATTATTGTCGAACTGGGCTCCAGCTAGTGGTTTCAGGGTCAGCTGCCAGGTTTGCACACGTGTTGGCTTAGGCAAGGAGCGAGTTGTCACCAGGACTGCCTACATAATTTGTGAGGCTCAGTGCAAAATGAAAATGTGGGGCCCCAAGGTTAAAATGCAGAAAAAAGTGCTGTTATAGATAAAGCTTTTTCCTACTGTCTCTCTCACTTGTCATAGTGTTTTTCACTTGCTGTTTAATGTCGTTCACTTGCTAAAGACAAATTAGTTTTCTTTTTAAAATTAATTAATTAATTAATTAATTAATTTTTTTAATTGTCTAAAGTTTTACATATGTCTCTTTTTCCCCAAATTGACCCCCCTGACCCCAGCCATTCCTACCCCAGGCAAGCCCCCACCGCCCCAGTGTCTATGTCCATTGGTAAGACTATTTTTTAGTGTCCTTCTCTTCTCTCCCCCCATCCTCAGAGTCTAGTTCAGTGATGGCGAACCTTTTGAGCTCGCTGTGTCAGCATTTTGAAAAACCCTAACTTAACTCTGGTGCCGTGTCACCTATAGAAATTTTTTGATATTTGCAACCATAGTAAAACAAAGATTTATATTTTTGATATTTATTTTATATATTTAAATGCCATTTAACAAAGAAAAATCAACCAAAAAAATGAGTTCGCGTGTCACCTCTGACACGGGTGTCATAGGTTCTCCATCACTGGTCTAGTTACTCTTTTTAATAGAACCTGAATCCTACAGGTGTTCAGATTTCAAAACTTCCTTTCAAATGATGGGACTGGTGAACTCAGAAGAAAAAGAGGCCTCCTGAGGTTAACAAGAATATGATTGACGCTGTTAAACTTAGACTGAGGTTCAGTTAGTAAGCTCTCTGACCTCTGGGTAACTGGATTGGGCTCAAGTTCCAAACTAGTTCTTGGATTGTGCTAAATGCAAGCCAAATCTGTGAGATTTCTAAATCTGGAGCAATGTTACTGCAATAGCCGTACAACTGTTACACAAGATTTACACAATTACAGGCGCTCAGGGCTGTTAAGAAACCTTAGAGGTCTTCCGATTCAGTCTTCTAAACTGTGTTGACCTAAATTACTTAGATGACAAATATTAACTCATACAACTAGGTATCAACTCCTGAGGGTTACAGTTCTCATATAATTACAATGCTTATTTTGCAATCAACAGTTACAAATGAAATACAAATAAAACCACAAAACCAATAAAAATTACAATTAGCAATGTTAATTTGATGTGAAAGATGATGTTGGTTTGCTGAAATGAAATCACCTAATATGGCACAAGGGCCTAACGGTTTCTTTGTCGGTCCACTTACTATTTTTCTCCATCCAAACCAATTCAGAATCGTTCTGACTTTGCAAGGTGCCTGGAGGTCATTTGGCCTTCCCTGGTCTTCAGTGATCATGTATATAGTAAGCCCCCTTCTCTCTTGTCTCATTAGACTGTGACAAAGTAAGATGACCTGGAGTCAGGAGGATTAAATATAAACCCAGGGACTCCTCTTCCAGATGATCCAGAATATTCTGTGCACCAGAATTCAGTGCACCCAGACCATGCCCACAACCCCGTCTGCCTAACAATGACCTAATCCGATCATTCCACAGTAACCCTCTTAATTCTCCCAACTACTGTTACAGACTCTCTATCACTGGATCTGCCCTCTCTGAGCCGTCTATTCCTAATTCTGATCTTCTCCAGGCTCATGAGCTTAGTTTCTTCAAATGTTCATGCATCAGTGTTAATTTCACAGCCCCCTCCACCCTGCAGGCCACTGGCCTTTGGTTGCCTTCCAGCGTTTTCCTTAAGACACACTTCCTAGTCGTCGTCCTAATACATCCAGGTTGCAGGTTCAATCTCTAATTAGGGCACATAAAAGAAGCAACCAATGAATGCATAAATGAGTGGAACAGTACATCAATATTTCCCTCTCTTTATCTCTCTCTCTTCCTCTTTCTCTCTAAAAATTAAAACAAAAGACACACTTCCTAGAAGCGAGCCCAGGTCTGGTCTGAGGCAGGAGCAGAGCAGATGGCAGCAGCACCTTGCTCTGCAGGCTCCCACAGAAGGGGAGGGGTCTGCTCCTGAGGAGCAGCTTTACCTATTTCATTTTTCCACAAATATTTACCGAGCACTTAAAACATGCCAGGTACCGTTGCTGGAGCTGGGCACTCAGCAGGGAGCGATCAGACCAGGTCCCTGCCTTGATGAAGTTTACCGTTCAGTGGTCAGTCCACAAACGAGCTTGTGGACATCCAGGTAATGCTGGGTGATGGCACAGAGGGGAGGTCACCCTGGACAGATGGTCACGATGGCCTCTCTCAAGGTGACATTTGGCTAGAATGAGTAACCCTTGTGCATTTGAGGGGGAAGAACTTTCCAGGCAGAGGAAATGACAACCACCAAGGCCCCGAGGAGCAGTGAAGGACACCTGTGTGGGGAGGGCTAGACGGTAAGGGGGTGGGCACACATGCCACAGGGTCTTGTAAAGACCCTGACTTTTATTAAGAGTGTGTGGTGGGGGGAGGAGCGAATTTGAGTAGAGTGACCTGAAGTAATAATTTATGTTTTTAAAAATCCCTCTGGCTGACGGGAAAGTTCTGGAAGCTGATAGTGGTGATGGTTGCACAAATGTGATGTACTTAAAGCCACTAAGGCATACACTCAAAAAGGATTAAAATGGTAAATACTATGTCATGTACATTTTACCATAATAAGAAAGAGCACTACTCATTCATTTCATGATTCTTTAAGTTTAGAAAACAAAACAAAAGAACATCCCTCTGGAAACCAGGTAGAGAACAGTCTAGTCTGGGGGAGACCAGTTAAGATGATTTCACTTCATCTTCACAGCAATCCTATACAGTTGAAGTGGCCGATGAGAAAACTCCGGCTCAGGAAGGTTAAGGTCCTTATCCACAGTCACACAGTGAGTGGCAGGGTTTGCTCAGACCCAGCCCTGAGGACTGAAGTTAGTCACACTGCAGTACTCCTATTCATGCAGCTCAGACCAGCCTGAGCCTGCTTCCCTGGCCCTGCATTACACATACCCATCTATACCTCGTCTAAAGCCAACCAAATCACTCGAGCATGTTGGTATAAGCTGCTAAGCCACATCTTGCTGTGTGTGCCCTACTTATGCCATGGTGTTCCTGATGCATAGGCAGCCTGTTTTTCCTACTCCTGCATTTTGTACATTCTAGTGCTTGTTTTGCTTGCCTGATTTCCCTCTAGAGAAAACATGTTCTACTTTTGATAAGGTTATATCTCTTGCTCTTTTTTTTTTTTTTTTACTAGTAAAAGACCCAGCTCTAGCCTCTTTTTCCTCCCTTGGCACTTTGCTTAAATGAAGCACTGTTTTCCTAGCCCTTGGGAACATGGATAAGATGATCCTTATGGTAACCCAGGGCTTAACACTGAGCAAGCACTCCTTTGATTTAGCACATATTTTCGTGCTTATTATAAGCCAGGGACTGCTCAAGGCTCTGGGGATACAACAAGGAACACAGGAGACAACAATTCCTGCCTCTATGGAGCTTATACTCTCATACAAAGTAAGTTTTACAGCATGTCAGTAGGCGGTAATTATTACTGAACAGACTAAAGCCGGGAAGAGAAGAAGGGATGCTAGGATGATAGAATATACTTTTAAACAGGGTGGGCAGGGCACACCTCATTGAAAAGGTATTTGAGCAGGATAATAGGAAGTGAGAGCATAAACCATGTCGCTATTTGGGGGCAACGCTTCCCAGTTAGAGCAAACAGGCAGTGCAAAGGCCCTGAGGTGGAGAGAGGACTAGCAAAGAGGCCCATAAAACGGGACTGGAGCCACATGGTGTGCGGGGGCGGGGAGGGAGGATAAACTACAAGAAACGAAGTCAGTGAGGTGGTGGGGACAAGGGTCTTGGGCTCTTCCTGTGAGCTGGAAGCCACTGAGTGGTTTTGGACTAGGAGACATGATCTGATCTAATACATATTTGCTGACTGCCAGCACTGACGCCAGGCCCAGAGAGGGGTTAAGGGATTGACTAAGGAAGCGCATGTTCCTCTGACTAAGGCCCTGGCCCTGGGCTAAGGGCTTTAATGTCATCTCCACCTACAGGACAAGCAGGTGCTATTATGCTAACACTCCAATCCATATATCACCTCTTGACTGGACCCCATAATAACCTCTTACGCAGTCTTGTCCACACAACGGCTAGTCATCCTTTCAAAACATAAATCACTTCTGGGAATATGTCTGAAGAAACTGGAAACACTAATTCAAAAGAATAAATGTACCCCGATGTTCATAGCAGCGTTATTTACAATAAACAAGATGTGGAAGCAGCCCAAGTTTCCATCAGTAGATGAGTGGATAAAAAAAACTGTGGTACATTTACACAACGGGATATTTACTACCCGGCGGTAAAAAAGAAGGAAATTTTAACCTTTTGCAACAGCATGGATAGACTTGGAGAGCATTATGCTAGTGAAATAAGCCAGTCGGAGAAAGACAAGCATAGTACCATATGATTTCACTCATATGTGGAATCTAATGAACAAAATAAACTAACAAAATAGAAACAGACTCATAGAGACAAAGAACAGACTGACAGCTGTGAGAGGGGAGGGGGTTTAGGGGACTGGGTAAGAAAGGTGAAGGGATTAAGAAAAAAACAAACACAAATCACATAATGCCATGCTCCCTTCCTCACCCTAAAGCCATAAATGGCTTTCCGTACACTCGGAATAAAAGCTAATCTCCACGGAGGCCTGTAAGGCTCTGTTGAGCAGTGAACTCATCTCCTGCCCCACCCCTCGGATCATTCTTTCAGCTTTGTCCCTGTCACCCCCACCAGTCCAGCTCTGGATCAAGTAACCCTGCTGGGTTCCTCTGAAGCACTTATTAACTCCTGAAATTATTTTGCTTGTTTTACAAGATTTGTTTACATATTTACTGTATGTCTTAAAAGAACAAATGCTCCAAGGAGCCTAGAATAGCTCCTGGCATACAGTAGTTCTCTATAAATACTAATTAAAAATGAATGAAAGAGAAGATACCTCTCTCATCTAAAGTAACTCTCAGAGCAAGCACCCAAGTTAACTAATAATCTGACTCAACCTAAAACCTTTTTAAAAAAATCTTTCAAAAGATATTGATCAAGGACCTTATTATTTGTCAGGCATTGAATCAGGGATATGGTTACAAACAAGACAAATTTAACGCATGGAAAGTGTAGCGTCTAGAGCAGGGGTTCTTAACATTTTTCTTCCATGAACTGACTCCTTTGGCGGTATGATGAAGGCCATAGGCCCCCTTTCAAAATGTTATGACAAGCATAAAATACGTGGGGATTACAAAGGAAACCAAATGTACGGAAATATAGGTAACACTACTACTAAAAAACAAGTCTTTGATATAGTAATAATTGTGTTTCTTAACTAATGTAACAAATAACAAGATCTAGTGGGAAATAACTACAGTATCCTTGCACTGATGAAAATAATGTTTTAAGGTCTCCAATATTTCTAATGGAATATAAAAAACTCCTATATCTCTACCACCTAGAAATGTTTGGCTGACTCTTACCAGCTATGTTCTGAATCCAAAGTAAAAAGAAAAACAAACCCCAAACCAAAAAAATCAAACTATAATAACTTTTACAATTTCTGAAAGAATTCTATTTAAGTCCTAACACTGTAATCTTTCATTGATTTTGGTTAGGAAATCTATTAAAAGTCAAATGGAGTTTCGGGATCAGGCTTGCCTAACAGGTACCATCATAGACAGTTGTCTCCAGGGGCACCTGCCCAGGTGCGGGTTAGGAGGGTCAGTGCAGCTGAAGCAGGTGGCGCCAAGCGTGGGGACCAGCATCTCGCCCTTCCTCCAGGCTACCGGGGTCGAGGGCAGGGGAGAAAATGGAAACAGAGGAGCAAAGGGCGGGCCTGCCTTCATTTCTGGTGAGTTCTGGGCACCTCAAGTAGACTGCAAGCCCCCAGCAGTGGTTCTCAACCTTCTGGCCCTTTAAATACAGTTCCTCATGTTGTGACCCAACCATAAAATTATTTTCGTTGCCACTTCATAACTATAATGTTGCTATCGTTATGAATCGTAATGTAAATATCTGATATGCAGAATGGTCTTAGGCGACCCCTGTGAAAGGGTCGTTCGACCGCCAAGGGGTCGCGACCCACAGGTTGAGAACCGCTGCGAGTGAGTGCAGGGGAGAGGAAAGGGGGAATTTGGAGACAAAGGAGACTTTATTTGCCTCCTGGTGACCAGGCCTAAATTCAGAAGCGTTGCCACTTCTCCCAAGGGAAGGACTCCGTGCGGTACGTCACCAGTTCACGTTCCTGCGCCCCTGATAGTGTACGCGGCTCAGCTCTCCGGTGTCGGCGGACATTCGGGACGTTTCGCCCCCTGGGCCCCGAAGCGGACGCGCGGGAGCTGTGAGACCCGCCGACCGTGCCGCCTGGGAGA
>NW_005369442.1:1970740-1978560 GCF_000412655.1 Myotis brandtii | reverse complement strand
GCTGCGCGAGGCGGGGACGCGCTTTGACCCTCCGGGGACTTGCCTGACAGGCAAAAGGGCCCTGAGCCGCGCGGGATCCCGGGATTCGTCTCTCATCTGACTCAGGGATGCCCAAATGCAGCGCCAGAATACGATTCAAATAAGCGAAACTAACTGACCACGTGCCTGCAAGTCTTCATCGCCGCTTTATTTTCAATGGAGGAAATAGAAACGATCCAGTGCAATTGAAATAGGACCCAAGCCAGTCTGTGTGGAAGGAATTAAGAAAGTTATGCAAATGGTCAATAGACACATCAGAGTCTTAAACATTATCCATCCGAAAAATGAAAATCTATATTTCAATAAGTTACAACTTCACAGCCAGTAGGATGATATAGGCAATAACAAATGTGGAGAAATCAGAACCTTCACATATCTCTGGTTGGAATATAAAATGGAGCATCCATCTTGAAGAATAGGAATTTCCTCAGAAAGCTAAACCTACCGGTACCATTTAATAATTTCACTCCCAGGTATAGAACCACAAGAATTGAAAACATATGTCTATAGAAAAGCTTGTCCATGGATGTTCGTAGCAGCATCCTATCTAATAAAGAGGGAATATGCTAATTGACTGCCCCGCCCTCAAAGATGGCCATGCCCACAGCCAGAAGATGGCCTGCAAGGAAGGGTAGTTCTGGGCGATCAGGCCAGCAGGGGAGGGCAGTTAGGGATGACCAGGCAGGTAGGGGAGGGTTGTTAGGGGTTAATGGGCCGGCAGGGGAGGGCAGTTGGGGGCAATAGGGCTGGCAGGGGAGTAGTTAGGGGGTGATCAGGCTGGCAGGCCGAAGCAGTTAGGGGCAATCAGGCAGTCAGGCAGGCGCGGTTGGGAGCCAGCAGTCCCAGATTGTGAGAGGGTCCCAGATAGGAGAGGGTGCAGGCTGGGCTGAGGGACACCCCCTCCCCCCCCCTCCCCCCGAACAAATTTCATGCACCAGGACTCTAGTTATTCATAATAGCCAAAAGTGGATACAATTCAAATGTCTATAATCAAAATGTGGTATATCCTCACAATGGAAAATATTTGGCCATAAGAGGAAATGAAGGACTGATGCATGCTGCAATATGGATGAACCTTATGGAAAACAGTACAAGTAAAAGAAAGCAGTCATAAAAGACCATATAACAACACATTGAGATTTGAAGGGGGATAATTTATACTCCTCTCTTCCTCTCCTAGTGCCCAAATGGCAATCTTACTTAGAACGTCAGACCTAGCCTCTGGGAAAAGCTAGAGCCCAGAATCTGCGGAGCCTCCCAGTCTCAGTTTTGTTTCCCAAATTCAACAAGCACATGAGTCATTCTCTCTCTCACAGGGAGGAGTGAGTGATGGGGACTGGAAAAGATGCCAGATATGGCCATTCCATACTTTTTCTTTATCTTGGTAATCCCTCCAAACATTGCTTGGCACTAAGTAATGTCTCTATTCACTAATTTACCAAATCTTTATTGAACACCCACCATAGGCAAAGTGTATAATGAGGACTATATAGACTGGGCTGGATGGCCTCAGAGAACTAACGTTTTGGTTGGGGGATGACAATGCTAAGCATCTGAACAGTTAAACCACAATCAGCTGCTTTCAGTGTTGTGTATTCCAAGTCTCGTCCTGAACTCCTTTTGGCTCCATTTCCACTCATGTGATCTCTTGTCTCAAGGACTGAAATAAGGATGCCAACCTCAACCTTTCCCTTGAACTCTGTCCTAGTCTATCTACTTTTTCAAGAATGAATATTTTAAAACCATCTTAAATTCATCTCCAAAAGAAATCTCAGATCTTTCCTCTCTTGCTCCCCCCTTCAACCAAATCTACTCATGTCTCAGTTTCACCAGGAACTGATATCTCCATTGCTCAAAAAACTCGAAGTCTTCCCAGACACTACTTCTAATCCACCTGCAAATCCTGCTACTTTTACCTTCAAAATATGTCTAAATTTGATACCATTTCATTATCTCCAACATATCATCCTGGTCCAAGTCACCATTTTCTGCCTTGATTATTATAATAACTTTCTAACTCCTGCTTCTGCCTTGGTCCCTACGGTCTGTTTCCAACACAGCAGCTACCTGGTAGAGTGATTCCTTCTAAAGGAGAAGTCCGATCATGTCCTGTCTCTGCTAGGTCCTCTAGTGGCTTTTCCTTGTACTGAAAGGCACATTTGAAGTTGTACATGGTCCTATCTGGTCTGGCCCCTCTTCCTCTCTGACTTCATCTCCTGCTCTTGCCTATGTTCACTCCACTTCCCACATGCACACTGGCCTCTGTGTTGTTCTTCAACCTGCTAAGCATGCCCCTGCCTTCGGGCCTGTGTACTTTCGTTCCATTTGACCAGGCAGCCCTCTCCCAGATATCTGCATGGCCTCCTCCCTTGCTTTTGTTCAGGTTCCCACTCAAAATTAAGAGAGACCACCCTATATAAAATAGTTTTGCCTTCCTTTGCATTTCCTTCCTTAATATTCTCCATATCACTCATCAGAACCGGATGTACTGCCCTAACCGGTTTGCCTCAGTGGATAGAGCATCGGCCTACGGACTGAAGGGTCCCAGGTTCAATTCCGATCAAGGGCATGTACCTTGGTTGCGGGCACATCCCCAGTGGGGAGTGTGCAGGAGGCAGCTGATCAATGTTTCTCTCTCATCCATGTTTCTAACTCTCTATCCCTCTCCCCTCCTCTCTGTAAAAAATCAATAAAATATATTTTTTAAAAAAGAACCGGATGTACCATATATTTCATCATTTATGTGTTTATTGTTTGCTTCTTCCGTGAGAATAAATGTGCCAGGAGGGCAGGAATTGGTTTATTGGTTATCGTTTTTCTAGTAGCTTTGTCAGTGCCTGGCATATAGGTGCTCAACAAATGTTGAATGAATGAATGAGTCATTCTATATCTACTTAAGATATCAGTAGAAGAAATGTTGTAAGGCAGTACATAATGTCATTGCCAAATTAATGATATATAAGTTAATATTCTGGCCTATTATTTTTATTATTACCATTCTAATAATTATGTGCAGCAGTCATTGTTCATTATTACATATGACAAGCAGGATTGATGTCCTATTATTTTATTTAGGTTAATAACAAAACCTGAAATGAGTAATGGATAAAACATGAGGAAATAGGACAATTGAAAGGAAGAGAGTGGGAGTTAAACTTTCCTTCCTATATGACTTACATCATTTGAAAAAATAATTCCAATAATGTGCTTCCTAGTCTACTTAGTATATTCAATTCATATAACACAGAAATTCATTTCCTACGTTAAATCTACATTTTTCAGTTGGCACACAAAAAAGAGATCTTTTATGAGAGAAAACTTTTGGGCCATATGTACAGTGTACTGGAAATTGATTAGGCTTGATTAATCTGTCTTAGTAAAAATCTTTACAAAAATGAGTGAAACTATTTTAACAACCTCTGCTCCTTGGAATTACTTGTCAATATTAATTTACCTGGAACCTCCTCTTTCTATGTGATGGATTTTATTTTCATGAGCAAAATTAGTATCTATTTGAAGTTTTTCTTAATAATGTGCTTAATTCCAAAGAAATTTAAACCTAAAAGTAGTACTAATTTTAGCTAGAGTTAAATACTTAAGTGTTTTCCTGAATTTCTTTACATTGTTACCACACAATGTAAAGGAGGGAACATTTCCTGAGGTTTAGGACCTAATCTATGGAAACTAATCTGTGCATTCAACACACTTATTCAAAGCCTTCCATGTGCTAAACGGATTGTGAGGAGCTGGACATTCAAAGAATGACTCAGACCCACCCACAAGGAGCTGAGTTACAAAACTGAAATTCCTTCTTTCACCTTCTTACTTATCCTAAAGGAATCAGTCTCTAAAATTGTTTTTACTGACTCAGCAATTGACACATTATTGATTCCAGGAATCAAACCCTGCCTTTTTTTTTTTTTTTTAACCACCAAAGGAGGTTATTTGTAGGAATAGTTTAGAAAGCACAGGTTTTCTCCATTCTTGTGGAGTAACTTGGTTGCACAAGTGCTAAGGAATACCCTAGAATTCTGTTATAAGTATCCCTGAGGACACTATTTTCTTATCTACTTACATTAATTTTCTTATCTATTTACAATAATTTTTATAATGTTTTATTTCCTTGCTAGTGAAGCAGCAGTCTGTTTTATTTTTACTCTACGAGATGGAAGGGTCTGCAGTAGAGGGTGGGGTATGTGGAAGTTTCAAGACCACTGGGGAATCAGGCTTTAGGGCAACCAACCAGATAACCATGAACAAGCCAGGTTACCACTCTGGACCTCAGTTTATTCATTTGTTAAATGAGGCGGTTGGATTACACAGCAAATCTCAAACTTAATATACATATCAATCACCTGGGGATTTTGTTAAAATGCAGATTCTTATTCAGTAGGTTGGAGATGGGGCCTGAGATTCTGCATTTCTAACAAGCTCTCAGGTGGTGAATGCAACCCATGCTGCTGGTCCATGGCCCACATTGTGAGTGACAAGGGCGAGATCAGCATTGCCCAATAGGAAGATAATATGAGCTGCATATGTAATTTTAAATTTCCAAAAGCCACATTGAAAAGATCAAGATAAAAAGTTAAGAATAATTGTGATAATATATTCTATGTAACCTCATAATAAAAATATTATTTTAATACGTCGTCAATGTAAAAATTATGAATAAGATGTTTTACATTATTCTTTTCATATTAGGCCTTTGAAATCTGGTATGTTTTACACTTGCCACACATTTCCATTTGGAATAGCCACATTTCAAATACTCAGTAGCCACATGTGTGCTACCTACCTCTTATACAGGGCTAGACCATCTCTGCAGCTCATTTCAGTGCTAATAACATTCTCCAATTCATAGCTTACATTTCAAATAGACTCCTGCCTCCAGGTGGCGCTAATGTTCTTTGTTTCATCCTTGAAAATTTATTTATTTTTTGCTTGGGTGAGAGCAGTACAAAAGGCCACTTAACATTATTTTTTATTCATTTAGTTCCTTTTCTTAATTCATTCCTCCCTTAATTTATGCTTACAGGATGTAATAATGTTAAGTATATTATATTCTCTGTAAGTTTGTTCAATAACTAAAGCCCAACAAAATTATTATTATTAAATTATAGAAGGAACAAAGTCATTGTTATCCACTTTTGGAGGGAGAAGCTATATTATATTGATCTCTGATTATATAATAATTTTTGACACAGGATAGTGACTAGTTATTCAACAGAGCAAAAGTGGAAACAGGAAAATTGCTGACCAGTATATATCAGATTCAAATAATAACTTTGTAAGACATTGTTTTATGACTGGCATTTTGTATTGGTGGTTTATGTGTTGAATTTTCTGAAAGAAATGAATATAAAAATAAACCTCAGTTCCAACTCTGTAATTTTGTCTCTACCCCAGGCGTGCTATTCCTTAGAGATTATGGTTTCTGGAGGAATAATTTTAATACTCTGCTTAGCTTTAAGGTGTGAGCACTGACCAAATTTTAAAAAGCTTGATATGATTTCTTTTGTCAAAGTGTGCCTCTAATGATAACTAAAATAGGGCAGGAATCATGAACAAGGTGTTTGCATGTGTTCACTTATCGTCACAGTAAACGGACGAGGTAGATACTTTTATTATCCTCACATTTCAAGTGAGGAAAGGGATGCTTGAGATATTAAAGAACTTGCCTGGGCACACGACCATTAAGAGGTAGAGTGGGAATTCACATCCAGTCTGTGGGACCCTTAACTATTACATTCATTCCCTTAACTATTACAATACATTGATGAAGCACCCTTCCTTGGCTTTAAGCAAAATTTGCTGGTCAGTCAACAAAATAGTCAACAAAAACTATGATCTATGATATCCATGTAGAATATCCATGATGGAGGGGGGGTTAGAGTGGGAATTCACATCCAGTCTGTGGGACCCTTAAGTTCATTCCCTTAACTATTACAATACATTGATGAAGCCCCCTTCCTTGGCTTTAAGCAAAATTTGCTGGTCAGTCAACAAAATAGTCAACAAAAACTATGATCTATGATATCCATGTAGAATATCCATGATGGAGGGGGGGTTGGCTTATATTTTTTATTTTTATTTTTTTGTTAACCCTCACCCGAGGATATTTTTCCACTGATTTTTAGAGAGAGTGAAAGAGAGAGGGAAAGACAGAGAGAAGCATCGATGTGAGAGAAACACACTGATTGGTTGCCTCTTGAAGGAGCTCGACCAGGGCCTGGGCGTGGAGGAGCCTGCCCTTGACTGGAAGAGATCCTGGGACCCTTTGGTCCAAAGGCCCATGCTCTATCCACTGAGCCAAACCGCTAGGGCAGGGTTGTCTTTTATAATGATAAGCCATAACATATTTTAAACAAGGCCAGAGAGCCCAAAGCTTAGGTACTTTTGGTCTGAGTTCTCATTTGACTAGTGACATCCTAAGCCAAGTCACCTACATTGCATTTTATACATCTATGAAACAGAGTGAAATGGGAATATTTTTCATGGAAGTATAGGTTGAATAAATGACATGATTTCATGACAACTTGCATAACAGATTCCTTGCCCATAACCATTGTAAAAGTACATTCATTATATTGTATCACACATGGATTTCCCAGCAGTTTTTAAAAAAATATATTTTATTGATTTTTTACAGAGAGGAAGGAGAGGGATAGAGAGTTAGAAACATTGATGAGAGAGAAACATCTATCAGCTGCCTCCCGCACACCCCCTACTGGGGATGTGCCTGCAACCAAGGTACATGCCCTTGACTGGAATCGAACCTGGGACCCTTGAGTCCGCAGGCTGACGCTCTATCCACTGAGCCAAACCGGCCAGGGCCCCAGCAGTTTTTATGTGCTTCCTTTTTGATGCATGTAATACAAAATGGTGCGTGTGTATGAGAGAGAGAGAGAGAGAGAATTGAGTTCAAATCCTTTTTTTTCTCCTGCTAACCGCTATTATCAGGAGTAGTTTAGTAAATCTCTCCTGGATTGTTTCCTCAAATAAAAATAAGGGTTATTTTTTTTCTCTGAGGATGTGTCATGAGAATTAAATGAGATGATATATATAAAGTCTCTAGCACATAGTTAATACTCAAGGTTAATTTTGTAGAACAATAAAATAGAAATATCAATAAGCTATCCCTACCTGCTTATTTTAGTTTTTAAAGGAACTTGATATCCAGTGATAAATGGAGCAGAAGACTGAGGCTACTCCCCAGGCAAAGAAAGTCTACTTCCCCAACTCCCCACATTCTCAATTTTTTAAAATGACATTGGGCCAACTTCATCTAATTTATGCAGCAAACTGCTTTAGTTCTCTACTTTGCTTTGGCAGTGAAAACCAGTCTCTTAAGTAATCTTGTTGAAGGGCTTATGAAGACATTATGGTATTTGGCTCCCTATCTTATCCAAGTTGCCTGGATGAAAAATTTGTCTTTCCTTCCCCTGTTTCAGACAAAGGATTTATAACTGCTTTCGCATATTATTGAAGCAGGGACATTGCGGAAACGTGACTCCAGGCTGACTTTTATAGGTCCTGACTTGGATGGGCAGCGCCGGCGGAAAAAATACATTGTTTTTATTTTTTATTTAATTAATTTATAAATATATTTTTATTGATTTCAGAGATTAAGGGAGAGGAAGAGAGAGATAGAAACATCAATGATGAGAGAATAATTGATCGGCTGCTTCCTGCACGCCCCCTACTGGGGATCGAGCCTGCAACCCAGTCATGTGCCCTTGACCAGCATCATACCGGGACCTGGGACTCTTCAGTCCACAGGC
>NW_005369442.1:1960017-1970498 GCF_000412655.1 Myotis brandtii | reverse complement strand
TCACCTTCCTTGTCCTCCTTTTCTTCCTTTTTTTTTTTTTTTATCTTTGATGGTATGTGACTGCATCTGAGAACACACAAATCTTAAAACTTTTCACTGGGTTCTTGAAAACCAGCCCAAATGCCTTTTCCTCATCAAATTCCTCTTTTCTTGTTGGCTGGGAACAAAGCCATCTAAGCCAAGTGGTCACAGTTCACTTCACACATAAGGAGAAGGAAAATCTATTTTAATCCTCCAAAGATTAAGGGACAGTCTGCTTCTGACACTAAAAGGGGGATCTGGGGGGAAAATAAACCATTCATGATGGAACATGATCTCAGAATATCCTCCAAGGACACAAAGGTGCCCAAACAAATATGGAGTATAACTTCTTCCCTGTGTCATATGTTTGGATAAAGAGTGGAGACTTGCAGAAAGAGGGAAAAACTTTATCAAGACAGACAATGGCCTGGCATGAATGGCATCTCGGAGCAGATAAGGGAGATCTAAGCATGATGGTTTTGGATTATACGCAAGGTTGAATTGACAGGGCGTTTTCCCACAAAGAAAGCTGGTGTCTGCTGTCCTTTGTACGAAGTAGCTCAAAGTAGACAGTGATGTGCGGTAAACTGCTAGTGGGAGACAATGAAGAAATGATTGTCCTTTAGGCCCCCCTCCCATCCCCCCACACTCTCCCTTGCCCACTCTTTCTGCACTCATTGCTCATGTTATTGAGTGGCCAATAGTGATGTACAGAGGTGCAGTGAAAATAGTACCCGCTTTATAACCACACGAAACTGAGTTTAAATCCCTGCCCTCCTCCTAAGAGACCATGGCAAGTCACGTAGCTTCTCCGAATCTTCATTTCCACCTCCTCTGGAAATGCAGATACTCTCTGCCCTGATGACCTAACCAAGTTGTGAGAATCGCATGAGGGAATGGAAAGGAAAGTGCTTCGTAAATTACCGAGTGCTGCAAATGTAAAGTCCAGGGATGACGATAACCGAAGGAACGGAGGAGTCTTATGCCTGGATTTCTGCAGATCTCAGGTTCAGGTTCGCTGATGAAATCTCCTTCCCTCCTTCTGTTTGTCAAATAACAGATGGGAGGACTTGGCCGGCCTCCATCAGATGGATTAATCATATTCCAACGTAGAAGGGCCAGCACCTGCCCTCATGGCCTCAGCTCCCAGTAGCCCTTCGGAAGCACTATTTCCTTACTCCCTACTATGTACCAGACGCCAAGCTAGACCGCTTACCTAGGCTTTCTTACTGATGCTCTCATCTGCAGAAGAGAAAACGGAGAGTCGGAAAATGAAAACATGTGCTCAAGTTCACTCAGCTGGTCAATGGCAGGGCAGGATTCCAAGGCAGGAGCCCTTTATTCTCACAGGGTATAGGGGTGAGTATGGTTCGCTCTAGTTTTCCCCATCTTACTTTCCTCATGCTCCTCCTCTTCCCCCTCCTCTCCTGCTCCCTCTCTTCCTCTTCCCCTCTTCTTTTCTTTCTTCAGATATGAAGGCTTCTTTACTAAACAACCAGGAGAAATTTACAAGGAAATTAAACACAGGTGAGCAAGAGTTGGAACTCTTTGCTAAATGTGGCTTCTTTCAGAGGGAAAGCACCAAAGAAGTAAACCCATGAATACATCATGGAGTTTCCTTGGTGAGCACAGCCCACGTGGGTTTGTACCTTCCTCCTTAAGAGCTTCTTTCTCTTAAAAATATTGTTTATGTTAATAGCATAAGGAAAACAGTAAGTCCTCACTTAACATCATCAATAGGTTCTTGGAAACTACAGCTTTAAGTGAAATGACATATAACAAAACCAATTTTACCATAGACTAATGGACATAAATAAGAGTAAAGTTCTTATGGTAGATTTCTGGTCACAAAAACATCACCAAACTTCTTCTTTCTTTAAAAAATATATATTTCTTTATTGATTTCAGAGAGGAAGGGAGAAGGAGAGAGAGATAGAAACATCAATGATGAGAGAGAATCATTGATCGGCTGCCTCCTGCACACCCCCTACTGGGGATCGAGCCCGCAACCCAGGCATGTGCCTTTGGCCGGAATCGAACCTGGGACCCTGCAGTCCGCAGGCTGACGCTCTATCTACCCTACATCGCCAAAATAATTAGGGCGATTATCAAACTTCTTAATAAAGATCCCCAACACTTCTAATATTAAACATTGAAATAAATGTGATCTATACATATATTTCAAAAAGATTAATAAAAACAAGTAAAATTATTATTTCCCCACCCATTTATTCCAGTTTAGGGTGGCAGGTGGCTGGAGCCTATCCCTGCAGCTCAGGGCACAAGTTGGGAACCAACCCTGGACAGGGGGCCCTTCCATCACAGGGCCACCCACACCCACACACAGACTGGGATAGTGTAGACACGCCAGCTCACCTCACGTGAGCAGCTTTGGGAAAGGGCTTAGAAACCTGAGTCCCCAGGGAGAAAGCCCTTGCAGACATGGGAGAATATGCATGTTCCACACACACAGTGGCTTTGACTGGGAATCTATTCTTTTTTTTTGTATTTGTTTAAGCTTTTGATTTCATTTTTTATTTCTTTTTAAATATTTTTATTGATTTCAGAGAGTAAGGGAGAGGGAGAAATTTAAAAACATCAATTATGAGAATCATTGATTGGCTGCCTCCTGCACATCCCTACTGGGGATTGAGCCTGCACCCCAGGCATATGCCCTGGACCAGAATCGAACCCAGGATCCTTCAGTACGCAGGCCAATGCTCTATCCACTGAGCAAAATTGATTCTTTTTTTTCTCAAGAAATGTTATAATGAAACCACATTGAATGAACACAAACACATTTTCATTGTAAATTCTAAAAATTGAACATTACAGATTAAGTTAAAGGCTCATTTGACCCCCTTTATCCCATTCCCTACCTCAGATGTAACTGCTATTATTGTAGTGTACACAGACATGCATGGCATAATGAGGTGTTGGTCAATGATAGACTGCATAGATGAGGGTGGTCCAGTAACATTATAATGGAGCTGAAAAATCCCTATCACCTAGTGACGTTGTAGTCATGTTGTGAAGTCGTAATGTCAAAAAGCAATGCATTACTCATGTGTTTGAGGTGATGCTGGGGTAACATTCTGCGCTGCCAGGCATATGAAGATATACACATACAACTATGTACACTACAGGATACTTGGTAATGATAATAAATGACTGGTTTATGTATTGACTATACGTTTTATAGTTATTTTAGACTGTACTCTCCCTACTTATAAGTATGCTACATCTTGTGTTTACCGTGTTTCTTGATTGCATCATTTTCTCTTGCACTTGATGTAATCTCGTGTTGTTTTGTATAGTAATGTGCTGTACAGGCTTGTAGTCTAAGAGCAACAGGCAATACTATATAGCCTAGGTGTATAGTGGACTTTATACCACCTAGGTTTGTATAAGTACACTCCATGATTGCACAATAAAAAATTTGCTTAGTAATGCATTTCTCAGACTGTATCCCCATTGTTAAGTGGCACCTGACACTTTTAAAAATAACTTTAAAAATTAATTTATGTACATTTATTGAGATATTTTTTTTCATTGATTTTTAGAGAGTGAAAGGGAGGGAGGAAGGGAGGAAGAAAGAGAAATAGTCATTGATTGGTTACCTCAAAATTAATTTATGTACATTTATTGAGATATTTTTTTCATTGATTTTTAGAGAGTGCAAGAGAAGGAAGGGAGGGAGAAAGAGAAATAGTCATTGATTAGTTACCTCTGGAAAAAGCCCCAAAAGGGGCTGGAGATCAAACCTATAACCGACGTACATGCCCTTGACTGGGAATCGTACCTGAGACCATTCGGTCCGAGGGCCAATACTCTAACCACTGAGCAACTGGCTAGGGCAGTAGTCGGCAAAGTCATTAGTCAACAGAGCCAAATATCAACAGTACAACAATTGAAATTTCTTTTGAGAGCCAAATTTTTTAAACTTAAACTATATAGGTAGGTACATTGTTATTAACTTAATTAGGGTACTCCTAAGGTTTAGGAAGAGCCACACTCAAGGGGCCAAAGAGCCGCATGTGGCTCGCGAGCCGCAGTTTGCTGACCATGGAGCTAGGGCCATATATTTAATTTTTATATGAGTGGTATCAGTTATATTTATCATTCTATAGCTTGTTTTTAAAATTTGTATTTAATAACATACCTTGGAGGTATTCCCATGTCTGGATGCATACATCAGCCTCATTCTTTTACTGCTTCATGGTATGAAGCCATTATAATTTAAACATTCTCCTACTCATGGACTTTCATGTGGTGTCCATCCTATTGCAAATGGTGCTCCAATGGGCAATCTTGTACTTAGATGTGAGTGTTTCTCTAGGGTAGATGCTATAATATTATGACCTTGAATATAATAAAATTGGTTGGTTGGCTTCCCTCCTCCACCCAACTCCTGTTCTCAAAAGGCAGCTAGCTAAAGATCTCTTAGGTAATTACTTGGGCTTCCCTCATTCTGGCAGATTATCAGTTGTGTAGAATATAATTTTCATGATCTTTATCTTTGTGATTTTGTGATACCGCAAAATTGAGTAAAAAATATTGTTTATATGACTCTTGCAATAATTGATCCTGTACTTGACATGGTTGAGTTGTGTGTGTATATGTGTATAGTTAATGGATTAAAAGTACAGTAATCCAAATTACCCTCTCAAGTGGCTACACCAACTTACACTCCTGCCAGCACTATATAAGAAAACCTATTTTCTTAAATCCTCACCAACACCCATTATTTTCTTTTTTCTTCATTATTTTCAAACATTAAACATTTTGCCAATCTGATGGGGTGGGGAAAAATGGCATTTCATTGTTCTAATTTGTATTTCTACCCTAACTTTCTTCTTATGTCAGAAGTAGCCTCCTTAGGAAGTTCTTATGTTCTCGTTAAACAATGGGGAGTCCCTTCCCCTGATCTGTTCCATCCCAGCACCCCTAGACACAGGCTGGAGGAAAGGCCTGGAACAGCGGTGAGGTCCCGAGTTCCACACACAGACTCACTCTCCCAGTGCTATGGATCCTACATTGAACATTCTTATAGTGTCTCAATCCATGTTGCACCTCTGTAATATTACTCTCTGTTTAGAAGCTCTTCAGAGATGCTGGAAAATGATCACATGTTTGCTTTCCCCTTGTTTATTTTCCTGTTGTAGATGTTGTATTTTATTCCTAATATGTCAGTTGTTTTTAAATATAACGATCTTCACTGTGGAATTTTAATAGTCCATATGTGTTTTTGATTAGGAAAACACTAGAGGTGCATTATTTAAAACTTGAAAAAGTTTTAAAGATATAGAAAACTCTCTTCTAGTCAGAGGCAACCATTATTAGTAAGGTGAAAATATATGTTTCAAAGAAAATAAGTTTTCAGATACAAACATATTTGTCTTTTATGCAGATTTTACAAATGTCTGCTATACTAATTTTTTAGCCACTCTGACTGTGTTCTTGTGTTGCTCATTTCGAATATAAGATATCTTTATACTTGTCCTATTGTTTAAACCTAGCCTGAGATGGTCACTTCTTTCACATGTCTACTAAAAGCTCATTACCTATGAGGCTCTCTTGGCTGAGTGGGACTTCAGACTATGAGTGCTGTGTGTCCTCAGGGTAGACAGGTTCTTAAACTAAGCTAGAGTGGAGCACGCATCTCATCATTAGGAGAAGCATAACCTAATGCTTTCATATTTGTATTAAAGTACTTTTTATATTTGTATTAAAATACTTAATATAATTGCTACGTCTAGAATTATTTGAATTTAATAATTATTTATTTTATTACTGTTTAAAGTATTACACATAGTAGTACATATGTCTCCTTTTCCCCCCATTGACCTCCCCCTGGCCTCCCCCACTCCCTGGCACATGCCCTCACCCCACTAGTGTCTGTGTCTATTGGCATGCATACAAGTCCTTTGGTTGATCTCTCTCCCTGACTCCCACCCTCCCCTTCCCACTGAAGTTTGACAGTCTGTTCTATGCTTCTTTGTCTATGTATCTATTTTTGTTCACCACTTTATGATGTTCATTATATTCCACAAATGAGTGATATTTATCTTTCTCTGACTGGCTTATCTCATTTAGCATAATGCTCTCCAGCTCCATCCATGCTGTTGCAAACGGCAAGAATTCCTTCTTTTTTACAGCAGTGTAGTATTCCATTGTGCAGATGTACCACAGTTTTCTAATCCACTCATCTGCTAATGGGCACTTAGGCTGTTTCCAAATCTTAGCTATTATAAATTGTGCTGCTATGAACATAGGGGTGCATATATCCTTTCTGATTGGTGTTTCTATTTTCTTGGGATATAGTCCTAGAAGTTGGATCACTGGGTCAAATGGAAATTCCATTTTTAATTTTTTAAAAACACACACCCAAAAACAAAAAAATAAACAAGGTTACCCTGGAGATTGTGGTAGGGTATCACAATTGAGTGTTACACTTACTTGCATAATTGTCTCCCAGCATGCTCAGGAACACCCCCTAATTTATACAAGGCCCAAGAATCTCAACTGGTAGAAGCACAAACCCTCTTCACAACTGGTGTCAGAAAGCACAGGCCTAAGGAGAGGCCCAGGAAACCTGGGAAGAAGTCTAGCCAGGTGGGGAGATTGAATGCTGGAGAACAGGGTCTCCAAGTTTAATATGAGCCTGTGCCTGCCCAGTGTCCTAGCTTTTTATAGACCTCCTAATTTGTGCCAGCTGCGGAGACAAAGATACCGTCTTGCTTCCGACTACCCAGTGCAGCCAAAGGGAGAGTTAGTTGGCTGTTTCTTCCAGGAACACAAGAGAATATTCTTTATTATGGCTAAGATAAATGTATGAGGCTGCATCATTTTTCACAGTTGATTAGGATAAATGTCGAATTAAATGCTCTGATTCATCTCAGTTCTATTGTGAAAATTATTTGTTGGCTGCTACTTTTTTCCTATCTTAATCCACAGTTTATTTAATTGACTCTGAACATTAAGTGGTGATTGAAATGGTTTGCTTCGGAACAGATGGCTTCACACTATTATATAGGAAGTGCTTTCTTAAACCCTCTGCTTGATGAGCTGGGCCTGTGATTTCTGGCAGAAATTATTTTAACAATAAAGACTCATTTCCCAATATTGGTTTTGTTTACAAATGTCATTATATCTCTGGATTGATTGGCTGAAAGCAATGTTTCCTTGGCTCAGCTGGACCCAAGCATTGCATCAAGAATAGAGGTTGGTTGCACAGGCCAGGGGTACTTTTAGCAAAAAAATAAATAAAAATTAAAAAAAAAAAAGAATAGAGGTTGGTTGCACAGGCCAGGGACTAGCTTTCAGGAGAGCTGGTAAAAATTCTTATTTTGCTTATAATTTTGCAGTGTTTTCCTGGGAGGACTCACTGTTTGAGGCTAAGATGCTTTGCTGGATTAAAGCCTCAGAAGGGAGCTCTAAATTCTAGGGGTGAGCATGGCAGGATGATGGTCAGCCAGCCAACTAGATGTCATGCCTGACTGTGGTCTTGGAAGGGCCATTGTAAAGTTGATGGGGGTGTAGGAGGAGAAGCAATGAGAGAAGAGAAAGGGGGAAATAATCTGAAAGGGAGGAGGAAGAGAAAGAAATGGGTAAGGGTGGAGAGTTTAATGTCAATGTCTGCCTAGCACTAGCAAAGGCCTCTGGTTTGTGGCAAGTGGGCCCCGAGGTCACCCTGTTTTCACTCACCAACTCACTAAGACACAGGAACACCTCAAGTCCCCAAGAGCTTTTCTGATTCTCAGTAAGGTGTCATTTAGACTAGTGCAACCCTGGAGGAATGAGCAATGAAGGCCCTTGAAACCAGACTATACTTGGCTTCATTGCTGAGCTCCTTTGTGGAACCGGAGAGTGTCACACAAGTATGTGTGAAACTCACATTAATGGTTGCTCTACTTGAGGTGATATCAAGAGAACCCTTTAAAAGGGAAGTATCATGTTCTGTTTCCTTGGATCAGCACTTCCCTTCAACCTGTCCAAGGATCTTCTGGCTGCAGAATATTTTGGTTCAGATGCCAGAGCTAATGTTTTCTAGTAGTGGGGGCTGGGTGAGTTCCTCAAACTTTCTCAGCCTCATTCTCGTTGCCAGAAAATAAAAACTGTAGAGATGTTGCTAGCAGCAGACTGCCCTGTACTAAAAACTGTATGAATGTATACACACACATGCAAATGTATATAGATATATGTATATATATATACACATGTATATATATATACACACATACATGATATATGGAAGTGAATATAAATATATATACAGAAATTTAAGGATATGAATGAAATAGTAACTATATTTTAAAATTATATTTTGCATATGTACTTTTATATACTGTACATTAAGGCAATGCAAGGTATTTCTTCAGGTAATTTTTACCTTATTTGATTTATCCTTTATACCCTGACATATAATAGAAGATGTATATATGTAAATAGGACATATAAATAAAATAGATGTGTATATAAATAGGATATATATATATATGACATATACATACCTACACAGGGTGGGACTAAAGTAGGTTTATAGTTGTGAGTATGCAATATATAAATAGGATATATATATATATGACATATACATACCTACACAGGGTGGGACTAAAGTAAGTTTATAGTTGTGAGTATGCAAAACAGAGTTTATTTTTGTATTATTATTTATTAATTATTGTATTATTTTCCATATGAACAACTGTAAAGCTACTTTTGCCCCACCCTGTATGTGTGTGTATATATATGATTTGTTTTAAGGAATTGGCTCATGTGGTTATGGAGGCTGAGCACTCTAGACCCAGGAGGACTGAAGGCAGGAGAAAACTGATGTCCTAGTTCTGAAGCCAGTGAGGCAGACAGAGAATTCTTTCTCACTCAGCCTTTCCTTCTATTCAGGCCTTGAAGGGGTTGAATGAGGCCCACCACACTGGGTAGAGCAATCTGCTTTACTCAGTTTACCAATTCAAATGCTAATCTCGTCCAGAAACACCCTCCCAGACTCACCCAGAAATAGCATTTAACCAAATATCTGGGCACCCCACAGCCCAGGCTAGTTGAGACATAATATTAACCATCACATACTCCATTTACGATTCCACTCTAAACATATTTCAGGAAAAGAATATAAATATGCATACTTACTATAAGGATTAACAGGTGTTGGGGGGTGGGCGGTGGGGAGAGGGGAAGGAGACTTGAACTTTGTGAGCTTTCTGGAAGCCAAAGCAAAAAAGAAAATACCATCAGGGACATACACTTCATCATCAGAATGGTGGGAGCATACCAATTCTTCAAGGGAGGAATAAAAGGTTTTTCTAGTACTTAATATAATAAATTCGTCAAGTGAGATTTACATAGCGAATACTCAAATGGGTAGTACATAATGACCCTATCAATATTTTTTGTGGTAAAAGCAGTAATAGATATTTATTCATAAAAGTCAAAGACATGACCTTAAAACACAATACAGTGAAGGTCATTGGGAAAAGGTGTAAGGTAATGTGTTTCAAATGAGAAATGTTCTATGGGTTTGGCTTTATTCCAAGCCTGGAGTTTAGAGGCCATAACAGAACGGTGGACTAGAACTCTTCAAATGATCTGTATTTCACTTTTTGGCTGGTATTTTGATAAGAGTTGGCACACTAACAGTTTAAGGTAAAAACACTGGTGATAATGCTGTTGTCTGTGTCACATGGACCTACATGTGTACATAACTATGCTCACTATGTATGAAGAAAATACACCCTGCAGAACATGACACATGGAGTCAGAAGAACTAGGTTTCAGGCAAGTTACAAAATCTTGGATTTTATACTTGTGCATTTTGTGTTGGATGAACTTGTGATATTACCTTGAGAAAATAATTTTATTTCTGAAAAGTTTTCTCATTTGTATGTAATGAGATGGGGAAAATTTTATCATCTAAATGGCTGTATGATAATTCACTTTTAAGAATAGGACAGCTGTGTCATTTAAAAGTCTTTCTTTTGCGAGTGACAACAAGATCAACTTAAAATAGCCTAAGAAAACAGGGGAGTTTATTGGCTCAGTAAATGAAAAGTCAGGGATAGGGTTAGTGTGCTAGCTTTCTAATTGCTACAACCTTGGTGCATTTTTGCCTCAGTTCTGGAGGCCTGAAGTCTGAAGTCAAGGTGCTGGCAGGGCCACACCCCCTCCAGAGGCTTTGGGGGCGCCTGCTTCTTCTAGTTCTGGTGGCTACCTGGCATTCCTTGGTGTTCCTTGGAACTATCATTGGAACCACAATTGGAGTGCTTATGGCCATGTCATGCCAATCTCTGCCTGCATCTTCATATCAGCTTCTCTTCTGTATGTCTGTGTTTTCTCTTCTGTCTACATCTAATCCCCCTCTCTCTGGTAGGGATGCATGTGGTTGCATTTAGAGCTGGATAATCCAGGATAAGCTTTGCCTAGCAAGATTCTTAACTTAATCACAT
>NW_005369442.1:1939602-1959882 GCF_000412655.1 Myotis brandtii | reverse complement strand
TGTAAGATAATATTCTCTTTTTGCCATATACGGTAACATTTACATGTTCTGAGGGATAGGATGGTAAGCTATATCTTTGTGGCCACCATTCATACCATTGGCTTCAGAATTGCTGACATCTGGCCCAAATTATGCCATCAGGACTTGTTCCATACCAGCTTTCAGCTATCTTCCATGTGTAGCTTTGTCTCAGGCTTCATTTATCGCAAGATGGTGACAGCAGTTCTTGATTGTACATTCTCTCAGCTTCTTTTCTCTTAGAGGCCTCAGCTGGAAGTCGAATGGGCTTCCTTGCATCTGAGGAGTCACTCATCTGTCCCCAAACCAATCATCGTGAGGCTCTGATTGGCTTGGCATGAGTCATATGATGATGGTATCAACTCTTCTGGGACTATATGAACTGGGAATTGGGGAGGAATAGCTCCCCAATGAAAAATAAGGGTTATTAGAAGAAAGAGAAATGGATTTTGGGTGGCAAAATAAACAAAACAAAACAAATTTTAAAAGTCCCCACAAATGTCTGAAGCATCAGCTTTGTTGTTAAGACACTTTAAAAAGCCCTTGATTTATATAAAAGAAGGAAGCTACTCTATGTTATAAAGAGAAGAAGGAGGATTATAGGGGTGTGGAGTGGGTCTGGGAGTGGAGTATGAGGAGAGACTCAGGAGAGGTCTAATTGGGATGTTGTAGAGCTGTGTATTATATGAGATGACTCTTCCAGGGCTCCATGAATCTTTAATAATTAAAAACAATGACCTGCTTAACTAAAGCAATTGGATTTCTCACTGGAATGATGAAGGGGTTGACCTTGCATCAAGCTTGAGGTTTGACCAAAATATAATCAGCTCTTGTAGATGCAGTTGAGAGTAGAGACCTGAGTTATATGTAAAGTAGGGCTATGACCCTCTCTACGTAGAGCTGTGAGGGTGGGAGGGTCAACTGAGATTAAGGGTATGAAATATTTTCTAACTGTAAAGTAATACACTCCTGGGAGTTCCCCTTGTGTTGTTTTCATGACTTTCCTCATAAGTTCATATACATTTAGGCCTGTTAGTTTTCCTCTGAGTCATCCTCAGACACTTATCAGGGAATCAGTCAAGAATGTTTGATAAAATCTGCTGAAATTCGTCTTCCCACCAACAAAGACCTTGGAGCACATTCCTACTGATTGTGAGGCGTCTTGGCAAAAACTTTAATCTATAGTTTATCGTGTAGACGATAATGCCAGAGGTGGAGCTGAGCTTCAACAAATCAGACAAAAGTTGACTTCTTATGCTATTACCTTATATCAAGGGCCATTTACCTGGGACACAGCCACAGGTGTGGTTGCATCTATCAATCTTCTGAAATTGTGTGCAGTGTGTGTGTGTGTGTGTGTGTGTGTGTGTGTGTGTGTGTGTGTATACATGCACGTGCTTCTTGCATTGGCTTGGGAAGAGAATCCATGGTGGCTTTCAACAGATTCTCTGAAGGAGTCATAACCCCTCAAAGGTTAAGTACTCCAGACTCACAAAGTTTCTGGCGATGGGACTTTGTTGAAAGGTGAATGAGGAAACTTGAGAATTCTAACCCCACTCAGTTGTCAGCTCTCTTCCACTGGCTCTTCTTTGAGACTCTGCTGTTACTCTAACACTCTATTACGAGAGAAAGCAAAACATTGTGTTTGTGTCTGGATACTTGTTCCTTCTTTTAAAAAAAATTAAAGCATTTTATGTGTATGTTTTTAATTAGAAAGATAATATTACTTTTAGAAAATTTAGAAACTTAAGAAAAGCAGAAAGATATTTTAAAAATCATTCAAAAACTTGGTGAATAAGTTTGTTGGTGGCATAGCATAACTAGCATGGCCTTTGGTGTCAGATATACCTGAGTTTGTGTTCTGTGAAATTTTTGAAAGGTTGGTTAATTTCCTTAAGTCTATCTTCTCATTTATAAAATTGAAATATAATTATACTTACATCATAGGGTTCTTGGGGATTAAATGAGAAAACACATACCAGTGCCTAGCATGCAAGAGTGCTTAATACATGATATCATGAATCAATCCATTCATGATAGTGTTTTGCCATGACTATTGTTTTCTTTCCAATCTTTTTTACATACTTGAGCTCATACTGCCTTTACAATTTTGTTTCCTGGTTTAGTTTTTTTTTCATTGTAGTAATTCCCTATATTCTTACATAGCTTTATAAATGTTAGTTTTGATGGTTTGATGTATCTGATGGCATTATATTAAATATAGGGATGTATGCAAATTTACTTGACAATTCCCTTATTGTTGGATATTAGAGGTGTTTTTTATTTTTAACTATTATAAATGTATGTTGTCATGAATACTTGGGATTTGTTGGTTTCCTAGTATCCAAATCAGATTGTTCCATCAACATATTTAGGCAAACATGCTTTTGAAATTAATCCATTCATGCAGAACATATGGTATACTCTGCTGGAACTCAGTACAGGTATTGTGGGTTCCATAGAGAGAGGAGCCTTTTCTAACTAGAGTGGAGATGAGAACTGGTCTAGAAAGGTTTGTAGAGATGGTGCTAGAACTGAAACTTGAAGAGTGAGAGAAGGTGTTTATCAGCTGGAGACGGTGTGGTGAGGGGGAGAAACAGAATGAAGCACAGAAAAACAGTGAATCATGGTTGTAAGAAAATGCCAATTCAAATGGGCTTAAGCATAAAGAGCAAATTTGCTGGCTTGCACAATTGTAAAGTCTATGGGGTTGAGAAATGCAGGCCAGCTTCAGAATCAGCTGGATCTAAGTATTCAAAGGATGCCATTAGGCCTCGCCTTGCATCCCTAATGATTAACTTGTTTGCCCTAATCATTCCACTGAAAGTTTCTAGATTATTTCCGATTGAACTGACTTGAATCATATGCCCATCCCAGAATACAAATACAAATACCAAATCACATAAACTGAGGATGGATTAGGTGTTGTTTGCTGAAGAAAAATGGGTGGTGTTAGCAGAAAAAGAAAAAGTAGATGTTGGGAAGGCAAAAACAGCAGATGAACATGACAGTCTATTTAGGAAATTCCTAGTAATCCAGGATGGGTAGAGCAAGAGATCAGATGCTGGAGGACTTTGGATGCTGTAATGCAAAGCATAGGGTTTATTTGGTGTGCGGTGAGGTGCCACTGAAGGGTTTTTAACATGGTCTTTTGATACATTATTAGTAACTGTATTCCATAGTTTATTTAAAATTCATTCTTTGTGTTGTACATTCCATGGGTCTGATAAATGTATATTCTATGGGTTTTGACATGTATGCACTATTACACTATCATATAGAGTAATTTACTGTTCTAAAAAACCACCTATGCTCCACCTATTCATCCTTCCTTACCTCCAAACCTCTGGCAACCACTGGTATTTTTTTACTGTCTCCCTAGTTTTGCCATTTTCAGAATGTTAGATAGTTGGAACAATATAATATGCACCATTTTTTAAGATTGGCTTCTTGCACTTGGTGATATGCTTTTAAGGTTCCTCTCTGTCTTTACATGGCTTGATAGCTCATTCCTTTATACTGCTGAATAATATTTCACTGTATGGATATACCATATTTTGTTTATCCATTCACCTATTGAAGGATGTCTTTGTTGCTTTCATATATTGGCAATTTCATAATTGGCAATTTATGTGCAGGCTTTTGTGTGGCTATAACTTTTGTTTGGACATAAGTTTTCAACTCATTTGGGTAAATAGCAAGGAGGATGATTTCTGGATCAAACATGGTCCTTTGAATAAACCTCTTTTATTTGTGAAGTATTCTCACATTCATTAATTTACTGAATGTTCACAGGAGCTCTCTGAGGTGAGGTCTATACTCTTATTTCCACATTTTAAATAAGAAACTGAGGCTCTAAGAGTTTAAGTAAAACATATAAATTCACATAGTTGGTGAATGTATAACTCAGGCATTTAGTCTGCTCTCTTCACATGGCCTAAAGTGTACAATAAAACAATTAAACAATTAGCTGTGGCCAGAATAATTCTCATGATCTCAGCCCAAACCACTCAAACAGTGGGAACCCACCAGTCCCAGAAAAATGGGGAAGCAGTAAGGTTCCTTCAATGTCTTCCTAGCCCACACCCAGAGTCTGCCTTTCAGACAGACATCCTCTGGCCTCCTCTACAGGATCAAAAGGCATCATTACTATTGGGAAGCTGCCCAGTAACTGGCTGGATAACTAGATGAAATCATTCAAGTAATTGTTATTATTAATGACTTAATGTGCTACCCCTCCCAGATACAATGTGCATTTTCATAGTAGCTTTTGATGTCTTCACTCAAAAAGGTAAAAACAAAAGTGGAAATTCTCAGTCCCATGCAGGTTTAGGGGTGGAAAGAAATGAAGTGAGATCTCCCAGAGCTCCCCAACTTATACCTCACATGCATTTAGTTCAGACTAACTGTCATACCCACAGGTAACGACATTTATTCTTTCATTCATTCCTAGATGCAAAAATTATCCCCATAGAATGCGAAGAGGACATCAGTGGACAAAACAAATTAGGTATAGTCACATATTCCTTCCCATAGTGTGGGCTTCATTTCCCATCAGTAATGTTTATCAATCTCATAGGTTAATTACCCTGAGTGAAATACACCACATTTGTTGTTGGGCAGTGGTGGCATGACAGAAGGGTAGGTAGTTGAGGAGTAGGTTAGCCCCTTCCTTTAATCTCCAAAACAGCTCATATAACCACGTAATCTGAATAAAAACAAGTGCAGCTTCAGGACCAATCTCTTCCGAGCAGGTGGTTTGGCCCTAAGCCCCTCCTCTGTAGAACCTCTGTAGCTGCCACTGAGAAAGGTTTCTCATCGGGTTTCAGAAAATGAACATTTCTAGCATGAATTTTGGCATTATCCCTCAGACATAGAAAGAGTAGTGTCTTGATTACTACAATGGGTGGCTGGTTTCCATCCAGCATTCTCTATTTTTACCACTAAAATGACTCAAATTCCTTCCTCTTCCTTTAAAATGTTAGTAATCAACTGGCAAAGCCTTGGCCTTGGGCACCTCTGATCTTATCATGTGGATAATCTTGGGGCTCTTACAGTAAATGAAAGTGTTGCTTGCCTGGATTATGACTCTTATTTTTAAAAAGAGGATCTCTGGGTTTCAGTCTATCTGAATGTAGTTTTATCTGTGGGATCTCAGGGAAGCCATTGCCTAGCTCTGAACTGCTGTTGGGTAAGGATAATGTAACTTTGAGCTACCTCCATCCCCAAAAAAGAAATACTTGGGTAGTAATTTTGGAAGGGGAGGTTTTAATTTGTTTCATTCTGGGTGCCAGAATCTGGATAAGATATTTGGGCTTCACCAATAGTATGAGCATTTGTTACAACACTGGTAGAGCATTTAACTTGATATATCTTTCCATGGCTCCCATCGACCTCAGAAAAAAGTGCAAACTCTGTAACAAGGCTTCAAGGCCCTTCGTGTTCAGACCCTTTCAAACATCCCAGTGCTTCCCTAGCCCTGCGTACTCAGGACTCATGTAGAACCCACGTCTGCATTGTAACCGTGGTTGATCATTCTCTCTCCTCTGCTAAGCTGTAGGCTCTGGACTCTCATTCCTGAGCACAGGGTGTGGAATTCTGTAGAAATCCATAAATATCTGCTGAGTGGCCAGATGACAATTCATTGATGAAACAAAACTACGGGATGAACTATAAACACGTTCCCAAACAGTTAGCTTAAGCAAATGTCTTAGTAAAACAAAGGCACAATATTAAGTATGTGAAGAGAAAGGGTCTGCTATTAACTTGTCTCTCCTCACTTTGAACTCAGTAACCCCTTCTGTGGAGAGAAGCCAGGGGGATCATTCTGCCCTGGCGCTGTGTGTCTTGGCTTATTTTCTTGGCATATCGGGATGATACTCTAACCAAGTGACCTACCCAGCCAGGTGTCTTGGCTCATTTTCTTTGCTGGCCCTGGCTTTGCATTGTTCCAGAGGCTCTTTTCTGTGCCACACTCGTCTGCACCACATGCTCATGTGCACTGGAAGGGACTCGTCCTTTTATCAGGGTTTTCATAGAAATTGCTAGGACTTCTCAGTCTGTCTGAATAAAGCTGTGGAAAGTCCACAGTCTAAGGATGATGCTATTTCTATAACCTGGGTTCTTGTTGTTTATAATTTGCTATTGTAGGACGTCTGCATGGCCTGACCTTGAAGAAGCCTGGTGCTGTACTAAATGTTTGTGTCTCCCCAAATTTATATGTTTGGGAGATGTGGCCCTCATGAATGGGATTAGTGCCCTTATTAAAGGGATCATAGAGAGCTCCCTAACCCCTTGCACCATGTGAAGACACATGGAAAAGGTGTTTGTCTATGAAGTGGGCTTCCCTAAAGTGGGCTCTCAATAGACACCAAATCTGCTCATGCCTTAATTTTGGACCTTAGCCTCCTCCAGAACTGTGAGAAATAAATGTTTATTGCTTGAGCCACCTATCTGTGGTATTTTTGTTATAGCAGCCCAAATGGACTAAGACGCCTGGATTCCTTCTGTGTGCCCTCTGCAGAAAGCAGAGACCTGCTGACTCCTCCTGAAGCACTTCTTTCTCTGCTCTGTTCTACCACCACCACCACCACCACCACCATCACCATTATTATTGTTATCACTACCATCCCCATCCCCATTCTCACCACCAGAACCACCACTACCATTAACACCATTATCAACATTGTCACCATCACTACAACTACCACCACCACCACCATCACCGTTATCATCACCATTACCACCATCATTACTACTATCACCATTGTCACCCCCAACATAAACATGTCACTTACTTGTTCCAGTTACAATGCTAAGTACCCCATTCATGTTCACTCACTGAATCCTCACAACAGCCTTATGGAGTAGGTGCCATGATTATATTATGCCTTTAGCAGAGGAGAAAACTGAGGCACAGAAAGAGTCTGATTTGTTCAAGGTCACATAGCTATCAAAATGACCTTGTAGCCTGGCTCTATGTCCAGTGCATTATACCCACTTGGGTTTTTCTGGGACAACTTCCCCTCTGTGTTCTGTGTTATGTTAACAAATACCCTTCTGCACCCCCACAACCTTAGCTCTAGCTGCCAGAGTGTTTACTATTATACTCACTTCATGTGGACCTTACAGGCAGAGCCATGAAAGCAACATGTTACCCTCTAATGTGTCTTCATTTCTTCTATCTGCCTTTCTTTCTTGATGACATCAGTGCTTGACCTTGTGCTGAGTGATCCTTGGGTACTGGGCTCTTTTTCCAGAAATAACAGAATCCTGCTGGAGGGAGGATGAAGTGATTGTAGGAAGCAGTGGGGGGTCAAGTTTAGGGTGGAGCATGTTGGAGGAAGTACAAGGGGAAAATGTCTGAGACCCTGTACTGCAAAGACCCTGTATTGCAAAGTCCCTTCTGCTGTATTGATGCAGGCTTCACACCTTCCATTTCTATCACTTTTCAGAATTTTCAAAAAATAGAAACTCATCTATCTTTACAACAGCTTCGTGAGCTAGGCAGGGTAGGAATTATTGTTTCTGTCTTTCTTTTCTTTCTCCTTTTTTTTTTCCAAAGAGAAAACAGCGGCTTAGAAAGTTAAATGATTTGCTGTAGTCATCCAGCTACTACTAAGCAGTGAAGCAGGTTTAGTGCTTCTGTCTCCTTGTTCTATTTTTGCTATAGAACCCTTTTCCCCTCTATCCTTGTATGAGCAGAAAATAAATAAAAACAGACATGCTCCATCTTTATAATTTAAATTTTTCTTCTGTTGCTTCCCCAGAAAACAAGTATGAAAAATGAACGTGGAGTCCCTGTGGACTGGCTTGGCTATTCTACTACCTTCCTCTCATTGCCACATTCCAGCAGGTTCTGGCTGGAATTTGTGATGAGTGACTTCAGAAGGGCCAAGCCTTTCGATGTTAAACCCATGATGTTTGAATCGTTTTGTCTGAAAATCAGACTGACTCTGACACCAGTCTGGATTTTTGAAGCCAACTGGCTTGTGTGGTTGTGAGAAAGTCACCCTATCACTTTGTTCCTATTTCCAGCTCTGTCCCAGGTGCTGGGAGAATTATTATACTTGCAGTGTAGAGAAGTAGGAGGAAAAAGGTTATTCTGGAACTTCCAAGTGATATAATTGCATTCGATTCCACCATTGAACTTACCACCCAGTGTTTATGTGGTATTCACGTTTATTTCCCTCTTTCTATCCTTCACCAGACTTTTAATTTTTTTCATTATGAGACTGTATTATTCTTATAGTAACGACAAAGAACTAGTGTAAAATGACCAGTAACCAATTAACTACTTTAATTCTGCCTTAAGCCTCCAAAGTGAAATGAATAATGAGTGCAAAATTTACTTTTTTCATATAAGGGAGAAATGCCAACCTACTATAAGTACAGCAGCCTTTACATTTCATCCTCTATGCATTTCTATACTCTGGCTATTTTACTTAAATGAAGGTTTTTCATATTCCCTTTAATTCAACAAAACTTTGTTGCATGCCTACTTTTGGCTAGCTACTGATTTGATTCCCCAAACAATAAGACAAAGTGCCTGTCCTTATAGAAATGATAAATTGGTGGATGAGAAATGAAAAAAAAAATGCTGGTTTCCTTAAGACATTGTCTTGAGGCAGAAATAGGGTCCTAACACACACAGAATTCCAGGACATCCAGGCACATTCCTTCCTAGTGCTGCTCCACTAGCCCCTATGGCATCGGCCATTCCCCTGTTCCACTGCAGAGGTGGGTTGCTGGTCATCCCAGATGCTCTGATATTGCAAATAATGGCATCACCTCCTGTTTCTTCGCTGGCTGGTCCATCTCAAAGCTCAGCCTGTTGAGCCAATTCTTGCCTCAGCACCCCCTAACTTTCACAGCAAGAGGGAAAAGCATCATTTCTCCCTAAACCTATTCTACTCTCACACATAGACCACAAAGCAGAGTTGTCTTCTACTCTCTTAGTTGTGTGGGGATTCAAATTATAAATGTAAAAATTAAAATTATAAAAAAATTTAAAAATAAACAAAGAGAGCAAACAGAAACCACTCACTTTTTAGATTGAGGTTTCCCTCTCTTTAGGATTCCCATTAAGCTTTAAGCTAAGCTCCTTAAGGTCAGGGAATGGATCAGTCCTGCTCATTTGTGTATTCCCAATGCCCAGTACAGAGCCTGACCTAGAGTAGGCACTCACTAAATGTTTTTTGAGTGCAAATGGATGACTTCATGACTCAAGCATGCATTGCTGTGAACTTAGCCAAGGACAAGCTGAGTGGCAGACACTATGCTGTATCAAAGTTATCCCTTCCTTGGACACTGGCTGACTATTGGAACATATTTGTATGACTTGGCCCTCTCTCCCCTCAGGATTAGTTCATTTCCCAGGAGGTTTCTCCGACCTCATGCAAGTGGAACCTTGGTAGGCTCTCCCCAGGAGCCCTCAAGACTTGCTCAAGACTTGTCTGGATCCTGGAGTAAAGATGGCCTGGGCTCAAACCAGCCTTATACATAAACAACAACGGGGATGTCAAGTCAAAGGCAAAGACAAGGACTGTGAGAGGGAAGAACACTTACTTCTGATTGGGCAGGCAAAAGAAGATATTTGGCAGGTGATCAGAGTGAGGGACCAGCTGCAGGAGCAAGGTCACAGAGCACCTGGGAGCACAGTGTTTGGAGCAGTGGTCAGAAAGCCCACTGAAGTAAAGATTGTTTGGGGACAGTCATGGACTTTATTCTACCAGCCAAGAGAAGCAACTTGACCAAAGTCCTGTGAAGTATGATGATGAAAGGGATTGCATGGAGAAAGATTGGACAATGCTTAAGAAGTTCCAATAATAATTCAAGGAAGAGGATTGGGGATGACCAAAGGCAGGGACAGTGGGATTGCAAAGTCCCTTCCGCTTTACAGCATTTGGCCTTTGTTTACTTAATTTTGTATTCAAAATACTTCCAAACCCAGGGTCAGGCCTAGAAATAGTGGTCAGTGTATATTTGTAGAATTAATGAATAAATAAAGCACAGATAGAAAAGACAATGGGAATGTAGAATCAATAGGTTCCGAGGGTGGGGGTAGGTTAGTGAGAGAAAGGGACGAGATGAGATGAGGTCTTTAGGTATTGTGTCTACTAGTATATGACTGGAGTGCTCTGACCTGAGGTAGAAGTCCAAGGGAAAGTAAAGGAAGACCATTTTAGACACACAGAGTGCATTTCCATTTCACTAGGAGCATATGAGTTTTCTGCCTGTCCCTGACTTTTGGGCAACAGTATCATCACAGGCGGTCAGGAGGGCCTGGAGTCAAAGTCCCATCACAGCTCAATCCTAGCATCAAGTTACGTTCTTCCCTTTTAATCAACACACTTAGATTCCTGCATGTTTTCTATGTGAGCATTTTTTTAATGAATATTTATTGGCCTGGGTTATATTACCTCTCCCCCCAAAATATATTTATTCTGAGGCTAGCACTTTTAAATTCTCCGAAACTACCACAAGTATTGACATTTATTTTCTAGGCTCCAAGAAAACATTATCTATGTCATTTGGAAAGATATTATTTGGTGTCTGGTTAAGAAATAAAGACATGGAAATATAATCCTAGTGTGGGAATCTTGAATGCCTTTTTGAAAGTATAATTTTTATCTACATATAAGAATATTTAAAAAATAAAAGTATATTTAGGCTTTACATAGTACTTTATAAACATGAGTTCATTCTTTCTGTGTTCTTATGATGCTATGCAAAATACAGTCATATTTTGAGTGGAGTCAGTAAAACCCTTAAAAGAATAAATCGGCTTAAATTACTTGGTGGTCCTGGAATTAAACCCTTGTCTCCAGATTCCCCAACCAGGGCACCCTGGGAAGTGGCAGAGGTCTGGTTGACATCTTGGGAGGTCTGATGAAAAGAGTATAGACTCTGGAGTCATGGGTTCAAATCTCTGCTCTACCCTTTCACCAGGTGCATGAACTTGGACAAGTTACTTGATGTTTCTAAACCTCATTTACCTCCTTAGCCAAATATATATCCATCAAAAGTTTGTTGTGAGCATTACATGAGGAAGTGTTTGGCACAGAGCACATGTGAAAAGCCTGTGTCCTTTTCCTCCTGCCTTCGGCTAATAATCACATGTGAGCCTCTCTGACAGAAAATGATCTTTCTCATTTGGAGCACTCAGAAAACATTCTGCTCACAAGGTAAGGAACAATATCAAATCACTATATTAGTACACCTGAAACTAATATAATGAATATCATATTGTATGGCAATGATACTTAAAGTAAAAAAAGAAGTACAATAAAAAACTCCACTAATTGTTATTGCATGCTATCTTGGACTCTTAATAGAGTCATGTGCTGCTTACCGATGGGGATACGTTCTGAGAAATGACCTTTGGGCTATCTCATTATTGTGTGAACATCATAGAGTGCAGTTACACAAATCTAGATGGTACACCCTGCTACACACCTACCTTCTGAGAATTTTCTTCAGCTACTAGAGGCTCGGTGCATGACATTCGTACACTGGGGGGGGGGTGTCTAATTTTCTTCAGCTACTAGAGGCTCGGTGCATGACATTTGTGCACTGCAGCGGGGGAGGGGGGGTGTCCCTCAGCCCTGCCTGTGCCCTCTTGCAGTCCGGGACCCCCGAGGGGTCCTTAGCGCTGTTGCGGAGGTGGGAGAGGCTCCTGCAACCACCGCTGTGCTCGCCAGCTGTGAGCCCGGCTTCTGGCTGAGTGGCGCTCCCCCTGAGGGAGTGCACTGACCATTGGGGGGCAGCTCCTGTGTTGAGCGTCTGCCCTGTGGTGGTCATAGCAACCGGTCGTTCTGCCATTTGGTTGATTTGCATACAGGCAGTCCTCGGTTTACATTGGAGATCTGTTCCTACAGCGTAATGTAACTCGATTTTCGCCGTAAGTCGGAACCCACCTACATAAGCACCTATGTCACTCACATGGAGCACATACACAGTAGTAATGAAGTGAAACAGTAAAAACAATTTAAAAGCAAGATAACAATTCCTGACCTTTACTTGTGGTAAATAAATAATAAAAAACATAAAGCACATATGTACATACATCAAAATGACGAAACTATTATTTTTTATAAATACTGTAAATGGGAGATGGCAATGTAATCATGAAATGATGTAAATCGAGTCCAACATAATCCGAGGACTGCCTGTATTAGCCTTTTATTATATAGGATGCCTACCAACTCTTGTATTTAACTTTCTATATCAGTAATTATACTTTTAGCCCCTGCTTCTACTAATTCTCTAACTATTCTGGGTTCCCCCCCCCCAAAGCATCCTGTTCTTGTTATGTTTAAAAGATACAGTATCTTCTAAAGTCTAAAAATAGTCAACATTAAAAAAAACATAAAAAATGGTCTTAAAAAACACACATACACACCTCCTTTTTGTTCTGAGTTTTCTCTCCTCCCCCTCCCTCTCCCTCCTCCTTTTTTTTCTTCTCTCTCTCTCTCTCTCTCTCTCTCTCTCTCTCTCTCTCTCCCTTAAGATTTCTTTTATATATTACAGGCTTTTCTCAAGTATTTGGACTGAGAGGCTGTCTGAGAATGGCTTCTTGACTGTCATGCTTTGCTTTAGTGTGAGCCCCTGGAAAGCTCGCAGATACAGGGGTGAGGGGACAGGGGGAGTAAATGCCAGATTTGGCAGGCTTTTATTCTGGAGCACTGATGCTTGCATTAGTCAACTTAATTTTCCCCTGGCAGTTTGTTCAATTTTCTTGAAGAAGAATGCTCTGATTCTTGCCTGGGTTTAGCTATAGGCAGCTCTTTGGGTAGCAGTAGGAGAAGAGTAAGGGGATGTGCTCATTGTTCTATTGATCCTTAGTTATACAGCATTTGTAGTGGCACTTCTCACTTTCATAGCCCTTGTACCTGCCATCTTTGAATCCAGAGTTTCTTGGAATTCTGCCAGGTTGATTGCTCCCACCCCAGATGTAGCATAAATCCCAAACTGTAGTTTTTTTTTCCTCTTCTTCATCAATCACCAGATTATCATGTATTCTTCTAGAAATTTGCTGAACTCTCTTTGGTGCTCTGCAGTATTCTTTGGTTATTGAGAGTTTATATTATTTTAATACTTTTTCCCCCTGTCATTTTAATAGAGTCCAAGAAGGCGGAGAAATAAATATTCTTAGCTAATTATCTCAAACCCCTTTTTTTGGAATTATTAATTCGCCAATATACATTGAACACGTTGCTACATACCAGGTGCTAGAATGGGCACTAGAGATCCAAAATTGAATCAGACATAGTTTTTCATGATCTAGAAGGAGACAGATGTTTAACAAGTAGTTGTGTTGCAATGTAAAATATGAGTAATAGAAGTATGTATGAGATGCTGAAGATCACAACAGAAAGAACAGTAAATTCTATTGGCAGCCCTTTTACTGAGTTGGAAAATAACCAAGTGTCCAGGTAATATTCAAGAAGTTTCTATATCTCTTAGGCCACATCAGTCTGAAATAAAGTCGTATCATATTAACAGGAACAACAAAAAAGTAACCATTTCTCTGGCTGAAATAAAGTCTTGGTTGGATATCTCCAGTGGCAAAGTCTGAGAACAAACCACGGTGCAGGTAATTTTGAGAAAATAATTTCAGTTGCACAATGAGGAACTCAGAAGATGAAACAGGGAAGAAGGAAAATCCAATAAAGTTATCTCTTTTGTCCCCCTCCCTCCAATAAAGATATTTTGTTGAACTGATTGCTGCAGTGGGCAATTGGGGCTCTGAAGGACTTTATAGAAGACACCTCAGAATTCTTCCAATGAGCTGTGCCCTCTTGCAGTCCGGGACCCCCGAGGGGTCCTTAGCGCTGTTGCGGAGGTGGGAGAGGCTCCTGCAACCACCGCTGTGCTCGCCAGCTGTGAGCCCGGCTTCTGGCTGAGTGGCGCTCCCCCTGAGGGAGTGCACTGACCATTGGGGGGCAGCTCCTGTGTTGAGCATCTGCCCCATGGTGGTCAGTGCATGTCATAGCAACCGGTCGTTCTGCCATTTGGTTGATTTGCATACAGGCAGTCCTCGGTTTACATTGGAGATCTGTTCCTACAGCGTAATGTAACTCGATTTTCGCCGTAAGTCGGAACTCACCTACATAAGCACCTATGTCACTCACATGGAGCATATACACAGTAGTAATGAAGTGAAACAGTAAAAACAATTTAAAAGCAAGATAACAATTCCTGACCTTTACTTGTGGTAAATAAATAATAAAAAACATAAAGCACATATGTACATACATCAAAATGACGAAACTATTATTTTTTATAAATACTGTAAATGGGAGATGGCAATGTAATCATGAAATGATGTAAATCGAGTCCAACATAATCCGAGGACTGCCTGTATTAGCCTTTTATTATATAGGATGTCTACCAACTCTTGTATTTAACTTTCTATATCAGTAATTATACTTTTAGCCCCTGCTTCTACTAATTCTCTAACTATTCTGGGTTCCCCCCCCCCAAAGCATCCTGTTCTTGTTATGTTTAAAAGATACAGTATCTTCTAAAGTCTAAAAATAGTCAACATTAAAAAAAACATAAAAAATGGTCTTAAAAAACACACATACACACCTCCTTTTTGTTCTGAGTTTTCTCTCCTCCCCCTCCCTCTCCCCCCTCCTCCTTTTTCTTCTCTCTCTCTCTCTCTCTCTCTCTCTCTCTCTCTCTCTCTCCCTTAAGATTTCTTTTATATATTACAGGCTTTTCTCAAGTATTTGGACTGAGAGGCTGTCTGAGAATGGCTTCTTGACTGTCATGCTTTGCTTTAGTGTGAGCCCCTGGAAAGCTCGCAGATACAGGGGTGAGGGGACAGGGGGAGTAAATGCCAGATTTGGCAGGCTTTTATTCTGGAGCACTGATGCTTGCATTAGTCAACTTAATTTTCCCCTGGCAGTTTGTTCAATTTTCTTGAAGAAGAATGCTCTGATTCTTGCCTGGGTTTAGCTATAGGCAGCTCTTTGGGTAGGCGTAGGAGAAGAGTAAGGGGATGTGCTCATTGTTCTATTGATCCTTAGTTATACAGCATTTGTAGTGGCACTTCTCACTTTCATAGCCCTTGTACCTGCCATCTTTGAATCCAGAGTTTCTTGGAATTCTGCCAGGTTGATTGCTCCCACCCCAGATGTAGCATAAATCCCAAACTGTAGTTTTTTTTTCCTCTTCTTCATCAATCACCAGATTATCATGTACTCTTCTAGAAATTTGCTGAACTCTCTTTGGTGCTCTGCAGTATTCTTTGGTTATTGAGAGTTTATATTATTTTAATACTTTTTCCCCCTGTCATTTTAATAGAGTCCAAGAAGGCGGAGAAATAAATATTCTTAGCTAATTATCTCAAACCCCTTTTTTTGGAATTATTAATTCGCCAATATACATTGAACACGTTGCTACATACCAGGTGCTAGAATGGGCACTAGAGATCCAAAATTGAATCAGACATAGTTTTTCATGATCTAGAAGGAGACAGATGTTTAACAAGTAGTTGTGTTGCAATGTAAAATATGAGTAATAGAAGTATGTATGAGATGCTGAAGATCACAACAGAAAGAACAGTAACTTCTATTGGCAGCCCCTCCACTGAGTTGGAAAATAACCAAGTGTCCAGGTAATATTCAAGAAGTTTCTATATCTCTTAGGCCACATCAGTCTGAAATAAAGTCGTATCATATTAACAGGAACAACAAAAAAGTAACCATTTCTCTGGCTGAAATAAAGTCTTGGTTGGATATCTCCAGTGGCAAAGTCTGAGAACAAACCACGGTGCAGGTAATTTTGAGAAAATAATTTCAGTTGCACAATGAGGAACTCAGAAGATGAAACAGGGAAGAAGGAAAATCCAATAAAGTTATCTCTTTTGTCCCCCTCCCTCCAATAAAGATATTTTGTTGAACTGATTGCTGCAGTGGGCAATTGGGGCTCTGAAGGACTTTATAGAAGACACCTCAGAATTCTTCCAATGAGCAGGAAGCTGGGGCATTTATTCACTGACTCTCATATCCTACTGGGTGAAGGTACTTCTGAGGAGGGTGTTCTCTTTTTCTTCTGGGCGATGGCTACATGCAGGCTCAGTGGTATTCTTCGGTTTTAGAGAAAATACATGAGCAGAAAAGCTGGAGATACCTTGATAAGAGCTTGAGTGAGAGTCTGGTGTTTCACACACAGCTGCACATCATAGCTGTGTTGAAGTCAGGGTTGAAGGGAATGGCAAGGACTACAAAAACTATTTGCTGAAGACCTCTCTTCTCCTCAACAGTTTCTGATAATGTGCAGGGGGACCTCATATATGACTGTAATCATGTGGCTGGAGTAGAAATGTCTGGTCCCTCTGAGCCCTGCAAAGCTCTTCACCACTGTGGCAGCTACTGGACTAGCATGGCTCCTCAGTCTGATGCCCCCATCTCTGCCATCTCCCACTGAGGCATATCACAGCCACACTGTGCCGACATCAAACCACTAAGTTGGGGAGAATCCCCTTTGCCTGACTTTGTACCTTACACTCTAACTTTGACCCCCAAAACATTAAGATATTGTGAGTCTGGGACACTTCTGTGAAGCTGCAAATGTCACCTGTAAGAGGAACACCTTGACCCACCGTGACTTCTGCCTGCATGATCTTGGATCAATTAATGTGTTTTTATTTATTTATTTATTTTTTTATTTTTATTGCTTAAAGCATTACAAAGTAATGTGTTTTTATACCAGAGAGCATAGAGTTGCCCAAATATGAAAACTAGGAGGCAGATTTGTTGTGGGAATCAGGAGTCTAGACATTTCTAGGAGGAATGAGGTGCTTCATTTTCCAGTATGAGGTTTAGGGAAAGGAAATTTATTTTTTTATTTTTATTGCTTAAAGCATTACAAAGTAATGTGTTTTTATACCAGAGAGCATAGAGTTGCCCAAATATGAAAACAGATAGGCAGATTTGTTGTGGGAATCAGGAGTCTAGACATTTCTAGGAGGAATGAGGTGCTTCATTTTCCAGTATGAGGTTTAGAAAGGAAAGGAAAAAGTCAGGAGAAAGGAACTAGCATGCTGAGCGACTTCTAAGTAGAAGGCATTTTATTATATTAGATCTTATTTAATCTTGATAGCATGCCACACTACTATGAACTGAAGGTTATTATTTTTAAGGCAACACAATTTCAGGGAAAATAAATAATTGTCCCAAGTTCACAGAGTTAGGAAGAGAAAGAGGTGGGATTTGAACCTTGGTCTATCTGATTTTAAAGTCTGATTAATCATATAGTAGTTGAAGAGAAGAAAGAAGAAAGAAAAATCAGGACTTAAGTCAACTAAATTGGAGTAAAGCATTTGAAGGGCAGATTGAGCCACAGATTTTGAATTCATTTTGTGCTCTGAACCATCCAAGCAGTCCCCCAAATGAATCCCACAGGGATAAGCACCTGTTCATGTTGAAAAGGCCTGGGATATTGTGCTGTCCATGAGTTCACTGAGCCATCAGGCAGCTGCTACTACTAAGAAGGGAAAGTGTCCTTTGTTTGCATAGTAGAATTATAGGAACATCATAGGACGTCGTAGACCTACTGTGCTTTGTTTTGTTTAGAATTGATCTGGGGGTCCATATTTTGGTCACCACACTTTAAGGGAGCCTAGGAGACTTTCAAATCAGCACGCTTGCTCAAAGGACCAACAGGATGTTGAGTGGTTTAGAAAAGTTGATGTGTGAGATGTATTGTGAGTAGGAGATATTAAGCTGGAGGAAGAGAACACTAAGGGAGACATGGTGACTGTTTTTCAGATATTTAAAGGGCTAATATGAGAATTTGTAACCCAAGATGGTGCATTCAGAAAAAATAAGAAGAGAAGGAAATATTTATTGAGACCTACTGTGTGTCAGTCTTTATGTCTAGGACAAGTATTAGAATTCAACATAAGAAAGATGGGAACACCTGAAATGTCATCAAAATGATAGAGCGAGGAACTGGGCATTTCAAGCAGAGACTGGATTAATGATGGACAAAGATATTGTGGAAGGGATTTTGACATTACCTGAGCAGTTTGAATAGAAGAAGAATGACTTCTCACATCTAGTTTCCATTATAAATTTATGGATAATCTTAGCCACTTATTCTTTGAGATCATTGAGAATATGACATCCATCAATTATATATATTAAAGTGAAAATACAGATCTTAAAAGACAAAAATATTCTAAGATCTTTCAGAAGGAAAAGCAGAGTACATACAAAGGAACACGAATCTTGTTGAAATTGAAAAATGCAAATTAAGCCATGAAATATCACCTTACAATGATAATTAACAGAAAATTGAAAGGTTTGATAACTCCAAGTGTTGGTCAGAGAATTCCATGTGAGTAAAGATAAACACATGAGGATGTGTTGTTGGTGGGAGTTTGGGTTGGTGCAGCCAGTGTTGGTCAGAGAATTCCATGTGAGTAAAGATAAACCCTCATGTGTTGTTGGTGGGAGTTTGGGTTGGTGCAGCTATTGTGGACAGCAAGTTGATGCTCTTTAGTGAAATTGAGAAGAATGCTTATTCTCTGTTACCCACAATCCTTTTTCTTTTTAAAAGTTCTTAGTTCATGAAAAATTTGCATAATCATCACAGATAAGGTCACTGAAGAATCTTTACTCCTTCTGTTGTCCCATCTCCAACTCACTACCAGATACTTCCTTTCTTTTTGCCAGCACCAACATTGGTCTTTGCAGTCCCCCTGACTTCGTTCATTCTGTTCTTTTGTTCCTTTCTTTGTTTTCTTGAGATCTTTTTCTTCTTCTCATATAGGCCATGTCTTGTGGGTCCATTTTTCTTTGCGTATTCCAAGGAGTTATAAATCATGCCAAAGCTAGTTGTCTTGCCACCACAAAATGGATTCTGAATCTAAACACAAAGAGTACACCTGGTGTAGTCTTATACATTTTGGCTAGTTTTCTGTCTTGGGTACTGTTGCCTTCCCAGGGTGAAGGATGTCAGTGACCATTTGTTTCTGCTGAAGTAGTCTGTTGGTCATGAACTTTCTGGTCTGGATAGTTACCGTGTTGTTCATGATGGAGGTTAATCTTCAAGCAGCCAAGGAGGAAAAGAGACCCACAGTTCATTTTCTAGTCATTTGCCCCAGTGAAATTCTGGCACAAGTCTCTAAGGGGTTATATAGGAGAATATTTTTTTGCAATATCATTTGTAATGGTAGGAAGTTGGGAGGGACTTGTCCATCATAATGGGAATAGATAAGTAAACCAAGGTGAATATCTAGTATAGAACTATACAGCAGTCACAATTCAATGAACTAGATATAGCCATGTTTTAACATGGATTGATCTTAAACATAGTGAGAAGAGCAAGAAATTGAACAAGATGTAAAACAAAAAGATATACATAAAAACATTGTTTATCTTTCAATAATACAAATAGATGCAACGATATTTATTATAAACACTAGAGGTCCGGTGCATGAAATTGGTTCACTGGGGCTGGTCCCTCAGACCGGCCTGCACCCTCTCACAGTCCAGGAACCCTTGGGGGATGTCTGCCTGCCAGTTTAGGGCCTAAGCCGGCAGGCAGACATCCCTCTCGCAGTCCAGGACCCCTTGCTCCTTACTGCCCACCTGCTTGCTCCTTACTGCTCGGCTCGCTGCTCCTTAGCACTGCCGCAGAGTTGGGAGAGGCTCCCGCAATGGCTGCTGTGCTCGCCAGCCGTGAGCCCGGCTTCTGGCTGAGCGGCACTCCACCTGTGGGAGCACACTGACCACTAGGGGGCAGCTCCTGCATTAAGTGTCTGCCCCCTGGTGGTCAGTGCACATCATAGTGACTGGTTGTTCTGGTCGTTCCGCTGTAACGGTTGCTTAGGCTTTTATTATATACATTAAGGTGCAGCAAGAAATGGAAGTGGAGACATGAAGTGGAAAAAGAGACACACTAGAATAAAATAAGGTAAAAGGGATTGTGCACAGAGAGCAAGCTAACTTCTGTACCTCCAGTATAGTCCTGTGAACTGAAAAGGATTACAAAAATTTATAAAACAGCAGGAAGAATAATTTGTGCGATTTTTATAACTCTAGAGGGAATTATAGCTTATGTGTTGGTCTTCTTGCCAATATATCTTTTAAAACTGCAAAATCATTCATTTAAACATTAAACACATTTTTATTGAGCATCCACGATATACTTGTTACTGTTCTAGGGCTCTAGGCACTGGGAATACAGCTATGAATGACACATTTACAAGATAAATACCTTAAAAAACTGCTGGATCAGAGG
>NW_005369442.1:1935964-1938465 GCF_000412655.1 Myotis brandtii | reverse complement strand
GGCTCTAGCTCTGAGGCTTCCGCTGCTGGTTCTATAATTGAAACAATGTATAACTTTAGCTCTGAGATCCCGGCCGGCTGAAAGTGTTACAAAGTTTCAAACTGCCAGCTCAGAGGCCGGCAGCGCAGGCGCAGGCGGGGAACGTTGGCTTCCTCCTTCAATGAAGGAAGCAAGCCTCATGTTCGCTTCCAGCTGCCTGGCTGCCAGCCGCCATCTTGGCTGACAGTTAATTTGCATATCTCCCTGATTAGCCAATGAAAAGGGTAGCGGTCGTACGCCAATTACCATGTTTCTCTTTTATTAGTGTAGATTAAGGTGCAGCAAGAAATGGAAGTGGAGATATAAAGTAGAAAAAGAGGCACACTAGAATAAAATAAGGTAACAGAGAGCATACCAACTTCTGTACCTCCAGTATAGTCCTATGAACTGAAAAGGATTACAAAAATTTATAAAACAGCAGGAAGAAGATAATTTGTGATTTTTATAACTCTAGAGGGAATTATAGCTTATGTGTTGGTCTTCTTGCCAATATATCTTTTAAAACTGCAAAATCATTCATTTAAACATTAAACACATTTTTATTGAGCATCCACGATATACTTGTTACTGTTCTAGGGCTCTAGGCACTGGGAATACAGCTATGAATGACACATCTACAAGATAAATACCTTAAAAAACTGCTGGATCAGAGGGTAAGCACATTTGAAATTTTAATAGATATTGCTAAATTGTCCTCTAAAAGTCTACACCAACTAATATTTTTTATTAGGTGAGTATTTTTAAAAAAATCTTTATTGTTGAGATTATTACAGATGTCCCTCTTACCCCGCTCATTGCTCCTCTCCACCCAGTTCCTGCCCCGCCCCAGGCCTTTGCCACCTTATTGTCTGTGTTCATAGGTAACGCACATATGCATATAAGATCTTTGTTTAACCTCTTCCTGCCACCTCACCCCCCTCTGAGAATCATCAGTCTGTTCCATTTCTATGCCACTGACTCTATTTTATTCACCAGTTTATTCTGTTCATTAGATTTATTATTTATTCATTTTGATTTTTAGATTCAATTGTTGATAGGTTGTATATACATGAACTGAAAAGGATTACAAAAATTTATAAAACAGCAGGAAGAAGATAATTTGTGATTTTTATAACTCTAGAGGGAATTATAGCTTATGTGTTGGTCTTCTTGCCAATATATCTTTTAAAACTGCAAAGTCATTCATTTAGACATTAAACACATTTTTATTGAGCATCCACTATATACTTGGTACTTTTCTAGGGCTCTAGGCACTGGGAATACAGCTATGAATGACACATTTACAAGATAAATACCTTAAAAAACTGCTGGATCAGAGGGTAAGCACATTTGAAATTTTAATAGATATTGCTAAATTGTCCTCTAAAAGTCTACACCAACTAATATTTTTTATTAGGTGAGTATTTTTAAAAAAATCTTTATTGTTGAGATTATTACAGATGTCCCTCTTACCCCGCTCATTGCTCCTCTCCACCCAGTTCCTGCCCCGCCCCAGGCCTTTGCCACCTTATTGTCTGTGTTCATAGGTAACGCACATATGCATATAAGATCTTTGTTTAACCTCTTCCTGCCACCTCACCCCCCTCTGAGAATCATCAGTCTGTTCCATTTCTATGCCACTGACTCTATTTTATTCACCAGTTTATTCTGTTCATTAGATTTTTTATTTGTTTATTTTGATTTTTAGATTCAATTGCCTTGTAGGTAACTGAGTTTTTTTCTCTTGCTGCTTTTAAGATTCTCTCTTTGTCTTTTGCTCTTGGCATTTTAATTATGATGTGTCTTGGTGTGGTCCTCTTTGGATTCCTTTTGTTTGGGGTTCTCTGTGCTTCCTGGACTTGTAAGTCTATTTCTTTCACCAGGTAGGGGAAGTTTTCTGTCATTATTTCTTCAAATAGGTTTTCAATATATTGCTCTCTCTCTTTTTCTGGCACCCCCATAATTCGGATGTTGGTATGCTTGAAGTTGTCCCAGAGGTTCCTTACACTATCTTCATATTTTTGGATTCTTTTTCCTTTTTGCTCTTCTGGATAGATGTTTTTTGCTTCCTCATATTTCAAATCATTGACTTGATTCTCAGAACCTTCTACTCTACTGTTGAATCCCTGTATATTATTCTTTATTTAAATCAGTGTATGCTTAATTTCTGACTGATACTTTTCCATTTTTTTCTATATCCAAAAGAAATCTTTAATGTCTTTTTAAACAAAATTATTCTACCTTTGATATTTTGGGCAATAATTTCTTTCTTTTTAAATTCTTTATTGATTAAAGTATTACATATGTCTCCTTTTTCCCCCCTTTGACCTCTCCCTGGCCACTCCCACCCCAGCACATGCCCTCACCCCACTAGTGTCTGTGTCCATTGGTTATGCTCATATGCATGCATACAAGCCCTTTGGTTGATCTCATATCTTCTCCCCCCACCCTCCCCTGCCTTCCCTCTGAGTTTTGATGGTCTA
>NW_005369442.1:1925386-1935112 GCF_000412655.1 Myotis brandtii | reverse complement strand
TAATTAAAAATATATTTTTATGGATTTCAGAGAGGGAGGGAGAGGGAGAGAGAGAAACATCAATGATGAGAAAGAATCATTGATCAGCTGCCTCCTGCACATTCCCTACTGGGGATCAAGCCTGCAACCCAGGCATGTTCCCTGACCTGGAATCGAACCCAGGACCCTTCAGTCCACAAGCTGACACTCTATCCACTGAGCCAAACCGGCTAGGGCTTGTCAAATATTAATTGAGCATAATGGTTTGGGTCGATTTCTGGGTTCTCTGTTCTGCTCTACTGGTCTATATGTCTGTTCTTGTGCCAGTACTATGCAGTTTTGAGAACAGTGGCTTTGTAATATAACTTGATATCTGGTATTGAGATCCCTCCTACTTTGTTCTTCTTTCTCAGGATTGCTGCGGCTATTTGGGGTCTTTTTTATTCCATATGAATTTTTGGAGAGTTTGCTCTAGGTCTGTGAAATATTCCATTGGTATCTTCATGGGGATTGCATTGAATCTGTAGATTGCTTTGGGTAGTATGGACATTTTAATGATGTTAATTCTACCAATCCATGAACACGGTATATTCTTCCATTTGTTTATGTCTTCCTCTCTTTTTTCAATGTCCTGTAGTTTTCCAAGTACAGGTCTTTTACCTCCTTAGTTAAGTTTATTCCTAGGTATCTTAATTTTTTTGGTGCAATGGTAAATGGGATTTTAAAAAAATTTCTCTTTCTATAGGTTTACTATTAGTGTATAAAAAATCCATAGATTTCTGGGTGTTAATTTTGTATCCTGCTACATTGCCAAATTCGTTTATTAAGTCTAATAATTTTTTGATGGAGTCTTTAGGGTTTTCTATGTACAATATGATGTCATCTGCGAATAATGACAGTTTTACTTCTTCTTTTCCAATTTGGATGCCTTTTATTTCTTCTTGTTGTCTAATTGCTATGTCTAGTACTTCCAGTACAGTACTATATCGAACAGGAGTGATGAGAGTGGGCATCCCTATCTTGTTCCTGATCTTAGGTTGAAATGGTTTTAGTTTTTTCCCATTGAGTATGATGTTGGCTATAAGTTTGTCATATAAGGCTTTTATTATGTTGAGGTATGATCCCTCTACTTCCACTTTCCTGAGGGTTTTTATCAAGAAAGGGTGTTGGATTTTGTCCTTTTCCATTTTTTTAGAGGTTTCTAGAAAATTCTTGAGTAACCTTATAACTACTCTATAATCCAGTAGTTTGCTTTCTTCCATTTCTTTCATTTGTGACATGTTTCTTTGTCTGCTTCCCTGTGTTTGTTTCTATGTATTGGGAAGAGCTGCTATGTCTCCTTGAATTGGTAGAGTGGCTTTCTGTAGTAGGTGTTTTATAGGTCCCAGTGGCTCAACCTCCCCAGTCACCTGACCTGGGACCTCTAGATGCACCCATTTGTGGGCTGTTGTAGTTGAGACTTGATTGGTGTTGGTCACTGGGAGGAATTGACCTCCAGGCCAATTGGCTGTGAGGACCAGCTGTGACTACAGTGGGAGAGCTGCTGTGCAGGAGGCATCCCTATGGAGCAGCACTTGCTTCAGTAGGGCTTTGGTGCTCATTGAGTCTGCCCCTTGAGTGTGTTGCTTATGGATGTGTAGAATTGTAATCTAGTATGGTCTGACACTGACTCTTGGGTCTCCAGTCAGCCACTGCCTGGGGCCACACAGCAGGAGCTACAGAGAGATCTGCAGATTTCTCCTCTTTGTATAGGATTTGGAAGTGCCCAGAGGAGGCTCAGCTGTGAAGCAAGGCAGGCTGGGGCTGGTGCCGGGCCTTGGGGCCTTGGGCCTTTTATTGATACATTTGGGGCTCGCTGACCCAGCTGCAGCTTATTTGAGAGATTTTACCCTGAGCAAGGAAAGGCCATTCACATGCAAAAGCTGTTGCATACAGCTTAGGTGGGGTTGTAAATTGGATGAGGCGGGGTCTTAGGGAATCACCAGGGTAGAGAAAACAGAAATGGCTTCCAGTCAGGCCTGTGACCACCAAGGAGGTCCCAGCATAGGAACAATGATCCCTGCGAGCACCTCCATCTGGGAGAAAGCCACCTGAGCTCCTGCTCTGAGTTTGTGTTCCCCAGAGCCTTGCCCTGGTGCTGGAGCTCAGAGGAAGCAGGACCTGGTAAGTTCAGGTTGTGGTGCTGGCCTTTTAAGAGGAACAGCTGAGTCTCCAGCAGCCTCCGTGTCACTGAGTCCTAATCCACACTGGTTTTTACAGCCACCATCTTCAAACCTCTTAGGTGGGGCATTTTTTATGTGGAATCAACAAGGGCACTTTCCAATTATTTGTTTATCTAAATGTGGGTGAGGAGACTGGAAGGAAGGGAGGTAGGAAGAATCCTAAGGAAAAATGGGATTGTAGGAGTTGTACATTTTGTGTGAGCAAGACAGCCCAAACTTGGTGGAGAGGTGGGAGCTCAGAGCAAATTCTGATGTGTATCGGAGGCAGATGCTCCCAGCTCTCCTCATCCCAGGCCAGGTTGCCGTGACCTGGGCACTTTCCCTGGTGGGTCATTTGGCAGTGGGCTCTGATATCAAGCGAGGAAAAGCCACCTCATGATTATTACTTACCCATTGTAACTCTTTATCTGGCGTGTCACATCTGTGCCCAGGGGCCAGCACCCCCACGAGGCTTCCGATGAGCTCTCTAGCCAACTGCCACAGCCCTCCATGGCAGCCTCTGGCTGCACCCGGGGCCCTCGGCGGAAGCAGGATGTAATGTTTCCAAGTGGGTGAGCAGCAGCTGCTTATCTGCAGTGGTCAGTAAGGCAGACAGAAACAATCTCTGTGACCTTCCTTCCTTGGCTTGTTTGAAAACCATGACCCCACTCCCCTTGTGGGGGAGGTAAGTGTGGAGCTTTAACTAAGTGGGGGTGTAAACATGAAATGTTTGTATTTTTTCCAATTGTTGATTTCTATAGTGTTCAGCTGAATTTCCACTTCCTACTCTTTAACATCTCTGGCAATTTTCTGCTCTCTTCCAGTTATAAAAATTTTAGTTCAAAATATTAATCGCAGATTCAATTTAAATCTAATCTATCTCTTCAAAACCACAGTTTTCACCTTGGAAATAAAAGGGGGGGGTGATAAGCAAGAGGTGGGGAGATGGAGGAGAAATAATCTACTCTGAGAACATACCTCCATGCTCTCCTGGATCTACACATTCGTTTCTCCATTGGGGAACGAGGGTTACCATTGTCATTTTGGATGAAATAATTCTTAGGGTGTAACTGCTCTGCACATTTGAGAATATTTAACTATTTTTTCTCCTTCATCCCCAACACAAATTCTCGTAGCACCTTTCAGTCTTTATGATAACCAACACCACTCCCACTTTTCCAAACACCCCCTGGGGCTCATTCTGCCTTAGTTGAGAACCATTGGAACCTTCCTCAGTTGGGATCAGGGAGAAGGGATGAAAGAGCAAGATCTTAGATTGCTGGGCCAGTGTCAGTGGTGGAAAGGAATCCCTGGTTGTCCTTTGGTTGGGTCTGTCATTTGAATCTTTCTGCTGCTGTGTGGTAGTCTGTAGACAGTGTGGTTGGATTTATAGGGATATCATCTTCCTCTCGACCTCTCTATTGCTGCAGACCACTTTAGAGAGGGTAGCTGTGTCTTCTTTTGCCCCCACCAATGATCCATGACTCCAACACTTTCTCTAGGAAAGAGGTAGCCTCCAAGTAAATGGGGGAGTCATTTACCTTCACCTGAAAGCCCCTTGGGCGGCCTCCAAATTCTGCTGCTCCTTCTAACTCCATGTCCCTCTGACTCCATGTCCTATGCAGTAGGCATGAGAACTACTAGAGTTTACTTGTGCATCCTCTAATAGGTTGTTTCCCTCTTTTCCTTAGAGCTTCTTAGAAGGTATTCTGCCTTCATAAATTTCCAGAAGAGCAGCAGAGACCTGGCTGTACATTCATGGATATCTTCAAACTCTAGAAGAAGCTTGTCTCCCAAGAGACATCTTACCACACTCCACTTGGATAGTAATCCCAGTGTGAAACATCAGATTGTACAAGTCAGTGAGTATCTATCCAAAGGTGAGGTGCCAGTTTCCTCTTTTTTTTTTTTTTCAGATGCCTTGAGTCTCTAAATGGGATTATCTTGCAACCTTGTCCACCTCTTAGCTTCATGAGGGGTAGGGAAGCACACCTCTCCAATCTTGTATAAAATGTCTCATCAAGGACCCAGGAGGTTGGGAGCTCTCAATTCAACTATTTCCTCTTTTTCCTCATTAGCTTATGCTGACAAATGTTTTATGCATGTGGGGGTAGGGTGATTGTAATGGTGGTGATGATAGTAGGGCTGCTTCTGCCAATTTTCAGAAAGTCCTTGTGTTGTGACTCATTTAGAGTGTGGTGTATTTAGGCCCCTGTTCTTCTCAGCTCTTGACTGTATTCCAGGGCAACAGGACAAGCCCTACTCAACCTCCTCTGACACAGGAGCAGCTAGCATACCGGGGAAGAACTTCTGAAGTATTGACACTAGTCTTGCCGCTTGATGCAGAAACTGAAGGGTAGGACCACATTGTCAGAATTAAATGAAGAAGAAAGGGAGGCTTTCCCTGCATAGACTAAGAGCTCACAATTTTCTCCTTGGCTGTTGATCACTCCCTTTAGGTATTCTATGACAGGTGGGAGGAAAGAGGAAAATACAGGCTGAGAGGACAAACTGAGATAGAAAGAACATTGATAGGAAAGGGAGAGATGGTCTTCTGCTCTACCTCTGTTTAAGGAGTATGGAATGGCTGGGAACTTCCTGATTTCTGGGCCTCATCCTCCGGAAATTCTCTTAATATTGACACAAGGAGAAAGATTTGCAACTAAAACTGGTCCATCTGTCTGTCTGCCCATTCATTCATTCACTCAACAAGTGTTATTGTATATCTACTCTGAGACACATACTATGCAATGAAAATAATCTGTGTGCATTGCCTTTTTCTCTTGTTCCTATTCCTGTCTTACATGGTCTTCCTGCCCAGGTATAGAACTATTAGGACCATATATTCCTAGATACAGGGCCGTGCTGGACAAAGACCCCATTATAGACCAGGGATGACCCCCTAGGGCAGTGGTTCTCAACCGTGGCTGCACATTAGAATCACCTGGGAGTCTTTTTAAAATCCTGATTTCTGGGCCTCATCCTCCGGAAATTCTGTTTCTTTGTTATGGGGTGGGGCCACAACATTAGTAACAAAGAAACAGAATTTCCGGAGGATGAGGCCCAGAAATCAGGATTTTAAAAAGACTCCCAGGTGATTCTAATGTGCAGCCACGGTTGAGAACCACTGCCCTAGGGCCTAAAGCTTTGAGGTTGCTGATCTGCTGAAGTTCTTAGCAATAATTTAATTCTTTTCTGGTTTTCTTCTTTATAAAGTGAGATATGAAGGTGACTTAATTTTTTTTCTATTAGGTATTATGAGCTATATAGAAAATTGAATATGTATATTCCATTTAAATATAGAATTAAAATATAATCACTATGTATGTCAATAATATAGAGAGACAGACATACACTCAGCTGTAGATGCAGATATTATTATTCTTGTTATTTAGGTGAGGAAAGGTTAAGTCTTACCTTAAGGACTCAGAGTACTGGTAGAGTCTGAATTTAAACTCCAAAGACTCCCACACCCTTTCTACTTATACTATAATGGCTCTAAATCAGTAGGCTATATAATGGGAGGATGAGTAAAAAAGAAGTCACATGTACTACACAAAATATATAAGGCCTCAGAGGACTGTCTTTAGGGCAGGGCTTTGGAGAAGATGCTGAGGAATTCATTATTTGTGTGCAATCAGTGGTTATTTCTGCACAAATCACAGGGGAGGACTAGATTTAAATTTCTGTTTATGACTGGCATTTGCTTTTCTTGCCATTTTTTTTCAGATTTGCCTCCTGGTAATAAAGTTGCTTAACATTTTTACAAGAATTTCCCCATTCCCAGAAACCCGTGGGGGCCAGACTCCCTTCTCTGGCTTCTTCCCAAGAGGAGCGCATCAAGATTTGTGCTTTATAGATATGACTATGGTAGTTATTCTGTAAAGATCAACCCAAAACCTTGTGGAATTTATGCCCTTTATAGTCTCCTCCACTTTAATCTGGTTGTGCCTGTGACTCACGATTGACCAAAAGAATTTGGTGGAAATAATGCTGAGCCTAGGCCATAAGAACCCTGGCAATCCCTGCTTGGGTCTTTTGAAATGTTTGCTTTTAGGATGTATCCTTCCTCAGACTATCCCTTCTTGGAACCCAGCTGTTGTGCCATGAGAAGCCCAAGTCACATGGATGGCCATGTGTTGATGTTCTGGTTCACAGGCCAACACAGGCTCCTGGCTGTCAGCTAACATCACCTGGCAGCCATGTGAGTGCACCATCTTGGACATTCAGAGCATTCCAGTCATGCCCTCAGATAACTTTTGGTCCAGTTGTCATAGATGTGATTTAATTACATGAGAGACCCTGAGCAAGAACTGCCTCACTGAACTGACTCGAGCCAAAGAACCATGAGAGAGAAAAGTAAATTAGAGTTTTAGGTCATTAGGTTTTGGGGTGCTTTGTTACATAGCAATAGATAACTGGAACAATTCCTCTGAAAAGAGGCTGGACTCCCAGGCCAGAGTTGACTAGTGGGGCTTTGGAGTTAGAACCTGGAACTTGTTAGCCTTTTGACCTCGTATAAGTTCCTTCACATCTGTGTATCTCAGTGTTCTCATCTATGAAATGGGGATAATAATACTGTATTCCTCATTGGATTTTTGTGAGAATTAAATACGTGATCTGCATAAAGGGCTTCATGTGGCGCCTGGCATTTACTAAGCACTGACTAAAAGTTAACTAGGATTATGATTATTGACATTAGTGGTTGTGTGGAATTAAATAATGTGTCTCCTAAAACACAATCTTTATTAACATTTTTCTTTATTTTTGTTTTTTATCTCTTTTCTACCAATCTTAACCTCCCAGCTTTCTTGAAAGTCAAGGGAAACATTGTGGTGAAGCTGCTTTGTTCTCTTCTGCCACATTTTCAACAGAAAGGCAGATTTTCTGAGTTGACCTGTTTATTTTTTGGATTGTGGGAATATGAACCTTATATTCACCCACTTCTATTTCTTCTTCAAGTGTCCTATCAGTTTTGCTTTTTCGTCAGTTTCCTCCAGGGAATTGCTTTTCCTTACTTGAAGGCCAGAGGGAACTGAGCCGGGCAATTGATGTCTTAATAAATATGACAAGAATGAGGGTCATTGGGATGAAAATGAAAACTGACACTTAAATTGTCCTCCGTGGCCTCTTAATGACTTGTGGTGGCTGAGAGCATTACGGTTGTTTCCATCAAAGGGAACCAAACATATACTGGGGTTTGTTGAAATGGCAGGATAAATTAAGCTCTTCAGAATAGCAAACATTTTTTTATGGCTTTACAACTCCTGTGATTATGTTAATGCTGGGAAGAATGAGCAGGAGCCTGGGTTACACCATGACCACCATGAATCCTATCTCCTCCCATACTCATATTGTATTTCATTTTTTAAAAAAAATATATATCTATTGATTTCAGAGAGGAAGAGAGAGGGAGAGAGAGATAGAAACATCAATGATGAGAGAAAATCATTGATCGGCTGCCTCCTGCATGTCCCCTACTGGGGATCAAGCCCACAACTGGGGCATGTGCCCTTGACCGGAATCGAACCTGGAACCCTTGAGTCCAAGACCGACGCTCTGCCTCATATGTTAGATTCCAAGCTTCAAATACAAAATTACATTAAAACTTTAGCTCTCTGAGCAATGAAAGTAGGTTATAGCTAACCTACCTATCACTGTTGGGACTATGTGTCTACTAGGAATCTGCACATAGGAGTGAGGTAGATAGGGAGAAATATTATCATATTTCATTTAACTTATTTTTTTCTTTGGGCTTAATACAAAAATATCTGCTTTAGGTCTTCAATTTGTACCTGAAAGAAACCTAAATCACAGAAATCTTAAAGTGCATTTAATCATCTGAGTTATAAAGGAGAAAATGACCTATTTGAGTTATTTTATAATAGAAATAATCCATTTTCATAGACAGGGACCAGTTATTAGGAATCAAACTTGTAATTGGTACCACACTGGTTTTTTCCAGTTGCTTAAAAGTATGGTTAAGCTTGGTATACAGTAGGCACACAATAAATACCCGATTATGGAATGAAAGAGTGATACACATGTGCCAATTACTCAAACCATCTGTGGATTCTTCTGCTCAGCAAATTGACTTCTATCAGGAGTTTATGTTTTTAAAATGGCAACAACCCCTATTGTTCTAGCTTCTACTCTCTTTCCCTCCTATTTCCGGGAGACAAAACCCAGTCATCTTATCCAGCAAGTTACCTTCAATTCTGTGGGAGAAGGCTAGGTAAAATGAATTTTATGGGTTGTGACTTGGAATAAAAGCTGAGTCCTGACTCTGATTTCATGAAAAATGATCTATGGTTGGTATTCATATAATTCTGTTGTATTTGGTCAAAGGTGATCAGAATTTTTAAATTCTTGGTGACCTGTGATGGTAGAAAATTATATATTTTGAATAAAATAATTTAAAACTCTAGTTTTTTAATAATGGATTTTGGAATCAATAACTAATTTAATAAAAGGGGTATGTTTGAGTTAGTTGCTGTAATTAAGCTTTGTTGATTAGCGTGGAAAAATCATTACTCACTGAAGAGTGACTACTCACTAGCTTTAGGAGAAAAGAGCTTGTGGTCTTAGTGCACTTCTAATCAAACTGATTTCCTTATCAGGAATAAGCATGTTTGAGCAACAATTTTACCCAAGAGCTTAAAGACTGAACATAATGAGATTTCCTTTGTTTTTCTTTGAAATTTGGAAGGAAGTCTTCCCACCCAGTGTCTAGAGACTGGCTCAGTCTGGTCTAGCGTTGTGAAATCTGAAACTGTCAATCTGTGAAATGTATAGAAAAAAGCTTGGCTTATCTATGACCATCTTTCATTTTCTAATACTCAGTGGTCAAGATGAGAGTTAGCAGTTCTGCCTGTGAAGCTTCCACTGCATCTCCTGCTTTATTCCCATCCTACTTCTAGGCGATTATAGAATATACTTGTTTCCTCTTTTCTTTATATTTCTATGGTTTTTCCTTGTTTTAAGCCATTTTCTTCTTCCTTCCCCCATGTCTCTTGTCCCTAATTCTCAGAAGTTTCCAGTATAACCTGGCAGTGGTAAAATTGGTGGATGAATAGAAGGAAACATGAATATAACTTATATTTTAAATGTCTAGCTAAAGCTCCAAAACGAAGGAAAAGTACCTAAAAGAAATTGAAGCTTTCAGGTAAAAATGTCATTGTTGTTAATGGTAATAATAATAACCCATGACTAACAGATGTCAAAAACTATGTGGGAAAATCCAAGCATGTCTTTACTTTATTTTTTCCCATCACCATTTATTACCTCTATGTCCTCTTCCACCCCCACCTCCTCCTCCTCCCGCCCCAATCCCATGCACGTCTTTCTGTCAGAGGAACAAATTTGAAAACAGATGATCAATAAAGTAAAGCTGCTCATTATCTGAGTCTAGTTATTATCTTATGGGACCAGGTCATCTTTGGCAAGTAGTGGTATTCATGTGCACTTACTACAAAGGAGCTTTCAAGTCTGAGAATAATAACATTTGAGATATTATTAGTTCCTATGAGACAAAAGTTGTCATATA
>NW_005369442.1:1902256-1925369 GCF_000412655.1 Myotis brandtii | reverse complement strand
ATATATATGTATATATGAAAGCCTAAGTGACTGGCTTACCGGCTGAATGGCTGACCGGCCAGTAGCTATGATGCACACTGACCAGCAGGGGGCAGATGCTCAACGCAGGAGCTGCTGCACCCAGAACCAGAGAGGAGAGAGCCCGATTTCAGGGTGCATCACCTGAGAACCGCCCTCTAGCAATCCAGGACCCCTCGGGGGATGTCGGAGAGTCGGTTTTGGTCTGATCCCCGCAGGCCAAGCCAAGGGACCCCACCGGTGCTCAAATTCATGCACTGGGCCTCTAGTAGGATATATAATATAATAAATCTAAATTCTCTAAACTTCAAAATTAAAATGAACTAATGTGCTTACAACAAATAATCTTAACATTTGCTGAGGACTTACTGTCTGTCAGGTATTATAATAAATGCTCTTTTTGTGTTATTTCATCTAATCATTTCAACAACTCAGTGCCATAGGGAGTAATATTACCTCCTAACATTACTCTATTTTGTAGATGAGGAAACTGGGGACCCTCTGCATAGCTTCTTATAAAGTAGTTTGTTATGATTATCATAATTGCTATTACTATTACAGCTATTATTATCAAACAGGTGTCAGTTGACCACCATTAGAACTCATGTACTCTGATCTGAACTGTGTTGATGACACACTGGTAAATCATACTTCAACTTTCCATTTACAACTTAAATTTTTGTTATTTTTTTCTCCTCCACAGAAGCAATAGATACTACTGTATAAAACTGAGAAATGCAGACAAGAAAATAGCAAAGCAAAATAAGACAATAACAAAAAATCGGTTTGTAATCTCACTACTCAATGATTATTCTTGCTAACATTTTGGTATATGTTTTTCTCTTATAATTTACTAAACATACATAAAATATTTTAAATACAGCATACCACACATGCTTTTTTATAACTTACCTTTTCACTCAACAATATAACGAATATTTTTCCATTGAATCAAATATCCTTCTGCTACACAGTGTCCTAAATTTGGGGGGGGGGATTGTAACTCATTTTTAAAAAATATATTTTATTGATTTTTTTACAGAGAGGAAGGGAGAGGGATAGAGAGTTAGAAACATCGATGAGAGAGAAACATCGATCAGCTGCCTCCTGCACACCCTACTGGGTATGTGCCCGCAACCAAGGTACATGCCCTTGACCGGAATCAAACCTGGGACCCTTGAGTCCACAGGCCGACGCTCTATCCACTGAGCAAAACTGGCCAGGACATCATTGTATCAAAGTTAGGATCTCTCGCCTTAAAAAGTGGACATGCACACAAAGTATGGCATACAAATTTTAAGAGTTTTACTACCTAAAAGTTGTTTGTACATTTTTTTGTCCCAGCTTATACCATTATAGACAGCTACACAGTATTTTGTCTAATGTTTAAGGTAATACTATAATTTATTTTATTTAAAAAATTTTATTTTTCAATTACAGTTTACATTCAATATTATTTTGTATTAGTTTCAGGTGTACAGCACAGTGGTTAGACAATCATATACTTTTTTTTTGCTAATCCTCACCTGAGCATATTTTTATCATTGATTTTTTTGTAGAGAGAGTGGAAGTGGGGGAGGGAGATTTTTTAGAGAGAGAGAGACATCGATTAGTTGCCTCCCATATGCATCCTGGGTACGTGCCTTTGACTGGGAATTGAACCTGCAACCCTTTGTGCCTGTGCTGACACTCTAACCCCTGAGCTCAAAGGTTTCACTACAAATGACCAGAGCCTATACATCTGGAAAAGTGAGGACAATTTTTGGAAGATTTTACCTTTGAGAGTGTTACACTACATCGAGAGATGCTGATATTTGGATCGATTTTTGGAATAACACTGGAGCAATGGTTTCTAGTGACATATTTTTAAAGATTATCAAAGGTGGTATATTTTCAGCTTTGATAGTAAATTTGATTTTAAAAATAGCAGCCCCAAAGTCTTTGCAGCAAAGTTATTTTAATAATTTAATTAAATAATTAATAGCATTTTGGCTATTTTAAAAAGTTACTATAAGCAAAAGAGATTTATTTTCTTTATTTTTTTGCTTTGGGTACTGGCTCTGTGGCTGGTACAAAAAGAGACTTTACAAAACAGAACAAAGAAAGCATCAGTGGAATCAGTGTATAACTTCCCAAGGGGACTACTTGGAATTAAAAATTCATTTGTACAGAAACCAAGATGGTGGCATAGGTAAACACCAGAAATTGCTGCCTCGCACAACCACTTCAAAATTACAACTAAAAGACAAAACAGACATCATCCAGAACCACAGGAAGGTTGGCTGAGTGGAAATTCTACAACTAGAAGGAAAGAGAAAAGCACACTGAGACTCAGAGGAGGTGCGGAAGTAAAGTGCAGAGGTATGGAGGTGCTCGCAGAAAGGGCTGGCAACTGAGGACACGGTTGTCTTTTTCAATCGGGAGGGAGTCTCAAGCTCCCGACTGCTCTGAACTCCAGTTCCAGGTGAGTCTCTGGGGACCTAGACTCATACGGGGAGAAACTGGACTGTCTGGCATCGGTCAGAACTCGAGGGCAGCTTTCTCTCAGAGGTACTTGAAGTGATTATGGGGAGACTGAGAAGTGGGGCCTCTTAGGGCAGGACTGAGGAGCAGCCATAGCTGTTTGCTCCACCCTGTTGATCCCCTGAGACCCCGCCCCACCCAAGCTGTGAGCAGAGGCTTTTGCATATGTAAGGCCTGGCCCTTTGCAATCTGAAAATTACCTGACAAACTGCAGCTGGATCAGAGAAACCCAGAACATCCAAAAGAAGGCCCAAGGCCCCACAGCAGCTTGCATTGCTTCACAGCTGGACTCCTGGTGGGTAGCCTCAGGCAGAGGCTAAATTAGCACCTCCTTAGAAATCCAAGAGCCAGTGTACCCAGTGGTCAGAGTGGGACCATCCAGATTACAACTCCTCAGATCCATAAGGGACACACTCAGGGGGCAGACTCAGTGAGCACCAAAGCCCCACTGAAGCAAGTCTTGCCCCAGAAGGGTGTCTCCAGCACATAAGTTCTGCCACTGTAGACACAGCTGATTCTCACAGCCAATTGGCCTGGAGGTCAATTCCTCCCAGTGATACCTACAACAATCAAGGCTTAAGTACAACAAGACTGTACACAAAGCCCACAAAGGGGTGCACCAAGAGTGTCCACCTCCGGTAATTGGGGAGGCTGACCCACTGGGCCCTATAGGACACCTAGCACAGAAAGCCACTCTATCAATACAGGGAAGCATAAAAAATGCGGAGACAAAAAAACATGACAGAAATGGAGGAAAGCAAACTACTGGATATAGAGTTCAAAACCATACTTTTAAGGTTTTTCAAGAATTTTCTAGAAACCGAAGATAAATTTAGTAAGACCCTCAATAAGTCTAGTGAGACCGCCGATAAATTTAGTGAGACCCTCAAGAAATCTAGTGAGACCCTCGAGGTTATGAAAAAGGACCAACTAGAAATTAAGCATACACGGACTGAAATAAAGAATATTATACAGACACCCAATAGCAGACCAGAGGAGCACAAGAATCAAGTCAAAGATTTGAAATACGGAGAAGCAAAAAACACCCAACCGGAAAAGCAAAATGAAAAAAGAATCCGAAAATATGAAGATAGTGTAAGGAGCCTCTGGGACAACTTCAAGCATACCAACATCTGAATTATAGGGGTGCCAGAAGAGAGAGAGCAAGATATTGAAAACCTATTTGAAGAAATAATGACAGAAAGCTTCCCCTACCTGGTGAAAGAAATGGACTTACAGGTCCAAGAAGCGCAGAGAACCCCAAACAAAAGGAATCCAAAGAGGACCACACCAAGACACATCATAATTAAAATGCCAAGAGCAAAAGACAAAGAGAGAATCTTAAAAGCAGCAAGAGAAAAACAGTCAGTTACCTACAAGGGAGTACCCATACGACTGTCAGCTGATTTCTCAACAGAAACTTTACAGGCCAGAAGGGAGTGGCAAGAAATATTCAAAGTGATGAATAGCAAGAACCTACAACCAAGATTACTTTATCCAGCAAAGCTATCATTCAGAATTGAAGGTCAGAGAAAGAGCTTCACAGATAAGAAAGAGCTAAAGGAGTTCATCACCACTAAACCAGTATTATACGAAATGCTGAAAGGTATCCTTTAAGAAGAGGAAGAAGAAGAAAAAGGTAAAGATACAAATTTTGAACAACAAATACACATCTATCAACAAGTGAATCTAAAAATCAAGTGAAGAAATAATCTGATGAACAGAATAAACTGGTGAATATAATAGAATCAGGGGCATAGAAAGGGAGTGGACTGACTATTCTCGGGGGGGAAAGAGGCATGGGGGGTGCGGGAAGAGACTGGACAAAAATCGTACACCTATGGATGAGGACAGTGGGGGGAGGTAAGGGCAGAGGGTGGGGTGGGAACTGGGAGGAGGGGAGTTATGGGGGGAAAAAAGAGGAACAACTGTAATAATATGAACAATAAAGATTTAATAAAAAATATTTACTTGTACAAATACAGATGTGCTTGTTTAAAAAAACCCAACTATATTATTACTAGATGGTTGATTTTATGTGTCAATTTAGCCAGGCTATGGTACCAGTTGTTTGGTCAAACACCAGTCTACTGTAGATGCTGCTGTGAAGGTATTTAGATGAGATTACCATTAGCATTCAAATGAGATTATTCTTATTTAGATGATATTACCATTTTATATCAGCAGACTTTGTGTAAAGCAGATTGTCCTTCATACTGTGGATAGGCCTAATCCAATTAATTGAAGGATATTAAAGCAAAGACTGAGGTCCCCTGAAAAGGGAGAAATTATGCCCCCAGACAGTAACATAGAGACCCTGCCTCAGCTTATATAGCCTTTGGATTCAAGACTGCAACATTAACTTTTGTTTGGATTTTCAGCCTGCAGCCTGCTCTATAGATTTGACATGCCAGCCCTGCAATCATGTAAACAATTCCTTGAAATAACTCTCTCTACATATATTCTATTGGCTCTGTTTCTCTGGTGAGCTCTGACTAGTTCAATTACTAGTTGTTGTTCCCAAAGTCTTCAAGTAATCTCTCTGTTATGTGTTATTTTTCTTACTGTCAATTGTGAGGAGAGATGCTTGCTGACCTTATCTTACATTTTGGATTCCATTTTCTTTTTGGGTTGATGGCCCTCTGTGTGTTGACTCCAGTTGAAATAGTTCAGACTTTTAAAATCCTTGAGAGCAGTATTTTTAAAAAAACAACTTTCTACAATTGCATTGGGACCATTTACCTATGTTTATTATTTATAATTGTGGTAAAATGTATGTAACACAAATAGACCATCTTAGCCATTTTTAAGTGTGCAGTTCAGTAGAGTTAAATATATTCACATTGTTGTGAAATAGATCTCCAGAACTCTTTTCATCTTTCAAAACAGAAACTCTTTACTCATTAAGAGACAATTTTTCATTTCCCTCACCCTGCCTCGCTTCTAGAAATCACCATTCTACTTTCTGTCTTTATGAGTTTAATTATTCTAGATACCTCATATAAGTGGAATCATCCACTATTTGGCTTATTTCACTTAACATAATGTCCTCAAGGTTCATCCATCCTATATAATAAAAGCCTAATATGCTAAGTGTCCAGCCATCCAGTTGTCCGTTCAACCAATCAAAGCATAATATGCTAATGATAGCTAAGGGCACTCAACCGCTCGCTATGACATGCACAGACCACCAAGAGGCAGACAGTCGACTGGTCGACCAGTCGCTATGATGCGCACTGACCACCAGGGGGAAGACGCTCAATGCAGGAGCTGCCCCCTGGTGGTCAGTGTGCTCCCACAGGGGGAGCATCGCTCAATCAGAAGCCAGGCTCAGGTGGCAGGAGCCTCTCCCACTTTCTCAGCAGTAGGACATCCTCTGAGGGCTCCCGGACTGCGAGAGGGTGCAGGCTGGGCTGAAGGACCTCCCTCCCCCGAGTGCACGATTTTCGTGTACCGGGCCTGTAGTGTTATATGACATGTCAGAACTTCCTTCCATTTTAAGGCTAAATAATATTCCATTGTATGTATATACAACATTTTTTTTTATCCATTCATCTGTTGATGGACATTTGGTTGCTTCCATCTTTTGGCCATTGTGAATAATGTTGTTATAATCTTGGGTGTACAAAAGTCTCTTTATGGCCTGGCTCTCACTACTTTTGGATATATACCCAGACGTGGAATTGCTGGATCATATTATAATTCTATTTTTAATTTTTTGAGATGCCACCATACTGTTTTCCATAGTAGATGCAACACTTTACATTCCCACCAACAGTGCACAAAGATTGTACTTTCTCCATATCTTTACCAACACTTGTTACTGTCTGTTTATTTGATAATAACCATCCTAATGAGTGTGCAGTGATTTTGTGGTTTTGATTTATATTTTCCTAATGATTAATGATGTTGAACATCTTTTCATGTGTTTATTGTCCATTCGTATATCCTTTTTGGAGAAATATCTATTCAAGTTTTTGCCCACTTTAAATTGGGGTGTTTGTTTTTTTGTTGTTACTGAGTTATAGGACTTTTTTATTCTGGTTATTAACCTTATATCAGATATGTGATTTGCAAGTATTTTATTCCATTCCAAGACTTGCCTTTTCACTTTGTTGATTGTGTCTTTGGCACAGATGTTTTTAATTTTGGTGTGGTTTATCTATTTCTTCTTCTGTTGTCACAGGGTCAATTCACTTTTTGTTCTAAAATCACACCATATTTATGTATTATCACACCATATGAATTGTCCATATATCATTCCAATAACACACACATATTTTTGCCTTCAGTAACACTCAAAATTTTCCCCATCAACACTTTCTTACAAGAATCCTACCAAAAATGTTTTAGGAGAGAGATTTGGGCTGCTTTTCTATGACCATGGCCAAGACATGGTCATCATAATTCACCATGGTTCTGAAGTGAGTGAGGAAGACATTTGGAAACAATTTTCTGTCACAACAGCTAGCACCAAGTAGACATCTAGGTCATATTTATTGAATGATTGAATGATTGTCTTGTTCTCTGGCATCTGTAAATATTTTCAGAATTTTTTCATGTTTCTTTTAGTCCTTTTACAGTCATTCCCTCAGACTGAGTAAATGCAATTTGCATGCCTGAAAAATCAGTCAAATAGGTTGCTGTTGCAACAGAATGTTTGGAAGTTATTGTTTTGAAAAACATGTCATCTCTCTAAGGCAAGTTGATGTGATAGTGAAAAGTTGAAGCTTGGAGAGTTTAAGGCCTACTTTCAGGTTATATCTGAATGGAAAAGAAAAGAGCCAGTTGTGGAAGATGAAAATTCCAAATTTTATATGATATAATAATTTCATAATGAATAAATGGCCTTTCATTATATAAGCAAAGCTTTCCAGGGAAAATCATGTCAAGTAAATCAGCTCTAAAGTATAACTACTAGATTAAGAACTCCTTGAAGGCACAGAAGGGCCATGTCTGTCAATTCTTGTATTCCCCAAAAGTACACACATGCAGACCTACACATATATGCACACACACAAAGCAATGAATAAAATTTACACGGTATCTTGTGACGTCCCTGTAGCTACAGTTTTCCATGGTTATTTTAAAAAGAATAAAGAAAAGAAAAAGAAAAAATATATATCTTAAAGTGAAATAAAATTTTGTATCAGTTGTCAGTTCTTTGCCAAAGATTTCATTTATGCCTGTATAACTGAATTATATACATATAGTAAGTATTTCTAAATACAATTCAATGTGAATATTCAAGTTTACAAATATTTTATCAGGTTAAGAGAATGCTGACAAATCAATAAATGTGATTTGAAGATGTATGAGAATACATTTTGATTTTGGTTGCAAGCTAACTTTGGGGGTAAAAATATTATATTTTCTAATTTTTTACTGGATCAAAAGAAGAAACTAACTGGGTTTCTTTAAAATAATTATTGTTTGTATCTTTCTCTTTGGAAACTGTAACTTGTTTCCCTTTGTTTTTTTTGTTTTTTTTTATATCACCACACTGGTTTCCCCAGGGGACATTGACGCTGACAGAGAAAGACCAAGGGAGCCTTTGTGACTTCATCCAAATGTCATAACAAAAGTAAGACTTAGCATGCTTCTGAGGGGTTGACTTTCAAGCAGGAACTGGGTTGTTTTGGAAACTTAGCTAATGACATTGTTATTATTTCTCATGAGTGATTAGGTTGATAGATCAATCCCACTTGCATTTAATGTAATCCCTACAGACCTGAGTGGTGAGCCCATCAATACAGAAGCTGTGTGGCCCTAAAGTTGGCTGAAGCTCTCTTCTCTACAAGAAAGTTGGGGCATTCGCCTCTGACATTTTTACCTTTGGCTGTGACCCCCCAAATAATGTTGTATTTTTTTTCAGTTTGTATGCCTCACGATTTTGAACCATCGCTTATCCTGAGAATATTAATAGATTTTGAAATATTTAAAGGATAAATTTGCAAAGCACAACTGGCATTTGTAAAAATTCTGGCAAGACACAATGTTACAGATATTAGGATTCACTTTACTTGCACTTTTTAGTTGTGCCCTGGACATAGAGGGAGTGCAATAAATATTTACTGAATGTTGAATGGATGAAGTGAATTTGGAAATAAGCAGAGAGTCTTTGTGGTATTTTAAATCATTGCAGAAATATGTTTTTACAGATATCATTGGGACACAATCCTAAGTTCTTGACCTTCTTAATGCCTTTATTGATGTGTTTTGACTAATACTAAGAAGATGCTAGTTTGCAAGGAGAAGCCTATAATTTAAAAACATGATTTTTACCATCTCCTAACACTTCACCAAAGGTCAAGAGGGTAGATAAACAACTTCCTACAGCTGCTGCTACATCTGGCACACGCCTGCAGCAGAAAGTGTGCACTGAAAAGATAAACACATCAGGTTGTATCTACTTGCACGCCTGTGCTTTCTGGGTCTGAACTTGACCCTTAACAATTAATATTAAAACCAGACTTGACATTAATGAATAAAAATCTGCAAGAAGTTATGCTGAACTGAAATTACCAGCATTCCCAAGAGGATATATTTCTCTGATGGTTTTGAGGTTAACTCTGATTTTGTAATCCTGGCTCAGCATCTTATCTTTGTTGTTTCCTTCTGGGAACAATCTCATTGTTGATTTCTGCAGGGTTTCATGTCTTTTCTGATTCCCCACTTGATTAATGCTGAACATTAATTGTTCCGTTTAGGTCAATTTACATATATATGGATATTTGCCAAATACTACTTCATTCTGTGACTTGAGGATGCGTCCAGCACTGAGATTCGGTGACACTCTATATAGATCTAAAACTAGCAGGGCAGTTTTCTTTTAATAAATCATCATACAGAATTCTCTACTAGCTTTTGAGTAAAATAATCTGTTGGTTGATTATCTTATATACGTGTATAAATATGACTGATGACTCAGAACTTAAAAAAAACTGCATTCAACCTGGATCCTTTCACAGACAACTCGAAAAAGTGAGCTGTAGGAAGAAGGTTTGACTTTATAATGTTCACTCACTGAATTTGTGGTGAAGCCGGGAAGACTCTCTGTAAATGCTGATTGAATCAAACAAAGTCCTCTCAATTCTAAGCTGATTTTCTATCCACAAAACCACAGCAACTTTCTAAAAAGGACTGTCAGACATGGCATCGTCGATTCTCTTGTTCACTAACTAAGCACCCAGATGCCATTATTCACATTGTTTGGAAATGTTTACATATTCCTATCTCAAATATTTTTCACAGAACTAGGTTATGTCTCGCTATATAAGCCTTAGATCTGTGAGCTTTATAACTTCAATCCCCTGTTCTTTCTTGCCACAAATAACCATTGATATAAATGTGTTGATTTTTATTATTATCAATATTGTTATCTGAAAAATGTTTGAATATTCTATTTCTCTTTGTGGTGGCAGACACAACCTCTGTGGTGGTCACTTCTGCATTGATCCTTGATCAACAAATGCAGGTATCCAGGCATGATGTTTACACTGTTTTTACCGAATTGCCAGGTGATCACTTTACAAGATCACAGAGTGTTTTCTATCTCCTGATTAGCATTTAGAGAACCTTAGCAACTGGGATGGAGCCATAGGAGGGAACCAGGCTGCTATTTAAATGGAGGAAAGTCACTCCGTGGCTGATAAGCTGTCGGAGTGATAAATCGCAAAGGGCCTTTCAGTCTTAAGAATTCACAGCATCTGATGAACTTTTACTTTTCACAGCATCATCTGAGGGCATGATAGGGGAGAAAAAAATGTCCTCATTTGGTCTGTATTGGATACCTGTCAGTGGGTTTACAGACAATCTACAGACCACAGAGTATTTTGCTGAAGTCTGTAGGACCAGAAACACAGCAGGAGGAAATGTCAAGTTCAGAAGGCTTCTAGGAAAAGAAGTCACCAGTCTACAGTATATTTCTGCTTTAAGAAGGGCCAAAATATTGCTGATTAACACTAGGTTTTAGTTCTGTACAGATCCCTGAAATGCATATGTGTTTTCTTTAAACTTAGTAACATCACACCTGTTGACATGGTGAGTACTAATAGAACTCCAAGGGTGAAGGGCGGCTCCTTCATCTGCAAAGGAGGCATGGTTTGGGAGAAAAAGCGTTGTTGACACAGCTCAGTTTTTAGTTATGCTTCATCGATACACAATGGTGACTTATACATTGCCTGTGTGAGAACCTTGAGGGTTGTGATGGTGATGGAGGGCATCCCTAACCTAACACCAGGCCTGGTACATCATAGTTATTAAATATACTAGAGGCCCAGTGCATGAAATTCATGCATGGGTAGGGTCCCTAGGCCTGGCTGGCGGTCAGGGCCTATCTGTGGGGTGACTGGCGGGGGGATTGGGGGGGCCCCCCACTGGCACCTGCCTTGGCTGGCCTGGGGTCTGCAGGCTTGGGGTAGCTCCTGCGTTGAGCATCTGCCCCCTGGTGGTCAGTGCATGTCATAGCGACCGATCGTTCTGTCGTTCTGCTGTTCAGTCTATTTGCATATTAGGCTTTTATTATATAAGATATTTGTGTATGAATGAAAGGCTAGCAATATGTTTGTTGGGTCATGTGCCTTGCTATTCTCACCTGTTTTGAGTTAGATTGTTGTGACTGATAACAAGTACCTGGCATGACTATGAAGTCATAATGTGAATGGATGTATATTGCTTTTGGAATTAGGCTCATATTCCGATGCTACTATGTGTTAAATGCTGGGCAGGGGCCAAGGAGGAATAAGAAGAGTGATGCATGAGCTCTGTCTTCAAAGAGTTTTTAATCCAGTTGGGGAGTCTAGACTAAAAATGTTCAACAACAGCATATTTACAGAAGTCCAAATGATACAGTGCTACCCGTCTACCCTAGATGGTGACAGTTTGGACACTATTCTCTCATTCTCTGGTTTTATTCTACTTCGGACAGTTCATGGCATTAAGTAGAATTATAGAATGTTAGGGTGAAATGGGACTCGCAGAAATCTTAGATACCCTTTCCTCCAACTCATTTTGTTTAGGTGAGAACACTGGGAGGCTAAGTGCCTTGTCCAAGATAACATGATCATAGTCAGTGGCAACAGCCACTTATTCCCTAGGATTTTGGTTCCAAAGTATGTTCCAGGCTCATGCTGGGAGTTTGCTTTGTTTGTAAATGAGGCCTTGGTTTTGTGACGATAAAGCATCTATTGCCTTGGTTCTAAGAAAGACACAACTTATACTGAATTCCACTCCTTAGCAAATACGTTAAAGTGAGTTTCCACTCTGTATTTTCTTCTTCTTCTTTTTTTCTTTTTAAAAACCATCACCTTTAGATTATGCCCATAATCTGCACAATGTAAGAAATGTTGGAATTCACGAATGGCATCTGATATTTCACAGTAAACATTTCTTAAGCCCAATGGCACAGGCCTCTGCTCTTTCCTCACTTTATCGTCATAATCATAGTGTTTAAGGAATTTGTCTAAGTTCTCAGTGAGGGCACCTGCTGGGATTACACTGTGACCACAAGTCAGGCTCCAGAGCTGTGCCTATAATCACAGCTCCATGCTATTTGTGTATAGTAGAGGCCAGGCTCCTAAAAGCTGGCATGGTGGGCACCTGCCCCACCTCCGAGCGATTGAAACATCCATCCAAAATCTTGGCTGTGTTCTCCAGCTAGACTCTGTGTCCATGCTTTTTCTGTTCAAATGTTCACATCTTTCCTAAAAAGGAGATACCAATGCCAGGCCTGGCTCAGGGAATCACTGAGCCAGTTGAGAATTTAAATATAGGAGTCATAGCCCTCCAGCTCTTATATTGCCATGACTCACTCCCTCTTCTTTCTTTCTTTCTTTCTTTCTTTCTTTCTTTCTTTCTTTCTTTCTTTCTTTCTTTCTTTCTTTCTTTCTTTCTTTCTTTCTTTCTTTCTTCCCTGCAGTTGAATTAAGTTTTACAACAGTTATAGAATTTGTGGTACCCAGTAGAATTGGTGATTTGGTGACAAGTTAATTATTTTAAGTGTTTCTCCTTTTCCTCAGTGTATTTTTTCTTTAAGTTAAAGAAGAATGGAGGAATAGGGCAGTGAAGACCTGGGGGGAGGGGTGGTGGGTAGGGGTTGAGAGGAAGAGGGGTTAGGGGAAATGGGAGATACCTGTAATACTATCAACAATAAAAAATACATTTTTTTTTAAAAAGAAGAAGAATGGAGGACAAGAAAGCAACCTCCATGGTTTCAGTGCAGCTCACTCACTGGTCCCTCTAGAGGAGCCTCCTGCGCTGGAGTCCAGGATGTCTAACCCACCCAGAGGGGGCTTCGGATTTGATTAGCCTTGCAATTCAGCTCACAACCTAAGCTGTTAAAAAGTCAAGGCAAACCAGAGAGTGGACCCCTGACTCTTAGGGTGGGATGGTGGCCTCTTGGAGCAGGAAGTGTCCTGATGTGCTGACAATGAGGAAACAGGCCATGTTTTTGTTTATTTTCTCATAAAGTGCTGATGAACAAATGAGGGAGTTGCATTAAGGGGCTCTGAAGGCAAGCTGTGAAAAGAGATTGGGGTTTATCAGCCTTTTAGCCTGGTTTCCTTTGGAAAGAATGCTTAGGACAAGTCTGCATGTCCACCCCCACCCCCGCGCCCCTCCTCCCTTCACACCCCTCGATAACTGAATGCCTCAAACTGATGTCAGCCCTTTTTGGCAGATAGGCAGAAGGTGGACCTCATGAATTCTTTAATAATAAGAAGCAAATGCATAAGAGATAAAGCCAATTTCTACACTAAATAACCCCCTTTTTGTTTTTTTGTGTGCTCATGCCTGATAGTTCTAAATTTAATTTCTGAACTTTAAAGCGATCCCTAGGAAATTGGTGGGGGTGGGGAGTACAAGGGGGATTCTGTCGGGAGGAACATTCATAGATTTTTGGATCTAAGATCTTAACCTGACACAAGAATGGAGGAAAGTTAGAAATATGAGGAAAGGACTGACTGTAGCTATGAATAAATCTGTCACTTAGAAGATAAAATTCTTAAGCAGCATATCTTAAAAAAAAAAGTATCGACTTTGAATCTATCACAAATATCTGGATTCTTCTTTATCTGGAGCAAGGCATAGAATAAAGAAATAAGTGATCAAATAAATGTTTTAAAAATAAATAATCCAGAAGCTTGCTTTGCTACTAAACTCTGTGTTCTTGCGAGTTTCATGAAGAGTAAGTATAGAGCGGCCATTATTGCTGCTCCTTAAGTGGCAGTTACATCAGCTTCGAAGGTCGTTCCATCTTCCTCTGGGGGAGAAATGAAGTCTGTTTCCCCTGAGCTAGAGGTGACATCGTAGGAGTGAGGTAAAGTCTGGTAAAACAACTCACTCACACTCAAGTTTGACCAGTGAGCTTCTGAGTCAAGGGAGTTAAAATGTTTTACTGATGATAGCAATTTTAACTAATGTGACCTAGAGTAATTCCAAGGAATAAAAAATAGCAACACATGGTTCAGAATGGATTTATTCCAATACTGAAGGTTTTTTTAGGTGTTTCTTTTTTTTTAAACAAAAATGCATGAATATACAATGAAAATACTAATGGGGATTTGGAAGTGTTTGGATTATATATTGGGGAAGGAGATGAAATATTTGATAGGAAATGTAATCTAAAAAATAAAAGACCCTTTACTCTTTCTGGCAAAGATGTGAGGATCAGATATCTGATCACCAAATTATTTAATATTAGATACAAAAAACTTATGCAAGTTGGTGGAGCCAGTCAATGATATTGATAGAATGCTATTTATTTCCTTCTGAAGTGGGCAAGCTGGTGGTGTTGTGAGTGAAGGGGAATTATTTGCAAGTGTTTGAATTGCTGCTTTGATAAGCCTGTTTCCCCACATGAGGGTGGAGGTGACCATTGCGTGCTCTGGGGCTGAGTCCCAGCTTTGTGAGTGACTAGCAAGCAGCTCTTGAACCAGGTTACTCCCTTTTCTCTGCCTTAGTCTCCTCATCTGTAAAACAGAGAAGTTACAACCTACCTCAGAGGGTGGTAAGGTTTAGAGGCGTTAACACTAGGAAGGCACTTAGAATGCTGCCCACAGCAGATACCTATACGTGCTTGCTACTATTACTAATGAACATCACAAACATCTGGATTCTTCTTTATCTGCCTTGATTCAGTTTTTCTACCTGCAAAACACACAGGGTGATGAAACGTCATTGAAAACCAAAGGTGCAGTACTTCCAGGATATAAGGTACAATTGAAACAAAAAGCTGAGTTTGTTATTAAATGTCATTGTGTTACTTTGAAGCACTCCCATAATATGGCCTAGACATCCTAGTACTTTAATGTGACCTACCCTCACCTCCCTGGCCCACAAATAATAACACATATGGCTTACAAAAACACCATACAGGAAGGCCTCAAATCAAAGACCACTTAAATGTGAAGCATTATTATTTTTATTCTATTTTTGTTGTTACTCAGACTTTCCTATATAAAAAGGAAAAAATATTGTTTTAGTGAAAAATGCCCCAGCTTTTGTTTTGATATAAGCTAGCTCCAGTAAGATCAGTGTTATGAAAACTGAAATTACAATACTATATTGTATTATATTCCTACAAGTGGGATCACTTGAAAAATCTCAACCTCAGCATCTTTAATCTTTTTTCCTATATCACATTGCTTAAAAAGACTAAAGTGATACCACGTATCATAAAATGTTAATGGATTTTGACTAACAGTTGACAGCACTGTTACAGTTCATGTAGTCCTTGCTTCACAGGTAGGGAGACTGAAGCCCAGAGAGAAACCGCATTTCTCTCAGTTGGGTGATGGTGGAGCCCGGACTAGAACCCTGGCAGGCCTCCTGATGCCCAGTTCTGCCTCTCCAGTCAGAGTTTCATTCTACCTTTTTGAGTACAACTGACCCTTGAACAACTTGGGGACTAGGGGCTCAGACCCTTAACAATTGAAGATCCACATAGAACATGACGCCCCCCACCCCAACTTAAGTTGTCCCTCAGTATCTTCGGGGGATTGGTTCCAGGATGTCCCCTAACCCCGTGAATACCAAAATCCACAGGTGCTCAAGTCCATCTATATAACATGATGTAGATCAATGCATACAATTGGCCCCCCGCACCGGTGGATTCCCAACCATGATGGAAAATAGTACTGTGGATTCCCAACCATGATGGAAAATAGTACAGGTACTTATTGAAAAAAAAATCCACGTATAAGTGGACTCATGTATAAATTCACACCTGTGTGGTTCAAAGGTCACCTGTATGTATGTACAACAACATCCCTGCTTCCCCCACTCCCTTCTTCAACTCTGCTTTTATAGCCTCTGTTAATTTTGACTCAGTCTGAACCCCTCAGTTAGAAGCTTCTCTGGGTCTCAGCGTCCTCATCTGTAAGACAAGGTTAGTATAGCCTAGTTTGCAGAGTTGGAAGGTCCAAGAAAAATAACATTTGAGAAGCGGCTGGCACATGATGAGCTCCCAAGAGTGTCATTGAAAATACTAGATGGTTCTTAGGACCCATTTTTTTTTTTTGGGAAAATTGATCTTGGGACAGTCAAGAATTTATTTAAAAATAGTTTTTTTGAGGGGTTTGGACTCACTGTGAAGATGGCAAGGCTGTCTCTCATGCAGAATTGGTGAACAGGTAGTGTTTTCAGTTTCTAGACTGGTCCTGCTGAGTAGTAGCTGAACATAGGACCGAAGAGGAAGAGATGCTAAAACCCATTTGAGTATAACCACTCCTTCCTTCCTCCTGGGATGGGAGGCATTTCTGACGATGACGCGTGATGGTGATGATGATACAATAATGATCACGGCAGCTACCCTTTCCTGGGGGCTTCCTGGGGGACAGGCACATACTAAGCCCTTACAGAGGTTTCCCCTCTTAAATCTGACAGCCACTTTATGAGGTAAGTTCCCATTTTATCTATAAAAAACTGAGGCTTGGAATTTAGTAAATGACAAAAAATGAAAGAGTTAAGGCTTTCTGATTCCAAAGCTCCAACTTTTAATTCAAGTCCCTATGCCCAAGTTGTCGGTGGTCAAATTCATTGAGTAACTGCTCAATGTTCTACTTTGCTACTGTAGATACAGGTGATTCCTCCCACCTGGCAGTTTCCCTCTCTCTTCTGGCGCAGGGAGAAGGCACCGTGGCTGTTGTATCAGTTCCCGGGTTCTGTGATAACCAAGTACCACAGACAGGGTGGCTTTAAACAGTGGAAAGGTATTCTCTCTCAGTTCTGGAGGCTAGACGTCTGAACTCTAGGTGCTGGCAGGGCCACACTCCCTCTGAAGACCGGGGAAGAATTCTTCATGGCCTCTGCTGCTTTCTGGTGGTTCCCAGCAATCCTTGCTATTCCTTGGCTTATAGTTGCATTTCTCTAATCTGCCCCTAACTTTACATGACCTTCTTCTTCCCTCTGTCTGTGTGTCTGAATCTCAAGAGCCCATCCTGATTCATCTTAATTAATTACATTTGCGAGACTTGATTTCCAAGTAAGGTCACATTCTGAAGTTCTGGGTGGACTTGAAATTTGGGGGGACACTATTTAACCCTCTATAACTGTTACCCCTGGAAAGACTTCTACTGGCATGAGAATCCACCCCCAGAAAGGACACATCGTTGCCTTTTCCAGGGCACCGTGGCTAGACACAGGCAAAACATAAGGCATCTTTCACTTTATATCCCTGTTATTTCTATGATCAGGTACTTTCTGCTGCAAATCGCAATGGCACATAGTTAGTCTGGAATCTATTTCATAAGCCTTTCAAAATTTTAATGAGCTGCAAGCAAAATCTAATTGTTCAGAAGAAATAATGCAGTGGCACCTTCTGAAGCTGACTCAGAGAGCTCATGGCCATGAACCCTCCCAGGAGCTCACCCCCAGAATGTTCCAAGGCTCACGTCTCCTTCCTTCAGAGCCCCGGGCCCTGGAAAACAGGGCCATTTGTCAGGAAGCCATTTATCTGTCTTCGTGGCTGGTGGGAGTGAAAAGTGACAAAACAATGTTATCAGAGGCCGTGTTCACAGTTGTGATAGGCGTCAAGGAGACCCCAACTGGTCCTACATTTATTTATCAGAACTGCCAATAAGATTTGTGCCCACACAAACAAATACAAGTCTGCACCATATTTGTGTCACGATTCTGGTTGAATTGAAAAGAAAAATTGGCACATTCTTAAACTGAATTTTTCAGCCCCCTTTCATGTTGAAAGCAAACTATTTCTTTGTTGATTCTCTGGGCTCCAGCCCTGCTGGTCTTTTTTCCACCCTTGGAAGATGCCAAGCTCATTCCTGCCTTTATATACCTGTTTCTCCCTTTCCTTCTCCAAATTTCCTGAGGCCAGTTCCTTTTACTCACTCATATTTCCCCTCAAGATGTCTTTCCTAATCACCTCAGTTTTATTTGCATTATAGCATAATCTTAACCTGACTTGGAATTATTAATATTTTGTCTAATTGTTTATATATGTGTCCTTCCCACCCTCTCTCTAGAATATAAGTTCCATGAGATCAGAGGCCTCATTTAATTTCCCGCTATATCCCCAGCACCTGAAGCAGTACCTGGCATAGAGCAGGTGCTCAATTAATACTTGTGACTGAATCCCCCAACCCAGCCATATTTGGACTAGAGGGACACCAGAATCGCCATTCAGGAGAACTCAGTGTCCAGCCTCTCCTCTGAGACAAGCAAGGAGCCAGGCCACTGGACCCAGGCTGCACCCAGCCAGGTGGAATCATGTGGCTAGGTATAGGGAAGGGTAAGAAAGACTGTCTAGGACCACAGAGCTTATTGTTAAAGGTCCAAGATGAAATGAAATAAGCCAAGAAACCAGTTATCAACCCAAAGGGAATAGGCAAAGAGGGAAAATCCAGATTCAAGGAAACAGGAAGGAATTAGGGAAACCAGACCAAAACAATAAGGTTCAAAGTAAAGAATGGGAGGTGGAACTTGAGGGAAGTCCCTGAGCTGTGGAATCGTAACACAGCTGCCTATAGGGTCTTTGACCAAGTGCACAGGTGGAAAGGAAGCTATTAAGGGTAGTGACTTAGACTCATTCACTCAGAATCAAATCAGACTTTCTATTGTACCAGTTCTGACCTTGCACCCTAATCCTAGTCATTAGATCTTGATCTTATCCCCCAAACCCAGTGCTCTCAATGTAATCAAGTCCTAGAATTGAACATTAGTCTTGTTCCCAGTTGTGGAGAGATGAGGTGAGCAGAGGATGGGATTAGGTGTACAATGACAGAGGTTCTACTGTAAGTAGATTTGGCAAGCCTGGTTTCTTACTTAAGTGTGAGCTTTTAAATGTTAAAATACTTATGAAAAATAATTTTTAAAGGAAGAACTTAAAGGGAGCCTTGAGGATAAAGGGGGGTCATATGTTGCTGACTAGCTTGTTATTCCTATGGATACTCACTGTTTAATCTTTAGCCAGAGCAACACTGAGATGTTTATGAGCTGATCTATAAAGTTTTAAGTGTGCTTTGTTCACAGCAAAATCTTAAAAGTCTGGAATTCTATGGGGTAAGAGTCTTCAGGTTGTAGCAGAAACACTTGGGGGAAAGAGAAGTCAGGGTCCTACCCTTGGTCTTGCTGCTAAGTTAGTGGCACAACTGGTCCCCTCCTCACATCATCTACCAAGTGAGTGAGCGGATTTCTAACATGGTTGATTCTCTGTTCACCTGTAATATGTATAAGATCAGAATTCCTATGACAAAATACACCTATAAGTAAGTATGTTTTCTACATGTGCAATTAGATTGATATGAGTCTAAAAGTAAATTTGTCAGGTGATAGTCACATCATCTACTTATATTAAATAAAAGCAGTGTCAAATTGCAGCTTGGTTTTTGGATGCAGTGTCATACTTTGAAGCCAGCACTCCAACGTGTTCATCCTGCCTCTGTGCTTCTGCCATAAGGCTAATGTGGACATCTCAGTTGTTTTGCAATCTCAGCATCTATTCTTTGTTTTTGTTTTTGTTTTTTTTTTTGTAACAGCCTTACTATTTTTCCTTGGGGAGAATCTCTTCTCCACTTTTAGTTCATGTTCAAGGAGCCCGTATGACTTGGGATAGGCCTGTCAGAACATTATGTTCCTTTGGCCATGGTGAGTGGTTCGGGGATGGGTACATGATTCTGGCAGAACCGACTGGACTTAATCCTTTTTTTTTAAAAAAACAAAAAACTATTGGAGAGACAGTATCTGTATTTCTACTAGGACTGTTAAGGACATTGGATATAAGTCTGGAGTTGTTGACAACCATCTTGATATTATCAGGAGAGCCTGACTGATAATGGAGCAATCACAAAGAAAAGTATGCTGCAATTTCATGAGTTATCGAGTCCTGAAGATTCCAAATAATCTAGCTAAGTGTGAAGTTGGCTAATCATGGACTTTGGTTTCATGAACTCTTAATTTTTTTTTTTTCCTGAAACAAATTTGAACTGGATGTTGTTATTCGCAACTGAAGGAATCTTGATAAAAAGGTACTTATTGTCCCACTGACTGAATAATAAAAATGAAATCTAAATTTGAAGTCTCATGACAGCAGGGATATTTACTGCTTTCCCACCACCTACATCAGTTCCTGGTCCATAGTAGGTGCTCAACAAATTATTTGTTACAACAGTTATAGCAATAGGCTCCTTAACCCAGTTCTTTTAAAAAATATTTCCTTTTCTTATTATGTAGTAAATGCCTGTTATAGAAACTTTTAAAAAAATTTTTAAAAACTACCATTAATTACATTACCATTCAAAAATAAGAATGGTTAACTTTTGTTTATAGTATATAGTTTTTTAATCATGTGTCATATAGTTTTCAAAAATGATATGTATTTCATATATTGTTTTGCTCACTAATTTTCCAATTAATATGTAATGAGCCAATTTCCAAGTCACTACATAATGCTTTGCAATGTACTTTTAAATGGCTACATAGTATTTCATCTTATGGATAAATCAAAAGTTAATTAAGAAATCCCCAATTATGGACTTTTGGGCTACTTCCAATTCTCAGTAATATAAACAAACTCAATATTTTCATATATCAATGGTTATTTCCTTAGCATTATTTCCTAGAAGTGAAATTTTTGAGCCAAAGAGTATGAACAATTTTAAGATTTTTAAAAAATCTTCATCTGAGGATATGTTTTTATTGATTTTTAGAGAGAGAGACAGACAGACAGACAGAGAGAGAGAGAGAGACATTGATGTGAGAAACATCAATTGGTTGACTCCCATATGTACCCTGACTGGGGATCAAACATGTAGGTATGTGCCCTGACCAGGAATCGAACTCACAACCTTTTTGGTGTATGGGACGATGCTCCAACCAAGCCACTTGGCCAGAGCCAATTTTAAGATTTTTTTACATATTGGATATGACTGTGCTCTCATTAACCTGGCTAGTAAAAGTTTTAAAAATCTTTGAAAAATGAATAGGTAAAAAATACCTTTTTATTTTTCTTTGTTAGTGAGGTTTATATTTTTAATAAGTATTATAGGTCATTATATTTTTTCTTTTGTGAATTCTAGAACATTTCTTTATTTAATTATTTAAAAATACATTTATTATATTTTATATTTGAAGATGCTGCTCCAAGCCTGTGGAACGGAAAGACTGTTTTCCCTGCAGGAAGTGAGTACTTGGCTCTTCCATTAATAGCCATCTCAGTCTCTTAGAAAACCAATCACTGTGGACTTTGCCCTTTAATCCCATGAACTGCAAACACATTTTGGGTCCCATTGCCATACCTACTTGAAGTGCTCATACTGACATTTCTGCTTGATTTAATCACTTTTAAAGGACTCTTTGTTTATTCTAGATCATCAATGTCTGGATCATCACAGTGCAAGGTAAAGTAGCATCATCAGATGTCTCTGTTTCACTAGTTCAAATCATCATCCTCTTTCTCCAAATTATTGCAGTACTTTCCCAAATAGTCTTTCTTCTTAGTCTCTTCCCTGCTTTAATCTATCCCCTGCCTTCTTCTCACCTGGAAAATAAACAATCAATCAACCAATCCAAACAACAACAACAACAACAACAGAAAACCCCTTACTTGGAATCACATTACTGCTCATAAACCTTCAATGACTCCACATTGCTTACCGAGTATAGACTGAGCTTTTGCACTCCAGCCAGACTGAGCTCAAGGCCTTTCCTGATTTGGTCTCGGCTTCCCTTCCATTCCAATTTTGCATAACTCTTAGAATTCGTGAATCGTATCCATTAACCAAACTGAACTGCCTCTATACTTTTTTCCACATTGCTTTGTTTTCTTTGAGTGCCCTTCACTTTCATCTCTGCTTGTCAAAATCCTTGAAGACACAGTCCATATGCCCCCACCCTCACCCCCTCAATGAAGTCATGTCCCCTCCTCCAGCCAGGAAAGTCTCTCCCTCTCTGTGCATCAAACACGTATTACATATAAATCTTAGAGAACCTACCTCCCCCTGTTACCTCCTACGGTTATTTTTATAGATGACTTGTCTTCCTTAATGAGAAGGAGAGCACTCATCTAAATATATAATTATAGCTCTGAAAGGTTTGGAGGAAAAAAACCAGTCAAAATATTTAAGAGGCTGACGTTTTTTTCTCCCTTACATTGCAGATCTCGCCCCTGGCCTTTCCTGCACTTCATGTCAGCATCCCTCTTAACCTAGTGACTTATTTATTCTGCAGCTCTGACTGTCTCTGATTTTCGTCCTGAAATTTGCATGGGGTTTTCTGAAATGCATGTCTGGATTCCACTTTGTTTTTCTTCTGTGTTTAGGAGGAAGAGAGGCAGGAGTTGGTAAACACGGCCTGGAGACCTTCCCCAAACAGGCAGCCGGCACTTTGATCATTAGCTCTGTTACGCGTCTTCCTTTCTGCTGCTTCATGAAGATCTCTTTTCCAGACTTGCTTTGAGGGAGCAGGGAACCATGGGGCTGTTTCACAGGGTGTTTGTTTCTTGTGATCTTAATTACTTATAGTCAAAATTCTACAATCTAAAACAGAAGTTACCCTTACCCTTTAACATTCACAATAGGTTATCTGGGCAGCAGGACTCAGTAAGCTTCTTGTATACAGAGTGCCATATGGTTGAGAATCACCTCATCTGCCCATCTAGATCTTAGTATGATAGTGATTTCACTTGGCACTGCCCTGTTAGAAATCTCTCTTATGTCACACTGATTTTAAGATTGCTAAAATAAATACTACTAAAAGCATCATGATATGTTGATACAGTATGGAAAATAAAGGCATCCCGTTTCTCCAGCCTTCCCCTCAACCCCCTTTTTGCTCACCAAAACTCATACCAGCAAGATATGGTGGGTGGTTAAAAATGAACTTAATTTCCCTCATGACTTTATTTTGTTTGTTTGTTTTGAAATTTTTTATTTTATTTATTTATTTTAATTTTATTTTATTGCTTAAAGTATTACAAATAGTAGTACATATGTCTCCTTTTTTCCCCCATTGATCTTCCCCTGGCCTTCCCTACCCCCCGGCAAATGCCCTCCCCCCCTCCCCCCCAGTGTCTTGTGTCCATTGGTTATACTTATATGCATGCATACAAGTCCTTTGA
>NW_005369442.1:1899834-1901887 GCF_000412655.1 Myotis brandtii | reverse complement strand
ATTGGTGTTTCTAGTTTCTTGGGATATATTCCCAGAAGTGGGATCACTGGGTCAAATGGCAGTTCCATTTTTAGTTTTTTGAGGAAACACCATACTGTTCTCCTCAGTGGCTGCACCAGTCTGCATTCCCACCAGCAGTGTAGAAGGGTTCCTTTTTCTCCACATCCTCACCAGTACTTGTCGTTTGTTGATTTGTTGATGATAGCCAGCCTGACAGGTGTGAGATGATACCTCATTGTTGTTTTGATTTGAATCTCTTGGATAATTAGTGACTTTGAGCATGTTTTCTTGTGTCTCTTGGTCTTCCTTCTGTCTTCTTTTGAAAAGTATCTATTTAGGTTGGTTGCCCATTTTTTGATTGGGTTGTTTATCTTCCTTTTGTTAAGCTGTATGAGTTCCCTGTAAATGTTGGAGATTAAACCCTTATTGGTGATAACATTGGCAAATATGTTGTCCCATGCAGTGGGCTTTCTTGTTGTATTGTTGATGGTTTCTTTTCCTTCATGACTTTGAATGCATTTGTTTCTAGCATGAGATGGCTTGGCTTAAACTGGGAATCCAAGTCCTTGGCTTTCCAGGAGTCACCAGAGACCACAGAGTATGTGTTTAGGAGCCAGGCACAGACCCAACCTGCAAGTGGAGGCTTCCACAGCTCATCAGCCACTGCAGAGGCATCTCTGTTGCCTCTACTATCTCTGCCCACCTGTCCTGCTCACCGCCATAACTCCTACCATCTTCGTAACTCCTTCATTTCTATCCAGCAATTTTTCTGGGTATGTTGCAGCTGTGTTTGTGCCTGGCACTGGGATCCTGACCTATTGTGGAAAACCCTGAGCCCTTCATACAGAACCTCTTGGTTTGAGAGTCACTGATGACTGGGCTTCAGGCCCACTTTATTAAGCACCTTTCATGTGCCTGGCACTTGAGCAAATTGGGCCAAGGGCAACCACAGTACAAGGTAGAGGCAAATGGAGATGAAAGCAGCCTGCTTTCATTAAATAGTTAAGCAGCCCAGCCATAAAGATGAGCCAGGAGACACCTTTCCCTTATTCTGAGCAAAATGTGCATTTTCAGCTCAGCTCATCTATTTGCTTCTTGGTCCTAAAAGGGCTGAGCCAAATGCTGCAATTCAAACTTTCAATGTCTCAGTTCATTGATTAAGAAACTTCGGATGGTTCATTGATTACAATGATTCAGTGATTCCCAAAGTGGGCGCTACCGCCCCCTGGTGGGCGCTGCAGCGATCCAGGGGGGCGGTGATGGCCACAGGTGCATTTGTTTTAACTTTTTTTGTATTACCTTTCCATTCTGAGTTCAATAGTTTCATAATTTCAAACTTCAATGTTTCTAATTTACACCTTTCTTTACTATATTTTACGAAAAAGGTAGAAACATTAATACATATATCTTTCTGTTTAATTGCTATTAAAATTTAAAAAAAATTAATTTCCAGGGGGCGCTGAGTAATATTTTTTCTGGAAAGGGGGCGGTAGGCCAAATAAGTTTGGGAACCACTGGATTACATTATGACATTTATTCATTCATTTGTTCTGTTTTTTTAAAATAAATCTTTATTGTTCAGATTATTACAGTTGTTCCTCTTTTTTCCCCCCATAGCTCCCCTCCACCCAGTTCCCACCCCACCCTCAGCCCTTACCTGCACCCCCCACTGTCCTCATCCATAGGTGTACGATTTTTGTCCAGTCTCTTCCCATACCCCCCACACCCCTTTCCCTCCCGAAAATTGTCAGTCCACTCCCTTTCTATGCCCCTGATTCTACTATATTCACCAGTTTACTCTGTTCATCAGATTTTTTATTCACTTGATTTTTAGATTCACTTGTTGATAGATGTGTATTTGTTGTTCATAATTTTTATCTTTACCTTTTTCTTGTTCTTCCTCTTCTATAGAATACCTTTCAGCATTTCATATAATACTGGTTTGGTGGTGATGAACTCCTTTAGCTTTTTCTTATCTGTGAAGCTCTTTATCTGACCTTAAATTCTGAATGATAGCTTTGCTGGGTAAAGTAATCTTGGTTGTAGGTTCTTG
>NW_005369442.1:1890079-1898861 GCF_000412655.1 Myotis brandtii | reverse complement strand
ATTTAGCCTCTGCCTGAGGCTACCCAGCAGGAGGTATGGAAAGATCTGCAGATTCCTCTTCCTTGTTTGGGGTTTGGAGGTGCCCAGATGAAGTCCAGCTATGAAGCAATGCAAGCTGCTGTGGGGCCTTGGGCCTTCTTTTGGATGTTCTGTGTCTCTCTGACCCAGCTGCAGTTTGTTAGGTAATTTTAGATCTCAAAGGGCCAGGCCTTTCATATGCAAAAGCCTCTGCTAGCAGCTTGGGTGGGGCAGGGTATCAGGGAATCAACAGGGCAGAGCAAACAGGTATGGCTGATCCTCAGCCCTGTCCTAAGAGGACCCCGGGTCTCAGTGTCCCGCGGTAATCTCCCGCGGTAATCGCTGCAAGCACCTCTGAGAGAAAGCTGCCCTTGAGTTCCACCTGATTCCAGACAGTCCAGTTTCTCCCCGTATGAGTCTGGGTCCCCAGAAACTCGCCTGGCACTGGAGTTCAGAGCCGTCGGGAGCTTGAGACTCCCTCCCGATTGAAAAAGACACCGGTGTCCTCCGTTGCCAGACCTTTCTGTGCAGGCACCTCTGTACCTCTGCACTTTACTTCTGCACCTCCTCAGTGTCAGTGTGCTTTTCTCTTTCCTTCTATTTGTAGAATTTCCACTCAGCCAGCCTTCCTGTGGTTCCGGATGATGTCTGTTTTGTCTTTTAGTTGTATTTTTGAAGTGGTTGTGCGAGGCAGCAATTTCTGGTGTTTACCTATGCCGCCATCTTGGTTTCTCCCATTTGTTCTTTATTTATCAATCTTCTACTCTGTACAAGGCCCTGGGCTCACCACTGTGAAGGAAAAAATATGAATAATAAATTCCTGATTGATTTCAAGGAGCTTCTGGACTAGTAGCAAAGACAACCACTATACAACTAACCATTATAGAAATATGTAGAAAATAAGTAATTATTAGTGGTGTATAGCACAATGGGAACCCAGACAAGGGGGATCTCTGAGGTGGTTTTATAGAAATGTAAACTTAATTTGGGTCTTAAAGAATGTGTTGGACTTGGTATATGAAAATGAGGAGAAAGGCAATCTTCTAGGTTGAAGAAATGAAATGAACATAATAGTGAGGTTTAAAAATGCATGGTATATTCAGCTAATGGTCACTTGAGCTTGAAATGTGGAGTGGATGGATAGAGCTAAAGTGTTGAGGTTGGAAAGGTAGGCTGGTGTTGGACTTTGGAAAGTCTTGATATTGGGACTTTATTATGCAGGCAAGAAAGACCCACTGAAGTTTTCTGAGGGGAATAATGACTTAAACCAAGTTGTATTTTATAAATACCATTCTGACAGCAGTGCAAAGGGTGAGTTGAAGGGACGAAGTTGTGGGCAGAGAAACCAGGTAAGAAGCTTATCCAAACAAGAGACAAAAAGAGCTTAAACTAGGACAATATAAGGGACTCAAGACTATTTTAACAACCTAATATACTCAATTCTTTCCTTTAGTTTAAAATAGGTTAACTTTCAATAACACTTGAAGAATGAGGGTGATAATTTAATTTTTAAAAGTAGACTTAAAGATGGCATTTCTAACTCTATGTAGACTGTTAGTATCAATGAAGCATTTATTGGAGCCCTAAAGTTTGTAAGACCTTCCTGAGGGATACATGGAAGGAAAAAGACTTAGCAAGACACAGTTCATTTTGAAAAACCAGACACAGTCTCCTAAGAAAACAACCAAGGGTACCAAGCACTATGTATGACATGGGGTTTAGATTATGAAATGCTCCAGGAGGGTCGGCCCCCTCCATCCATTTCTTATTTTGTAAGAAGAATTCAGTTAGCTTTCTTCATCCTGATGGCATCAACAACTCATGGCAAGAAGCCAAAGGCAAAAGAGGAGGTTGGATATTTTCAGGGGTACTTGATTGAAAAGCCAGAGCTTGCCATATCCAAGGCCTTAAATCTTCATTTGCTGCTATAAAAAATTCAATATGAACATTCATCAGTAATGTATAACCTATTTAATTAAATCCAACTAACTTTTGTGATGTATGTAGAGTCACTATTTTAGAGTACAAAGATGAATAACAAAAAATTATTTTTGTCTTTACCCACAAGTGGGAGAGCTGAAGTATTTACTCCCACAACTGTATTTGATTAGAAATCTTCTCACTGACATACTGCTGATGAGATAAAGAGCATGAATGAGGGTTAAAAGAAATCATGGTAGCAAGCTAGTTCTTTGTCTTTTTTTTTTTCTTATGTGGTTAGAGACTTGGATGCCTTTGTTCTTTTCTAATCACTTTGTAAAGTTCATTGAGTCACTGTTTATTTTTCCTCATCTGAAATATAGAAGTCATAATTATAAATGTGAAAGTGCCCAGTTTGGGGTCTTGGGTACTCGATAAGTTAATTTTCTTTCCTTTCCCTTTGGATCTGATTTTTCATCATCAGAACTTCACTTCTTTCTCAGATGGATTTATTATTTCCTCTGAGGCTCCATGCTCATTTCTTTTTTCCATTTCCCTCATTCAATCTCTCTTTCTCCTTCCTGATATGGTTTCTTTTTCCCTCTGACTCCTTCCTTGGTTGACTTGCTGGTTATTCTTTCCTCTGCTTCTTGATACTAAATGCCTGCCTCTTTAGACTCTAAGAGGGATTTAAGTTTCCATTTTAAGACTCTGTTGTATTTATTACATAAACTCTTATGCTCCTGATTCTAAACTTAACAATAGGTGAATGTAATGTTTCATGTTTATTTCAAAAACAAGTTGGTACCTTTTATTTAGACTCGTCATCTCCATTCTCCTGACTTAGGGTAGCAAGTCTGTATCCCAGGGTCTGTTAGAGATGAGAATTGCCCTGGTAAACTTTACAAATGGATTAATCTGTGTCTGATTATTGTCTCAGGTAATTGGCCAAGCCAGCTTTTGCCAAGGCACCTTACTGTGCACTTTTCATTGTTTCCAAACTCAGCTCTCATAGGCAGCCAGATTTCAGATCGGTTATTCTGAGCAGAGCTGAGCTCTGGAATAAATTTTGGAAGGCAATTCCAATGAACTTGTTTTGCCTCTGCCTTCTAAGAGCATATATCTCTGGTCTGGAGAGGAACATTAGTCTCCATGGATTAAAAGTGAACCTCTGGAAATCTACATCGATTTCTCTTGCTTTACATGAAGAATAGTAGCATTCATTTATGTATTCATAATGTGTGTCTGGTCTGTGTCAGGTGCTGTATGTTGACTGTATCTAATAGTATAACTATTTTATGGACAAGGAAACTGAGACTCAGAGAGAGTAATGATGTTACCATGAGCAGTTCTCAGAGATTTAGGCCCAACTCTCTATGACTTCCATGCCTCCTCCCATTTTCTGAACATTTACCGCATGCTAGCTCCCATGCTAGATAGGTTCATGCTTAGTTAACAAAGCAACTACTAGAAATGAAGATCATTAACCCATTTTACAGGTGAGGACCCTGGAAAAATGACTGGAATGAAAGTACTGAAGAGAAAGCTTTGAGTTGGAGTAAAAGGTAAGATTAGGAAGGCAGATCAGGGGTCTGGTTATGGAAGGACTAGAGTACCTACTGCAAAAGTGTAGACTTTGGCTGAGAAGTAATTGTGAATGTTGAAGTTTTTTTGTTTTTATTTTTTAACTTTATCCCCATAAGAGGAATCATACTCCTCAGACTTTTAAATCTTAGAAATTATTATAAAATAAATATATGTGAAAATTCTTTCACTTTTTCACAGAAAGGAAACTTCTAAAATCAAAGGCATTACTATATTTTAATGTTTATGAAGCATAAAAGACATTTTTGATGGAATTTATAAATGAAATAAATGAGAAGCTGGCTGTATGGGTTGATGAAAATTAAAGTCACAGCAAAAAGTGAAATGTTAGAAAAAAATCTAAAGAAATACTGACCGGATATGAAAAGAAAATAAATCTGTTCCAAAGAAGGGCCTCACTTAGGGATGTTTCACCAGGACTAGGGTCAAGGACACCCACAAAGTCAGAGTTGAGAGATGATGAAGCAGTCTTATATGGCCGAGATTTTACTCTGATTTGAAGATGTTCTCATTGATTGCACACCATGGACTCCAAGTTCATGGACATTTATTCATGGACATTTACTTTTGTAGCTATGAAAAAAAGGATTGCCAAATAATTTAATAGCCTAAACAAGATGTTATGAAGGTATTTAAAGTGCTCGATAACACAAATCATAATTAAGTAGCCCCATGTGTTTCAGTACAACATTTCATATTCAATTTATATACTACCTACAGATTATATTATCTGCTAAAATAGCTTCCTAAGGCCATATTCTAAGCCTCAGTTAAAGTAGTTTGGTTTTAGTATATATCTGAAGGTAAATGTATATTTTGAAATCTTTTAAAATATTCTTAATTAGTGCAAGTAGAAGATTTTTAGTCTTCAAAATGCATGTGTACTTTTAGCCATGGTATACTAAATAAATCCGGTAGGTTTCACAATGTAAGATGGGCTATATGAACTGAGTACATTAATTTGAAGAAATTGGCAGAGCCATTACTTAATTTTAGACTTGTAATCTGCTTCATATATTAGAACTAGAAACTTCCTTTTACTAATGGTGTTCAGAATATTTTGGAAGATAAAGGGTCTGAATCTTATTTCATAAATTTGTGCCATACAATTACATATTACATGTGAAAATAGTTATATTTAATTTGACATAAGAACTAGGAGATTATGTGACAGGCTGAAAATATCATGAAGGAATAGTGTAATATACACAGCTGCCTTTAATCTTCATTTTTTCCCTTTGTAAAACTTTATGTCTATATACGTAAGCTGGAAAGGGGACCTGAAGCTATTGTCCTAAATAAATAAAAGCCCTCCATTATGCATTATCTCCAATTACCTTTGCATTTCAGGTAGAGGAAATTTTTATTTTTTGCCTATAATTTCCGGATATTGATGTAAATTCTCAGTTTGTGTTCCATGGATACTTACTGCCTTTCATTTTGAAGCTGTTCTCAGACTAACTCTGGTATTCTAAAGAGTAAAGAACACGTGTTTCATATACTTTGTATTTCCCCAAGTGCCTAGTACAGTGTTCTGCATACACTAAAACCTTAATAAAGGTTTTTTTTTTTTTAATATATTTTATTGATTTTTTACAGAGAGGAAGGGAGAGAGATAGATAGTTAGAAACATCGATGTGAGAGAGACATCGATCAGCTGCCTCCTGCACATCTCCCACTGGGGATGTGCCCGCAACCCAGGTACATGCCCTTGACCGGAATCGAACCCGGGACCTTTCAGTCCGCAGGCCGACGCTCTATCCACTGAGCCAAACCAGTTTCGGCAATAAAGGTTTTTAAATGATGATGATGTTAGAGTTGATAGTGATGATGGTGGTGGTGGTGATGCTAAATTGGGCATATAGTGATTTCAAAATATTAAAAACATAATGCAGTTTCATTGAAACATGAAGTCAGTCAGTGGGCTATTTTAAAATGGTTACAGTTTAAATATATTTAGAAAATATACTGCATTTTTTTAAGTATAGCATATAGGGCAGGAGTGTAGACTATGTAGTTAGACTTCCTGAGTTAAAATCCTTGCTCTTCTACTTATTAAATCTGTAACTTTGTACAAGTATCATAATTATTCTGTGCCTCAATTTCCTCATCTGTAAGTGTATTTACTTTTTGGGAGTATTAAAAGGATTAAATGTTATAAGGTTGAATGCTGCATAAAGGATTTAGGAGAGTACCTGCTATATCGTAGACACTTGATAAGTGATAGTTATTATTATTACTAAATAGCATCTTAAAATAAAGAAGGTACATGTTCATTATAGAAAACTTAGGAAGTACAAAAACAATAAGAAGAAAAACCACCCACTGTCCCATCCCCCAGAGCAACCACTTATTACTAGTTTGACATATTTACCTTTATTATATATCAAGTTGTACAACTTAGTAGTGTAGTCTTAGAATAGATAAGATATCCAGTTGGCATTAGTGATGACAAAATTAGGTGAATTGTAGGTAAAAACACTGAGCAGATATTATAAAAATGAAATGTTAAGACCATGTGGAAACATAGGAAAATGTTTAGCATAATGTTAAGTGGAAAAAGATAAATGTAAAATTAACATGCACATGCAGTATATTTGATTTTGTAAAATTAAATATGCAAAATAAAATTAGGGTTACTGGGGTAGGATTATGTATAATTTATTATAGTCATCATTATTATACTTATTACTAGAGGCCTGTTGCACGAAGAGATTCGTGCAATAGGCCTTCCCTTCTCCTGGCTGCGGGCACCGGTTTTCTTCTGGCTCCCGGGACCCAGGCCTTCGCTCTGGCCGGAGCCGCCTTCCGTCTTCCATCTTTGCAACCCCGGCCAGAGCTGCCTTCCGTCCTCCATCTTCGCTGCTCCGGCTCACCTTCAGTCTTCGCTCTGCAGCTTGGAGCCTACGTATGCAAATTAACTGCCATTTTTGTTGGCGGTTAATTTGCATATTGTGCTGATTAGCCAATGGGAGGCATAGCGAAGGTACAGTCAATTACCCTGTTTGTCTGTTATTACATTAGGTTAGTATTGTTATTGTTACTTTAACCTATGTCAAATTTATTTTTTAAAACATGGTGCCTGGTTGAATTACAATTATTCCATGGCTGAGTTGTTGGATGACAGTGTGAATTCTGCTATCCCCTTGTACCAGGGCCTGGAAGGGACATGTAAAAACTAGCAAAGGTGGTTGGTATTTGCTGAGTACTCACAAGAGACTGATGTGTTGGGTTAGTTTGAGCAATTTTATACCCTGAGCTTGTTCAGGTATATATCTTGAGGTGTGTGTGTGTGTGTGTGTGTGTGTGTGTGTTTGTTTTGGTGGACGAAAGGAGAGAGAGGAAAAAACAGAATAAGGTGCAAAAGCAAGAGGTGAGGGGAAGCAAGATCTAAGATAAAAAGAGGTTAAAGAGGGAAGGGGAATTCTTTGGGCTAGAAGTCGTAGAAAACATTCCGACAACTACAAATTGCACATTTTGTTTTAAATGATAATTAATGCATCGCCCCAATAGCTATATTTCCAGTGCCACCTTTTTTGATATTTAAATCAAAAGGCATATTTGCGTTGGAGATTACATGTCATCTTTATTGGGAATCCTGAGGGTACATGACATAGTGACATGGCAGAGTGGATTGGGTGTGGCATTTGTAAAACCTACAAAAATATCACAGGACAAATAACTTTATTTAAACTGCCTGAGGTTATTCTAAAGAAACAGCCAGATCATTACACTGTGCATCCTGTTCTGCCAATGGTAACTTGACCCTGGCCCAGGATGAATGGCAATGCTCGCCAGGTTTCAATAGCAGGCATTTTCCTAACTGTGATTTTGCCAGGGGAAAGTGGGAGGTGGCTGGAGCCTGGTGAAAAGCCCTAGGGTGTTCAGAAATACTTATTTGTCAGATTCATTTTAGAAGCATCTCTTACGATGGAAGAGTGAGGTGCCTCTGTTTCACAGAATGGCTGCCTGCTGGCAGATTAGAATTTCCCCCATCAAACCTCTCCTGTTGAATAGGGTAGTGACAGCAAGTAGCTCAGTCAGACACATGGAGCTTCTCTCATTTGAAAAACAATCCTTTTCTGAAATCAAAAGGACATTTGGATTTTACCTCTTGGGGTAAAAGAAAAGAATAGCAATCTATATTTTCCGTTTTGCATTGTTTGATAAAACTTTACCTCCAGGGGTTTTATGTTCCTTCTAGCTCAGGGAGGGCTATGGTTTCAGTCTTGCCGAGGGCCTCTTTGGCAGTGGTTGCTGACACTCTCTGGAGGCAATGTTTTATTAAAAGCGACATCAAAATGCAGAAAATAGTCCCTGTGAACAGAGCAGAAAGTGGTTCGTGCCACGACACTAGCCGAAATATAGAAAATACGTACAGGAGCAGTGAAGCATTGACGCTGCATAAGGAAAACAAGAAGGACAAGAAATTCACTTTCAGGGAGAGCTGGAGGATGCTGGAGGACTTCCTCCGTAACCCTATCTTCTCCCCGTGTGTTTGTGTAACTAAAACCCTCCATCTGCGCAAACAGCGAGGGACATGCATCTTCTGGGGTGTTTCTCTGGGATGCGTTTTCTGTCTCCGGGTTGAGGTGCAGGACTTTGGCCCTAATTGATTCCACCTTAGAAGGCAGGTTGGGTAGTTAATGAGCACGGTTTCCTCAGCACATTTCAGAATGAGTCTGCACTAAGTTATAGAAAAAAAAAATTGAACGTTGGAGGTTTTCTAGCCTAACTTCCCAGCAGTTTAAGGACTGACCTAGTACTTATCAGCAAATTTAAAACTCAATAACACCAGGCAGATGGACACAACTGGGCTTTTGGGCATCTCAGTGGGGTCCCAGGGAATGTTGGGAACTGATTTGAATATTCCACCTCACTTTGGGTGACTGAGGTGTTGACAGGGCTAGGATAGGCATGTGTCACCCCTGGGCTGGGTCAGGAAGAAAGGTAAACATAGGATTCTTAAGCTCTCTTCCCCCACTTTGTTCTATAATGCATTTAATCTTTTAGTTGTATGTAATATAAATATTTAACTGAAACGATAACATATATATATTTGGGCATATGGGGTAAGGCAATGTAAGAGTTTGTGTTTTAAGAGCTCAAGTGTGGTTGGGAAATGAGCACACAAAAACACAAACAATAAATAGCATAACTATTGGAATTCAGAGATGTAGAAAGTGACAAGTGCACCCCCTTTGAAAAACTGTTTAGCAATGCATGATGCTCAAATAAA
>NW_005369442.1:1849469-1890051 GCF_000412655.1 Myotis brandtii | reverse complement strand
ATATATATATGCTATGACCTAGCAACTCCATTTCTGGGTATTTACCCAACAGAAATGAGTGCCTATGTTCACAAAAAAGATAAACACATATGAATGTTCATGCTAGCTTTAGTCATAATAGTAGCCCCTGAATTGAAGCACTCCAAATGTTTATTCACAGAAGAATAGACAAATTGCGTTACATTCATGGACTAGAACACTACACAAAAGAGTACACACTGTGTGATTCCATTTATGTAAAGTTTAAAAAAGGCACATGTGTCTATTATCATGGCGGTTAAAATAATGGTTACCTTTGGGTGACTAGGATGGGGTACAAGAGAGCTTGCTGAGCTGCTTAAATGTTTGACACCTTGATTTGGGTGGTGTTTATAGGTGTCCACAGATGTAAAAACTAAAGCCATATAGTTAATATGTGTGCCCTTTACTGTGTGCCAGTTATATCTCAATAAAATAATTTCACACAGTGAGTATGATGAAAATAAAAGGAAGTGATATGGTAACATTTACGAGGGATCCATTACTTTTCCCTGGGGAAATGAGATGCTCACATGAACATGTGAGCTACTGTGTTGAGGGGCTTTGGGCCTTCTGATCAAGGTTTCAAGGATTCCGACACAAGTCAAGAAGCAGTGTTAGTGGTTCAGAGAGACAGTGGATTGAGGCCAAAGGTAGGGCAGTAGGAATGGAGGGAGGCAGAGGTGAGGGCATTTCCGAGGTAGAATGAGAAGGGGTTTCAGGTGACTGAAGCTGTGTGTGGGAAGAGTAGGGGAGAGGAGAAAGGAGAGAGTAAAGACAAGAATGGCTCTAAGTGCCCTTCTGTTGGTGACTGGGTTGCAGATGGATGCCGTAGCTAATGGAGATGTGTGGAGCAGCAACACATTTGGAACCACCTTAAATCATAAGATCAGTTGGCTGAACTTGGCAGCAGTCAGAACCAGCATTTAAATTAACAGCACCTAATACATGACTTGAATTCTGCTCCTTTTTGTCCTACACACATGACTGCAAAGCACAGATTCTTTATGCCATGTCTGTACAATGTAGAGCCTTTTCACTGCCCTGAAGAGAAGTTTTAAAATGTTTCATTGTGATGATATTTAGACATTTATATAGTTTGACATGCTCAACACTTGACCCCCTTCTATTTCTAAACTCATTCTGGAGTATTGTAAAATTTTGTGAAAAACACTAGCATAAATTTTCCAGCTGTGGGTACACTACTATACCAAGTGCAGGAGGCTAGGCACAGCAGTATATGTGTGTGTGTGTGTGTGTGTGTGTGTGTGTGTGTGTGTGTTGTATGGAAGCATGGGTTAGCTTCTCTCATTATTGTTTTATTTGGTAGGGAGTGATGTAATTCATTGTACTGTTTATGCTCATTTTGAGTTCATATAGCTGAGTGCTATGGTGATTTAGGGTGGGGTTCACCCAGAAGAGTTTAGGGCTCAACAAAAGACTTTTGGAGAAGGAAAGTCCTTGTTTCCTGCTTGTTTACTGCTGCTTGGCAAAACTATTATCTCCCTTTTTGTTTAAAACCTACTTCATGTGTTTCCAGTAGACATTTCTTTTCATTTCCTCTGTATTGACAGTGAATGCATGTCATCTGGCTGTTAGGGAGAGTTATGTGGGTTGCAGATGCGTTCTGCTCTCTCCCTACCAGTCCAGGTCTATAGAGGGAACAAACCCTTTCATTTCCTGGGATAGGTCAAAGTCACTGCTATGGCTCCTCCCACTGCTTTTCCTGCTCTGGGGGCAGGGTAAGAATGGCTGACAGAGAGTTTCCTGTTTCCTGTTTGCCTCTGGGAGAGCACAATTCTAAATGGCCCCATTTCTCTGCCTTTGCAAAAGCAATTGTCTTCTGCTCTTAATCAACCCTCTTGGGAAGTCACCTGCGATTCTTCGGGGGCCTAGCCTTCTAGAGATAACACTGTTGTTACAAGTTCCTCGCTGTGCTGCTTATTAGAGGGAAAAATGAAAACAGCAAAATTGTTGATGAATTGCATCTATTGTTATAGCTACAAAGGACGACTTTGTGAAATTAAAACTTCATTAACTAATTTTTTGAATGTTTTTATATTTTATTTATTTTTAGTATGTAACAAATTGTCTTTAATCTGGAAAGCCTTCTAATACATTTTTGATTTACAATTTTAAAAGTAAGAAAAATTATTTTTCTAGGTCAATCTGTTAAATTTGTGAATTTGAACAGATTCATAATATGCCTCATGAAATCAATGAGGATTTTCAGTTAAGTGATTCATTTTGTGAAATGCATTAAGAAGGCCACCAAGTTCACATGTGGAGACAGAAATTTACCTGCGGTGTGACCCTTCCCCTGAGATTCCAGGCTCTCTATGATTCTATCTGTGTACTCTCAGTGTTTTTACATTCTAGAATCCTCTATCCTTGTGAAATCCATCCAGTCACAGCCCTCTGCACCTGCTTGGCATTTTCCCAAACTCTAGGGCAATGGCTCTCAGAGTGGGTTAGTGTGGATTGGATTACCTGGAGGGCATATTTCAGCATAAATTGCTGGGTCATACCAGTGTTTCTGACTCAGTAGGTCTGGGTTGAGGCCTGAGCATTTGCATTTCTAACAAATTACCAGGTGGGGCTGATACTGCTGGTTCAGGGACCACACTCGGAGGACCGCTGCATTAGACCTTTGCTTGAAACATCAGTGGCAGAGTAAATAATGGATCTCCACACATGTCTACATCCAAATCCCAGACCTGTAAACATGTTAACTTATTTGGCAAAGGGACTTTGTAGGTATGATTAAAGATCTTGAGATGAGGCAGTTATCTTAGATTATCCAGATGGGCCCAGTATAATCACAATGGCCATTGTAGAGGGAAGCAAGAGATCAAAGGCAAATAAAAGAGATGTGATGACAGATTTGCTTTGAAGATAGAGGAGGGGGCCACAAACTAAGAATTTCAGTTGGCCCTTGGAGATGGAACAGACAAGGAAACGTTCTCTCCTGTAGCCACTATAAAGAACAACACTCTGCCAATACATTGATTTTCTCCATGAAATGCTCATTTCAGACTTCTGACCTCAGAACCATAAGACAATACATTGTGTTGTTTTAAGCCACTTGGTGTGTGGAAATTTATTTCAGCAGCACTTAGAAACTAATACAACATCCTATCTCACATTGCAGGCTACTTAAATCCTATCTACTTTAGCTCAGATGCTAACAACAATCTACCCCAACCTGCATCTTCATGATGTTTTCATTCAATGACCTCAGCTTAACATTTTCCATCCTCCTGTGAATTCCTAGAATATTTATTATCTTGACCAGTTATATAGATTAGAAAGATCTCATTCATTTACCTTTTTTCTATGTTGCAGACCTCAAGCTGAGGCTGACAGTGAAAATCTAGAAATCCCGCTCTTAAGGAATCCCTAATCTACCAGGAGAGGCAGACATAACATGACCACCTCAATCATATATATCAGACACATAATTATGTTACATACCCACATGTGATTTTTGGGTATGGCATATGTCATCCTATATAATAAAAGCCTAATATGCAAATCAACTGAACGGCGGAACGACCGGTCGCTATGACACACACTGACCACCAGGGGGCAGGCGCTCAACTCAGGAGCTGCTCCCTGGTGGTCAGTGTGCTCCCACAGGGGGAGCACCGCTCACCCAGAAGCCAGGCTGATGGCTGGCAAGCGCAGTGGCAGTGGCCTCCGCTGCAGGTGGGCGGTAAGAAGCGAGAGGTCCTGGACTGTGAGAGCCCCGGACTGCAAGAGGGATGTCTGACTGCTGGCTTAAGGGATCGGGACTAAGCCGGCAGGAGGACATTCCTCAAGGGGTCCTGGACTGCAAGAGGGTGCAGGCGGGCTGAGGGACCCCCCCCTTCCCCAGTGCACAAATCTCGTGCACTAGGCCTCTAGTATATATAATGTAACATATACTGCATTAGAGCATGATCATTCAGTTATGTATCTTTCTACATAGATTTTGTGTACTTCTGGTGAAAAGGGACAATTTCCTATACTACAAATTTTCTGAAGGTAACAGTGGATATTCTTTTGAGCTATGTTTATTATTTTTAAAAGCCTGATAGAAAAAGTATACTTTTCTTATATTATGGTTACATGAATTGTCATTTCAGAAGTACATATTTAGTAAAACCTTTCAAAAGTCTTGAGTCCATAGTGGAAGAGGGGAAAGAGATAGAAAGGAATCTCTTTTTTGAACTAACAACTAGCACTTTATCATGAAAAGAGCACTGAATGGGAGTTAAAAAGCCAAAGTTATTGTTTTGGAGCAAATATGTCTTCTGTAAAATGAGTGAATCTAATTAGGTTATGTCTAAGGTTCTTTCAGATCTAAAGTTCTGTGATTCTGTAATCTTTCCTCACAACCAAAGCACAATGCTTTGCATGTGAGAAAGATGGGATAAATGAAGTAATCTGAATGCTCTTTTGGAAGTATCAGACTGCTTTATATTCCACACATTGCTAAAGTTTAAGCACGTCTGTTTGTGGATAAAAATGGGGTTCTCAAACACAAACTGAAATGAAAGTTTAGACTTAGGATAAATTACTTAGTTGAAAATGAATTCAAGTAGGCTGTTGTACTGTAATACTTTAGCATATATGTAACACCTCTTGTTCTCTATTAAATAATAAAAAGATGTTTTAATGTCCTAAGCACCTTGCAGCATAAGGGACAGGCTGTTTAACTAGCATGAAGTGAAACAAAGATTTGCCAATCAGTGGGGCAACTTGACAAATGTAGGTTATGAGAGACTGTGATTCACTCTAGGATAATTCATCAAAAGCATCAGTCAGGACAGTTCTAGGAATGTTGAATTGCAGATCAGTTCTTCAACTGACAATAATTAGAAACGATAGATAAAATTTAAAAATACATATTTTTGAAGGCATCTGAAAATCACCAAGACAGAGAGAGGAGGAGGGGTCAAGATGCTGGAGAGAAGAAAAACACAAAACTAGATCCAACTTCTGTTGCCAATATCTCTCTCCAGGCATTGGGAGACTCACAGGTGAAGGATGAAACACAAGGAAGCTGAACAGAAAACTGGCCAAGAGGCTAAGTTTCTATCATTTAAATAGCCGAAGGAGTAATTGGAATCCAGGGCCCACCAAGAAGGGGGGGCTCTCGTAAACATTCCAGGCTTTCATTTGGGGTCCCCCAAAGATTGCAATCCAGGAATAAGGATAAAATAGACAACCCTTACAGAAAACAAAATCCTTGTTCATACCAGCTCAACTCTTGATTGAATCACAGTGATCTTTTCTTACTATGAACACCTGCTAGAAGCAAAAGTAAATCATCTCACCTGTCAGGTGGCTCAGCTGCTTGGAGCGTCATCTTGTACATCAAAAAAAGCTGTGGATTCGATTCCTGATCAGGGCCTTTACAGGAGGCAACCGATCGATGTCTCTCTCCTTATACTATCACGCAGAGCTTCAAATTATCTCTATAGCTTTTATCCTCAATGTCTGACATGCAATACAAATTTGCCAGGGATACTAGCAGACAAAACCAAATGATCAAAAAATTAAGGAAAAACCACCAATAGACAATAGATACAGACTGACAAATATCCTGATATTTGAGGTAGCAGACACAGGCTTCAACATAATATATTGGAGAGATTAGATGACAAGATGGAAAATTTCCACAGAAAACCATGAAAGGAAGCTAAACAATAGTGCTTTTTAAAAATTGATTTTCAGAGAGAGGAAGGGAGAGAGAGAGAGAGAGAGAGAGAGAGAAACATCGATTGGTTGGTTGCCTCCTGCATATACCTAAACCGGAATTGAACCCGCCACCTTTTGGTGTCCAAATGACGTTCCAACCAGCTGACCATGGAACATAGTGAAAAACTAACACATGTGACTGGAGTGCCAGAATAGGGAAGAGAGAATAGAGCAAAAGCAGTATTTAAATGATGATCAAAGTTCCCTGAAACTGATGGAAGATACCAAGGCACAGACACAAAAAGTGCTATAGACTTCAAGCAGGATAAATACAAGGTTCACTCTAGGGCCTGGATTATCAGGATTAGCTACTCTGGCCAACTGCTAGTTTTCCCAACTAAAATATTACAATTTTCAGACTATTGCGCAATGAGAGGTGATCACTGAGATGCAACAGAAGCTGTTGACTTGGTTTGCCAGGAAAATTCTCCAAGAAAAATAGACACTGTCATATGCCCTTGGCCCTTCTCCGTTACCCCCTTCCTGCTTCTTAGAATGAGTTTCAGGAGCTTTATCAGTCATTATGCCATTGTGGTGGTTAATTTTATGTACCAACTTGTTGAGGCCACATTACTGAGATATGTGGTTAAACACTAGTCCAGATGCTGCTATGAAAGGATTTTTTAGATAATACCAATATTTAAGTCAGTAGACTAAGTAGCGTTCCCTCCATAATGTGGGTGGGCCTCATCCATTCTGTTGGAAGGCTTAAGAGAAAAAAATCTGGCATCCCTCAGAGTAGAGGAAATTCTGCCTGCAGTCTGCCTTTGGACTCAAAAGGAAGCATTAACTCTTTTCCTGGGTCTGCAGCCTGTTGGTCTACCCTACAGATTTTGGACTCGCCAGCCTCCACAATCACGTGAGCCAATTCCTTAAAATCCCCCCTGCCATAGATTATACATACCTATCCTGTTACTTCTGTTTCCCTGGAGAACCTAATACAGCCATGAAAGGCATGTGCCAAGGAGAATGGCATAGAAGGGTATGAGGAATCTAGTCCTCCCAGAGCAGCTCTAAATTGCCTCCCTACGGACTTCTTTTGTGTGGAAAACAAGTAAAAATATACACATTTATGCACTTTTCACAAGTTTTTATTAAATATACAGCCTAAAATAGCACTCACTGAGAAAATGGCATTTAAAAAAGTAACTGAATCATGACCAACTTTTCTTCTTACTCATACAGGCAGGCGTGCAAGGCAAAAGTCCAAGCAGATTCCATTTTCATCACTCGTGTATTAGTGTTTATTTTACAATATGTGAAGGCACAAGGAACATGGATTCTCTGCTATGGGTTATTAATAATGAGTGGCCATGAATCAGGCCAACTGAATCTTTCAGGTTTATCTAGTCCTACCACATGCCGAGAAATTTCTCTTAATTGATATAAAATGTTCTACATATGTAAAAAATGTAATCCAATTTCCATTAGATTCATATATGACAAATAAAGTAAGGCATTAAAAACACATAATATATATAGTATTATGGAATGATTATTTTAAGACAATGACTTAGATATTTATTATTTAATTCCTTTGAAATAGAAAAAACAAACTAGTTGAACATCAAAAAATGAAACAAAAATATAATTCAGACCAAACTTAAAACTAAGAAAGATTGATTAAAATTATTTGCTTTATTCAGAGGCCAAATTAAGGCTAGAAATGAAACTATTGTACACTAGACCGTTTCATCTCTGTAGAATCAAAATAATGTTTCTGAATATATATTGCCTTTTACCATTTACCTTGTTCCCCAACTGGAGCTGAGTTCTTAACTGTGTCAATTATGACAGTGATTTTTTTTTTCTTTTAAAGAGATACTCGGTTTTCCTTTAATGGCATTTTTTTTCATGGAGTCTGTTGGAAGGAATTTATAGATGCTCTTGTTACAGGCTTTGTCTGGATTCTGAGAGAAAATTCCATCACATAAATTGTAATGTGAATGAATGCTGCACCACTGGCCTAAGAGAAATTATGTTAAACTTTAGCAAAGTCAAAAATAGAAAAAATGCTTTGTGACTAATGGTTAATGCACTATTTAAGATAAGCTTTATCAGATGCATCATATCTAAAATTGGTATGGCTGGGAAACACAGAGTTGGTGATTTTTTTTATAGTCCAATAGTAATATTTTCCAAGGCCAACTATACATATTTTAAAGCACTTCTTTAAAAGCAACACATCTTCTGGACCGGAGAGACTATTTTACCTTTGTGCACCATAATTTTGAGAAGTAATAGGGATATTCAAATTGCAAAACCACAATGCCCAGAAAGTATGAAGGCCAAGATAGAAAAGACTTTGAAAATCATTTACCAATCTGAAATTGGGTTTCTTTTTTCTCTCCATTTAATCTATTAATGAAAAATATTTGTTTTCTGTTATTTTGTCTGTCATAAATATCTCCTGTAGGCTTTGTAGGTTCACAGGCCAAAGGTAATTAACTGGTTGAGTGAGATATCTTTACTTTCACTGGCTCCATGGTTTATTTTCTCACTTTTATCTACATCCTGTCCTTTATAATAAAGAAGTAATATGCAAATTGACCATCATGCCCTCGCACAAGATGGCTGCCCCCCTGTGGGCACAAGATGGCTGGCAGGGGAGGGCAGTTATGGGTGACCAGGCCAGCAGGGGAGGGCAGTTAGGGGTGACCAGGCTGGCAGGGGAGGGCAGTTGGGGGCAACTGGGCCTGCAGGGGAGGGAGGGAAGTTGGGGGAGACCAGGCCTGCAGGGGAGGGCAGTTAGGGGTGAACAGGCTGGCAGGGGAGGGCAGTTAGGGGTGACCAGGCTGGCAGGGGAGGGCAGTTGGGGGCAACCATGCTGGCAGGGGAGGACAGTTGGGAGTGATCGGGCTGGCAAGGGAGCAGTTAGGCATGATCAGGCAGGCAGCAGAGTGGTTAGGGGGCAATCAGACAGGCAGGCAGGCAAGCGGTTGGGAGCCTGCAGTCCTGGATTGTGAGAGGGATCCCAGATTGGAGAGGGTGCAGGTTTGGCTGAGGGCCCCCCCCCCCGTGCACGAATTTCATGCACCAGGCCTCTAGTCTATATAATAAAAGCCTAAGCGACTGTTATGGCAAAAGACCAGAACGACCAGTCGCTATAATGCTCACTAACCACCAGGGGGCAGACACACAACGTAGGAGCTGCTCCTTGGTAGTCAGTGCGCTCCCATAGGGGGAGTGCCGCTCAGCCAGAAGCTGGGCTCATGGCTGGCGAGTGCAGCGGTGGTGGCAGGAGCCTCTCCTGCCTCTGTGGCAGTGCTAAGAAGAAGCAAGCAGGTGGGTGGTAAGGAACGAGGGGTTCCGGACTGGGAGAGGGTGCAGGCCGGGCTGAGGGACCCCTCCAGTGCATGAATTTCAAGCACTGGGCCTCTAGTGCTACTATAACTTTCAACTCTGTCCATGTTGCAATTAACCACCTGGCCTGCAGACTCCTTTAAAAATTTCCTTCTTATTGTGTCTTCTTGTTATATCATGGAGAAAAGAGTTTTAGTAGTTTGAAAATAAAACAAAAGGTAGAAACCATACTATAATACAGTTCACAGAGACTGCATTTAATCTATTTTGTTAACTTCCTCTGGTATTTTCCTTCAATGGTGTACCTTTTATTTTATTTATTTATTAAAATAATTTTTACTAAGCTTTGTATTTGGAGATGACTGTGGATTCACATGCAGTTGTAAGAAATAATACAGAGCAATGTTGTATACCTTTTACCCATTTGTTCCTGATAGTAACATAAAACTATGGTATAATATAATCAGGATATTGACACTGATATGGTCAACACACAGAAGATTTGCATCACCATTTGGATCTCTCATGTTGCCCTTTTATAGCCACACTGCTTCCCTTCTGCCCCCATTTCTTGCTTATGCCCCTGACAACCATTAATCATTCTGCATTTCTGTAATTTGGTCACTTTGAGAATGTTATATAAATGGAAATATATAGCAGTAACATTTTGGGCCCCCCTCCCCCCTTACCTGAGGATATGTTTTATTGATTTTAGAGAGAGTGGAAGGGAAAGAGAGAGAGAGAAACATCCATGTGAGAGAGAAACATAAATCCATTGTCTCCCACAGGTGCCCCAACTGGGGATTGAACCCACAACCTAGATATGTGCCCTGACTGGGAATAGAACCTGCAACCTTTTGGTGTACGGGAGGATGCTCCAACCAACTGAGCCACCTGACCAGGGCTGGGTTTGGCTTTTTCACTCAGCATAATCCTCTGGAGTTGAACATCTTTTCATGTACTTACTTGCCATTTGTATATCTTCTCCAGTAAAGTATCTCTTCATGTGTTTTACCTATTTTCTAATTTCCTATTTACCCATTTCTGCTTTTTTTTTGTTTACTGTTGAGTTTTGACAGTTCTTTATACATATTATACATACTAGTGCTCTTTTAGAATTTGTGGTTTGCAAACATATTTTCCTAGTTTGGAATTTGACAGGGGCTTTTACAAAGAAAATGTTTTAAATTTCGATGAAGTCTTATCAATTTTTCCTTTTATGGCTCATGTGTTTGGTATAAAGTCTATAAATTCTTTGCTTAAGCCCTTGATTCCGAAGACCTCCCCTTTACTAAGTTTTATGTTTTACATTTAAGTCTGTGATCAATTTTGAGTTAATTTTCATGTAACTATGAGACTTAGGTCAAGATATTCCTTTTCTTTCTCCCTTTTTATCTTTTCTTTTCTTTCTTTCTTTTTTGGGGGGGGTGGGGGTGAGGAGGGGCCCATGGATGTCCAATTTATCCAGCATCATTTTTTGAAAAGGCTATCCTTTCTCATTTGAATTGTTTTGCATCTTTGTCAAATACCGATTGGATATGTTTGTGTGGATCTATTTCTGGGTTTTATATTCTGTTTTATTTATCTATATGTCCATCCCTAACCCTATACCAATACTTCACAGTCTTTATTATTATAACTATATTACGTCTTGAAATTGGATAGATTGAACCTCCCACTTTATTTTTATTCACATTGTTTTAGCTATTCTAGTTTCTTTGTCTTTTCATCTAAATCTAAAAATAATCATGTAGCTACAAAACAATCTTGCTAAGATTCATTAGGAATTTCATTAAGCCAATGTATCAATTTGGGGACAATTGACACCTTGACTGTATTGGCTCTTCCAATCCATGAGCATGTCTTTCCTCAGTGTTGTGTAGTTTGCATATACAAGTTTTCTTAGATTTACACCTAAGCATTTAATTTTATGAGTGTGGTTGCAAATGGACTCCACATTTAATTTGTGTTCAGATGTTCATTGCTAGTATATAGAAGTATGATCGAGGTTGGTTTGCTTATTTTGTATCCTGTGACCTTGCTGACCTCACTTTTTAGGTCTGGGAGGCTTTTTTGTATACTTGAGATTTTACTGTTGACAATTATGTCATTTGAAAATAAGAAGTTTTGTTTGTTCCTTTATGGTCCTTCATTGCATTATTGTACTGGCTAAAACTTCCAGCACTATGTTGAATAAGAGTGGTATTAGCAGACATCTTGCTTTGTTCCTTATCTTAAAGGAAAAGCACTTTCTTTCATTATTAAGTACAATGTTAGTTGCACGTTTTGGTGGATGATGTTTATCAAGCTGAGGAAGTGCCTTTCTTTTTTTCCAGACAGTGTTTAACATGAACGTATTGAATATTGTCAGATGCTTTTCTTTTTTGCTATTGATTGATATGATCATGTGATTTTTCTTCCTTAGCCTATTAATATGATAGATTACATTAATTTTCAAATATGAAATCATCCTTTATCACTGAAATAAATCCAACTTGGACATGATGTATGGTTCTTTTTATGTGTTAAATTCTATTTGCTAATATTCTGTTAAGGATTTTTGCATTTATTCATGATGGATATTGGCCTGTATTTTTTTTTATTGTACTGTCCTTTTCTCGTGTTGATATTAGAGTAATGCTAGCCGTAGAAAATGAATTGGGACACATTCCCTTCTTTTCTATTTGTTGGAAGAGATTATAGAGAATTGGCATTAATTTCTCGTTTAAATGTTTGCTGCAATTCTCCAGTGAAACTATTTGGGCCTAGAAATTTCTTTGTTGGAAATTTTTAAATTGTGAACTCAATTTCTTTAATAGTTATATGCTATTCAAGTTATCTCTTTCATTTTGCCTGAGTTGTGGTAGTTTGTGTTTTTTGAAGAATTGATCCATTTGGTCTAAGTTGTTAAACATGTACATAGAGTTTATATAGTATTCCCCTATTTGCCTTTTAATGTCTGCAGGCTCTGTAGTAATATCCCTTTATCATTTCTGATACTTATATTGACATTTGTGTCTTCTACTTTTCCCCTGGATCAGTCTTGCTACACTGTGAATTTTATCAATCTTTTCAAAGTACCAGGTCTTTGTTTTTTTTATTTTCTCTACTTTTTTTTTCATTTTTAAGTTTATTGATTTCATCTTTTATCTTTATTATTTCCTTTATTCTTCTCAGTCTGTCTTCTTCTCTCCACCCTTCAGAATCTTTTTATGTTTGTTTTATATACTATAATTTCTGTGTTTTTAGTTGTAGCTAATGGGAGGGATAGGGAAAAGTACGTCTACCTCATATTCCCAGCCTGTACAGTTTGTTTACATGTGTGGGCAATGTCCTTGCATTTTACTACTGGGGCACAGGTCGAGTTCAACCTTATCCCTACTGTGATAAGGGAAACCTTTGGAAATATGAGGTGTGCTGCGAAATAGCTTTTTATGATGGTTTTCTTTCTTGTGATGGATGTGCAGTAAGTAATTATTGGGGGTGGACAGACATAGAACTTAGGACAAGGCACCTCATTTAGTGAATATTTACAGTAGATTTAAAACTTCTGCTGGATGACTGCTGCTATCAGGACTGCCTCCAAGCAGTCACCTGACCTCTTGGTGGACAGGGAAGGAGCAGCAGGCTCAGAAACCTTGCTGTCAGCTTTCCTTTTCCATTTTATATCGTTCCCTCTTCCCTTGCTTCAAAATGCTCTCAAAGCTGGAAAGAGAAAAGTAACACATTTTCATGATAGAGATAACAAAAATCATGCTTGGCTTTACAGTACTTATATATATGCTCCAGCAAACAGTCCGATTGTATTCATTTAAGGTTTCGTATTAATTGTGGGCCAGTTTTGTACTGCAAAGGTTCTCACATTTTGGTTACCCTTTATCATTCTGACGTGAAAGTCATGTTGAAGGGGAAATTGTTTGTGCATATAATGAGTATAACTTGCATCCCAGGGCCTTGAAATGCAGTTTGCTAAACGAAATACAAAAAACAACAGTCTAAACATAGACCTCTCCATAGTCAAGCTCTTCCTGTGAAGGTTTAAAAAAAAAAACAACCTAGGGAATTGTCACACTTCCCATTGTTATTCACAGGCTTGTTTGGGACCTGGTGTGGCAGCTGCCAGGGGCCTGACATCTCGGCCGGGAGGAGAAGCAGGGCGAGAGTTGAGAGTCTCTGGATCTAAATCGGACTCTCAAATTCACTGTTGCCCGTGGGCTTTCTTAAAATTATGGCAATGGTTGTAGACTTTGAATAGATGATTCCTGCAGTAAAACAAACTCAATTAGCAAACAACATGTATGAACACTGCAGAATACAGAATTACAATAGTATCACCAGATCCCATAAGTTGTTTTCAACTCTGCTTCTTAAATGGCTTTCCATCCCAATGAACAGATATTTATTCAGAAATGACCATGTGGTAGGCACTATAATAGGGGCTGTTGGGGCTATAAAGACAAACAGGCCCCAGTCTCTGAATTTATGAAATAAACAATCTAGAGGGGAAATAAAAACAGATACAAATAACTGCTGTATAAGGTGCCTCAATGAGGCTTCACGAAGCAGCTGCCACTTGAACTGAATGGAGATGGATTGTTTAGTGGCCGCAAGCAGCAGAGATGGATTCTGGGTAATTGAAGAGGGTTGGGGGTGGGAAGAACAGGGGAAAATCTATACAAAATTGTGGGTGCAGCTCCTGAATTGAAATAAAAATTGAACTTCTAAGGGAACAGGCATTGTGGATCGATGCATTGGGACTGCTGGCAGATTTTTCTTCAGAGCATGGTCTGTAGGATGGGTCAACGCTAACACAGTTAGGATGGGCCACTCCTCTCAGGATATACATTTCAAGGCGAGAGGGTCTGACGGGTATGACTTGGATCATGTGCGCACCTTCTGGCCAATGCAATGCCAGGGGAGTCATTCCTTAAAGGAACGATTCTAAACCAAACCCAAGGGCTCTGAGGTTGTGCAGCACAAACCACAGAGAGACTGTGCAAGGAGTAGCTGAGTAAAGACAGAGAGGTGGAAATAGGGAAAAGGTTTGAGCTATAAAGAATCTAGTCTGGCTGGGGCATAAGGTGAAGGAGGCGCTAAGTTGGGAGAGATGAGGAAGGAGAGGCAGATTGGAAGTGGGCAATGAAAGGCCTTGGCCACCATGTTTAGAATTGGTTTTAGAATCAATGGCGGGGTGGGAGGAGCAGGTCTGGTATGATCTATGCTGTAAGAACAGTTCTCTGGAAACAGCCTTGGGTTGTAAAAAAGAAAGTCTGTGGCAGGAAGGTTAAAGAGGAGGTTGCTTAGTTGAAAACAGGGCATATCACGATATTACACTTTACCTACCATTAAATAACAACAATGAACACTTTTACATGCTTTAGTTTTACCCAGTAAAAAGGACAGGGCATGCACTCTTTTACCCCTTTTAACAGATATAGTGCCAGAAGCTTGAGAAGCGAAGGATTTGTTTTAGATCCTGTAATAAGTACGAAGGAACCAGAACTCCCTTTTGGGTCACCTGGGTGGGGCTCTCTCTAACCCGTGAGACCTCACAGCCGGATCTAGATGACTTTGCTTCACTGCACCACAGGCTGTGACCCACTTTCTCACCACTAGGATGCAGAGGTTGTGCCCTTGAGTCAAGAACTCCAGTACATCTGAATCTTGGCTTGTGCTTGACTTGCTGATGTGACCCAAATGGAGTTATTCTTTCACGACCTTGTAAGAGGATTTTCCAAAAGGAGTTTCAAAAACAATCTGTGGTTATATGAACCTGTGCTCAGCAGCTAAGTGTAAGGACGATGGTAGGGCAGGAGGAAACACAACAGTGGAGCAGTTAACAGAATGAGGCTGTGGAGAGTCAGGTGGCCTAGGTTAAAATCCTGCTCTGCCTCTTACTACCCGTGTGACCTTGGTCGATATACTTACCTTTCTAAAGGTCAGGTTCTCCATCTGTAAAATGGAGAGAGTAAGGGATCTACCCTAAAGAGTTGTTGTGAAGTTAGATGAAATAAGGTTTGTAGAGACCTCGGAAGGGTACTTGGCACATAGTAAGTGTTTATAATGATGATATTATGATTATTGTTATTATTTTCTTAACAATAACCAAAATAATATGGCAGGAAAAATGTCCAAGTAGTTCTGTGACATTTGAGCTTCGGTGCCATCTAGTGGCCAGGACATTTCCTAATGTGCTTTCAGTCTAGGTGACCCACCCAAGGGCCCATCATTCTGTAGCTGAATGAATTGCTGCCGATTTCAAGATTTCAAAGGTGAGTCCTGGGCATGCAGGCCAGGACCAGGAATGCTGTGTGACCTCATTACTGGCCCGAGTTGCATAAAGAGGATAACTTTTTTTCTATAGACAGAAAAGGAAGTGGAGCCTCTGGTGCCCTCTTTCCCTGGGACCGGCCACACAATGGACATCTTTGTGTTTACAATGGGTGAGCAGCCTCTGGGAGCGATGCAGACTACAGGCTGACTTGTCAGTGTGGTGGTTAGGAACGTGATTGCGGTGGTGATGTGGTTTATGACTCATCAGTGTAATGACTTTACTAAGTTAGTTAAGCTCTTTAAGCCCCTGGAGGCGTGGAAAGTAACAGTACCCACTTTGCAAGGTTTTCCTGAGGATGCACATATAAGCTTAGCACAGGGCCTGATACATAGAAGGTGCTCAGTAAACATTAGCCATATTTATTTTTTACTTTTGCAGCAGAATCTTGTGTTAAAGGAGGACCATTCATTCATTCATTCATTCATTCAACTGATATCTGATGAGACTATAGTAGGTGCCAAGGATTGAGCTAGATGAAGCAATGCATAAAACACACACTGCTCCTCCTGGTTTGGGTGATAGGCATCAACAAATGATTCCCAGAGAAGGTGAGTGTCATTGAGCTTGATTTATAGACTGGACTAAGGACTTTCTATGGAGCATCATTCATATCATAGACACTGTAGACTCGGACAACTTTACATGGCACCATTTAAGTACATGGGAGTCCAGCTTATTTTTCCTAAAAATGAAATCAACGTATTACAATGATTTTTTTTTCAGAAGATGAAACTAAAGTGCCTTGAAGAATGGGTTCCCCTTCCTAATTTGCCCAAAAGCACTATGTGGGCTGGTGGTGGACTTGGTGATCACATTAGAAGATACTTGGATTCATTTAGTGTTACTGTTATGATAGCTCAGGCGACCACTTTCACTTTGTTGAGAGCTAAAGACCATAGTATTTATTTTTTACTTGTCTATATAAACAATCTAAGCTTTCTCTTCCTCCAATTTTTCTCCATATTAGCCTTATGTTCCTGAATATTTTCTCACTTCAGTTCACAGGATTTCAGTAGGTTCCTGAAGTTCCACTTCTTTAGAAAACCACCCTACAATAGTATTGAAGATGAAATAGTTCTCCTAGACTAAGCTCTAAAGCAGTGATTTTAATGAAGGGCTTGGTGAGGGGTTGGAGAGAGGAGAAAGTAGCTTGTATGCAGGGGAGAAAACATATCAATATCACAATATATAATATACAAAGCAGTATAATACTGTGTACATGAAATAGTCTATATTATACTGAACCATAGAAAATTTGTATCCTTTTCTTAATATAACCAACAAAAAAGTAAAGCTTAACAAATTCTTCCTGGCTGGTGAACACAGAAGGTAGACTCTTTAGGGATCCCTGGGATTATTCCCATATAGGGGAACAAACTAAAATCTAACTGAGACACCAGGGTAAGATTCCCCTCCCCCCCATTTTTCAAAATGGGACATGGGTTAAAACAAAATTGGCCAAGAAACCTAACGGCTGGGAAATGTTTGGTTTTGAATAGCTCCTAAATGAACATTGCATGGCAATTCCCTAACAACAGCAATAATCATGATGGTGGTGGCACTGAATTTGTGCCAGGCTGTGTGCTAGGTACATACCAATGGTGCCTCATTTATGCTTTCCCACATCGAGGAGGCAGGTGGGTAAGAGAGGTTTTGGTGGTGAGGCTGCTACGGGTGCCACATCCCCGACTTCCCTGTGGTCAGTCAACTCTTCTCTCTGGGTCCTGCACTCCTGCTTTGGTGCTGTTTGCTTCCTGAGTAGCAAGCACCTTCCTTGATCCTACTTGGCAGCCTGCTCCATGAATTGGTTTCCCTTCATTTAGGTGTATTCTGCAGCCCCTAGGGGATCATCAAAAAGTTAATTTTATAACAGTTAATATTAGTGCAGATCTTCAGGGTCAGGGTCTTTTACCCAAATCCCACCTTTTACATTTCCTTTTTTGGCCTCCATTGTTGAGAGGTTCTGCAAAAACAGATTCCTGTTTACACACCACAGGCAGAGAGAGAACAGAATCTCTCCTGCAGAGCTGTTTTCTGACTTTAAAAAAAATGTGGCTTAAAAATGTGTTTTTTTTTGCCTTGTAAACATGGGATCTTCTTTTCCATTTTCTTCTATAGGAGTGATTTACTGCTAATGTTCAGGTTTTACATAAGAATTATTATCATTGAATGCATTTCCAGTTGATCCTAGACTCAGATGGCATAATTTTCAGAATTTCCCTTCAGGCAGTTAAGTTAGGGAAGAAATAGCCACATGATTAGAATAAAGCTGTTTAAGTGTTGGCCCTTACTTGCGTTCTCAAAAGCATAACAATTGTCTAAAATCTTCCTCCCCTTTATGCTCTAAATGGATACCATCATTGTATCAGATGCATATCTGTCTTGAACTATAACTCTTGTTTCTTAATATTGTAATTATCATCTCTTTGTTCTGTGCAGGCTGGGGTTTTAAAGGACAGGACTTGAATCTATTTTGTGGTGGTGGTGGTGGCTCTACTTTCCCTGATTTCGTACACAGGAAGTTTAAGGCACAATCAGACTATAAAATCCCAACCAGAGAGGAGACCCATAATTTCAGCTACAGACTAAGCAGATAACAGACATAGGCTATTCACTAATCAGAAAGATAAGGGAATGAGTTTGATTCCTCATTAAAAGCTTCATGGTTTAAGTCTTAAAAAAAAAAAAAAAAGCTCTAAATCTTGGCTTATTAAGTTACATAAACAAGGTGAAGTGCCATGGGGGAGAATGGAAACTCTTGGTGTGACCTATAATTAGAAAATTTCCACACAGAGAATAAAAACAGAGACCGTATGCCACTTCCTGACCCCAGTAACCCATAGAGGCTAAGCCATTGGTGGGAGACAGATAAGAAAACACCAAGGAAAGGAAACCTGAGTAGTCAGTCTGCCTGTTTGCTCCGATGGCCCTCAGCCTGGGAGCCATGCGTGGAAGGTGCCCTTATAGTTTAACTTACCTCCAAGAGAACAGCATGAAAGAAAGGCTTCCCAACGCTCCACTCTACACTAGGGAGAAACAGGCTGTGGTGTGATTCCTGGGATTGAGGCAGAGAGACAGAATCCTTCTTTCCCTCTTATTCATTATATGACTTTGGGAAAATATTTCACTCTTTGAAGCCCCCATTTCTTCCTATGCATAGACAGCAAGTCCTCACTTAATGCCATTGATAGGTTCTGCAACTTTAAGTGAAACGGCATATAAGGAAACCAGTTTTACCATAGGCTAATTGATATAAACAAGAATTAAGTTCCTATCGCATCTCATCAATATTATAATGAAAGGACATTGAAAAAAATAACATTAATTAAGGATCTGCTATATCTTCCTCCTATGTGTCTCCATATATCCAAAAATGGGATAAGAATGTTGACTCTGGCCTGGCTGGCGTGGCTCAGTGGTTGAGCATTGACCTATGAGCCAGGAGGTGACAGTTCAATTCCCAGTCAGGGCACATGCCCAGATTGCAGGCTCAATCCCCAGTGTGGGGCATGCAGGAGGCAGCCAATCAACGATTCTCTCTCATCGTTGATGTTTCTATCTCTCTCTCCCTCTCCCTTCCTCTCTGAAATCAACAAAAATATATTTAAAAAAGAATGTTGACTCTGGTGGTTTATTGGTAGGTTCCACGAGTCAATGGATTTGAACTGTTTGCCTCCCAAGCACATAACACAGTGACTGGCATGTAGTAGACGTTCATTAATATTAACTGAATGAAAATGTTTTAAAAAAATCCTCGCATAATAGTTGCTGGCTAGAATTGTGGTTCCACACTCGTGCACTGTTGGTGGGAATGCAGACACTGGAAAACATTATGGAGGTTCTTCAAAAATATTAAAAATGGAACTGCCTTGTGATCTAGGGATCCCACTTCCAGGTATATATCTGAAGAAACCTAAAACACAAATTCAAAAGAATATATGCACCCCTTTGTTCATTGTAGCGAAGATCTGGAAGCAATCCAAGTGCCCATCAATAGACGAGTAGATAAAAAAGTGGTGATACATATATACAATGGAATGTTACTTTGCTATAAAAAAAGAATGAAGTATTACCATTTGTGACAGCATGGATGGACCTAGAGCAGCCGTGGGCAAACTACGGCCCGCGGGATAATAGTTGCTGGCTAGAATTGTGGTTCCACACTCGTGCACTGTTGGTGGGAATGCAGACACTGGAAAACATTATGGAGGTTCTTCAAAAATATTAAAAATGGAACTGCCTTGTGATCTAGGGATCCCACTTCCAGGTATATATCTGAAGAAACCCAAAACACAAATTCAAAAGAATATATGCACCCCTTTGTTCATTGTAGCCAAGATCTGGAAGCAATCCAAGTGCCCATCAATAGATGAGTAGATAAAAAAGTGGTGATACATATGAACAATGGAATGTTACTTTGCTATAAAAAAAGAATGAAGTATTACCATTTGTGACAGCATGGATGGACCTAGAGGGTATTATACTAAGTGAAATAAGTCAAACAGAGAAAGGCAAATGCTATATGATTTCACTTATATGTGGAATCTAAAGAGCAAAATAAATGAACAAGCAAAATAGAAACAGACTCATAGATACAGAGGACAGACTGATGGTTGCCAGAGGGGAGGGGGACTGAGAGACTGGGTGAAAACGGTGAAGGAATTAAGGAGTACAAATTGGTAGTCACAAAATACTGGGGATGTAAAGTGCAGCATAGGGAATATAGTCAATAATATTGTAATAACTATGTATGGGGCCAGGTGGGTACTTGAAATATTGAGAGGACCACTTTGTAAAGTATATGACCATCTAACCACTGTGCTGCATATCTGAAACTAACACAAAGTAATATTGAATATAAACTGTAATTGAAAAATTTAAAAAATAATTTTGGTTTCATTTCCCCATATATATATATTTAAATATATTTTTATTGAATTCAGAGAGGAAGGGAGAGAAAGAGAGAGATAGAAACATCAACGATGAGAGAGAATCATCAATCAACTGCCTCCTGCACGCCCCCCACTGGAGATCAGGCCACAACCCGGGCATGAGCCCTGATGGGGAATCGAACCATGACCTCCTGGTTCATAGGTCAACACTCAACTGTTGAGCCACACTGGCCAGGCCCCATATATATTTTTTTTTTCCTTAAAAAATATGTCACTAATTGAGTGACCTTAAACAAATCCCTTTACCTCTCTAGTCCTACTTCTTCATCCATAAAAGTAGTTAGTCCCTCATGTCTGCTCTATCTGATAAAGATTTTTAAAAATCAATCCTACCCTATCCCCATTGGGGGCCAGTCTGCCTCTAATGAATAAACTGTAGCTTTGGAGCTTGGCTTAAAAGCAGTTGGTGTAAACAAGAAAAGCCTTCACATTTTAACTGACTTCAACTTTCACCTGAAAAACTCTATTACGCCTTGAATAGTCCTGGTTTCTCCATATCCCATCCAGTTAGTGTACTTTCCACTCTTAAAAGTGTCGGGTTTAAGATAAATTATATGGTCACTGAACTATGAATGATGAGGAAAACTGGCTGCCTGGCTCATGAGTACTGTGGTCTCCTACGCTCTCCAGCAGAAAGTTGGGCCTGGCCTCCTGGCCTCTGCGCTGGCTCCAGCAGCTGCCCTGGACACGCTGTTGGCTTCTGGGACCCAGAGGAGCTCCAGCACATCTACAGCCACTTAGAACTACAGCATCTGAGGAACAACATTAGGACCGTGGGATGTTTAGCTTAAAGAAACCTCTCGTGTGATAGCTGACTTTAAATGTTTTAAAACCATCAAGTCTCTTCCAAGTGGCACCAGAAGTCCACCTACAGGCCAGTGAGAGGCCCGCTGATGAGACACCTCTTAAATGCATCACGGCCTGTCCATGCAGTGGTATCAGTCCTTCTGTCAGGATATGAGGCTATGTCCACACACTATTACATTGTTTAAAAGCTGGTGGCAGAAGTATATATAGAGCCTGATTCCATTTATGTAATGATGCACACATATATAAATGTGCAGACATGGAAGATGTCTGAATAAATAGAATGGAAAAACCACTGGTAAGAGGAGTTACCTCTGGAGAGTAGAACTTGGTGGAGCGGAGTGGGGGATCTTTAATGTTTTACTTACAAGCATACTTCACATTACATTTTTTTGAGTTATTGTGGCTTCAAAAAAGAATCAACGAGAAAACATTGTGATGAGAGAAAGTAACACAATGTAAGGAAGAGAATAAGAACATCAGTACTCAAAAGAAAAGAGTCAGTCGCCTTTGGAAGTAATGAGTCCCCTTCTCTGGAGATATCGAGGTTGGAGAATGGCTGGTCACTGCTGTCAGGAGATACTAAGGTTTGATGGAGTGTTGAGTTAGTGATCTGTAAGGGTTTGTCATCCCAGTGATTCTACTACATTTTGAGATTTAATGAAATTTAGATACTAAGGTTTGATGGAGTGTTGAGTTAGTGATCTCAGTGATTCTACTACATTTTGAGATTTAATGAAATTATATTATTCATTGGTTGCACTTATAACCATTTTAAGCCATAATCCTGGGCCAAAAAGCAAGAATTAGGCTATTATGATTACTCTCTGTTTGAAGATTTCTTCTGTTTAGTGTTGTTCTTACTCTTTTTTTGTTGTAGTATTATCATGGCATATTTCTGGAGTGGCTGCTGTGTAGTAGACATTTTGATTTACACATACAATTTTGTTTAATTTTCACAATGATGCACGATAGCATTACTATTATTTCCATTCAATGGATGAGGTAACTGTGGCAAAGAGAAGTAACTTGCTCAATGTCACAGAGCTAGTGGTATGGTAGAGATTTTGAATATCAACCTTTAACATCCAATTGACCCCCTGTTCAATTCATACAAAAAAGTGACCTTAGGAATGACTTCCTCTAAAGGTGGTGGCTTCTGATTAGTCTAAGCCAACAATGCTAATGAAAAATGTAAAAGTGAACCGTCCCCCCTCACTGTATAATGATTTGGAACTTGTTTATGTGCTTTCTCAGGTTACTCTTTCTGAGGTGATGACATTGGCCTTGTTGGATGCAGGGCATCCATCTGCTCTGGTGGGTGGGGTGGGAAAACAGGAGGGAGGGTGCGGAGATTAGAAATCTTACGTATAGAATGCAAAGGCAAAGGTTCAAGTAATAGTCCCTCCCAATGACGAAAACTAATTGCATTCTGCAGGAAGAACAGCTATTGTTCTGAGGAGGGATTTTCTAAATTCCTTAGTTTCCCCCTCAAATACACTGAGAAAAAGTTCTTGTTTTCCCAGCTAGGGATGAGATAGACTGGTTAATAGGTTTGTGGCACTGCCATGTAACATGGGTACTAAAAAAAATCCCATCTTTTCCCAACCCTGAGGAGTGATGGGAAGAGAAGTGGGCAGGAGAGAAAAGGGGAATGAGGGGAGAGGTGAGAAGCAGGCAGTGTTATACTGGTGTTTTTTTTTCCCCACAATAAAAATAGCAGCTAAAATTGGAAAAAAAAATTCAATCCTTCATTGTCACTAGCCACAGTTCAAGTGATGCCTAGACACCAGGGCTCATGGCTACCATATTGGATATTTAGAACAACTGCATAACTGTAAAATGTTCTGTTGGACAGTACCTCTCCCAGTCATTCTCAGTCTTGGATTCCTCAGCCATAGCCTCTTCCTGGCTGGTGGGGATTGGGTTGCCAACTCTGGGTTGAAACTTCTGAGAGGAATATGTTTTCAAAGCAGCCAGAGACATTTTAGGGAGTCTGAGGGCTGGGGCCTTGTTCCTGCTTGTCAGCGGTAACCTGAAATTTGCTGGCCTAATGGTAATCTCTCTGGAAAGGCCCTCAAACACATCAGGCTCTGGAGAAGCTGTGGGCAACCATATATATGAGACAATCTAAGGGGAAAGAGGTCAGGACCCCTGACTAAATAGTCAGGTATTGCATGTTTGAAAAGTTCTTACGGCACACTGATTGAAATTTGCTGGCCTAACAAAGTTATTTGTGTATTCTCTTTGAGTCTTTATTCTCTTGAATCTCTATAAGGTGTCCCCAAAATGTATACACACTTTGAATAATGGTTAATTCCAAGGAGTTAAATCTGAAAAGAAAGAAACATCAGTTGATGTATCAGCTGTCCCCCGACTTCTGTGAAATTTTCTCCCTGACACATGCAATGTCCCCTCCCTTCTGCCAAACCATCTACCCTGCTTCTCTCCCCTCTCCCCAGAAGCCCCACCTTGCCCCCAGTGAAGGAATTAAAGGAAGATAATTTATCTCACTTCAGTTCAGTTGAATATTTATTTACCAGGGAGCAGGGGCGCTGGCTTGTCTCCACATAGGATTTAAGAGGTAGAGAGGCCATGTGGTTGTTTCCTGTTTGTGGAAACCTCATCTTTCTTCACCTGTCCTTCCTGCTCCCTTCTTCCTGTCTTTGCCTTCGTGTGCCCCATGGTTTCCTGCTCTGTGTCCTGCCAGAGGCTTCTCTGAGCTCACGGTGGAATGTTTGAGAGGATCCCCACCAGGTAGGATCACTGTATATTCCACTTCCTCAGCTGTAACTCAGTTAAAAAAAAACACACATTTCTAATTTGACTGATTTCCATAGTTTAGAAATATTTCCCAGCCTAACTCCATTCTCTCAGTGGCAAACCATTGCTCTATAGTCACTTCTCTGAGACAGATTCTTTAAAAAACAATGACAAGAGTAAAAGGAGTAGGAAAGAGTCATTCATTGCTGATCATTCTCTTCACATTGTATGCATCATCTGTCCCTATTTGTCACCTGCCAGAGTGAATAAGAAGTTACTGTAAAGAATCGGTAACAATTATTTTATTCAGTTTATTCTGAAAAGGTGATACATGCACAAGGCAAGAAATTATGAAAGCACAAAAGGCATAGAGTGAAAAGTAATTCTTCCTTTTACCCCCATCCCCAGAAAGATTAGTTCTTCTTTGCAGAGACAACTACCAATTTCCTGTGGAGATAACTATACAGCTGATGTCCGGTGAGGTAGCTGCCCACCACATGTGCTACTGTGTGCATAGCTGCATCAAGCACCTGAAATGCAGTTAGTCCAAACTGAGATGTGCTATAAATGTAAAACACACACCCTATCTTATATGACTTGTGGAAAGAAAGCATGTAAAATAGCTCAGACATAATTTTTATATTGATGGCCTGTTGAAGTGATATTTTTTATATTCTTAAATGCATTTTACATGTTTCTTTTGACTTTTTTTTGTAGCTACTAAAAATTTAGTTACATATATGGCTCACATTTGCAACTTGCATTATGTTTCTGTTGAACAGTGCTGGACTATACAGAAATAAGTATACACATATATGTCTGTGTGTGTGTGTGTGTGTGTGTCTTTGCACACAGCCATGTATAGTAGCATAATATAAACTTTGTTCTGCGCCTTTCTTTTTCCACTTAGCAATGTGTCTTGGAAATTATTTCACATCACTACATAGATTTAAAAGAATCACTTTTGGTTCTGCTGTATAAAAGTCCATTTATATAACCAGCCCCTTTTATTGAAGCTTTAGGTTGATTGCATTTTTTTCTCAATTTCTACGGATGATGCTTAATAAATGGCCTTGTATATTTCACATTTATGCAGTTGGAAAAAACTAGATCTAAGAATATTTATTTACATTTTCAGCAAATTTGCAATTTTGATAAATGTCAAATTTATCTCCTTAGAGAATGTGACAATTTACATACCCATAAGCAATGTCTGAGCAAGCACATTTCTCTTAACTCCCTATACAATGTAATATCAAACATTTTTATCTTTGTTCATTTGATAATTGCCAAACTATATACTTAGTTTAAACTACCTGGTCATATAATGCTTTAAAATATATCTGAGAATAAGAATAATGAATTTCCTGTAGCAAATCATGTTTTCCAAAGCATTTATGTGTTCTCTCATTTAATCCTTATAATAACCCACTTGTATATGCATTTTACCTAGAAGCAAACCAAAGCTTAGGTAAGGAGGAGAAATATGTGCAGTAAATGCTTTATATACTTTATATTCATTTAATTCTCAACAGGGTATGGAAGCAGATTTTATAGGTTTTATTATTCCCATTTTACAGAGGAGGACACAGGTTCAGCATGGTTAGGGGCTCACTGAAGTCCCATAGGTAGCAAGCAGAGGGGTGAATGGTGCAGTGTTGCTGTCAGACAAGTGTGAATGAGCTACTTTACCAGCTGTGTGAACTTGAACAAGTCCATTAATTTGTAAAATGGGGAAAATAAAAGTACCTACCCTATGAGAGAGGTCAAAATAAATCAAGATAATGTACATAAATACTTACTGGTAGCATGATGCCTAGTATGCAGGAAGCCCTTAAAAGTGTGTGTGTGTGTGTGTGTGTGTGTGTGTGTACCAAGATTTAAACCTAGGTTCTTAGTTTCCTGAGCTCCCACTCATCTTCCTCCTCCTGGTGACTCAGTCACTTTGGGCAGCCAGGTTGTCTGACCAAGTTATCTTTGTGTGAGTTGGGGGCAGGGCAAAAGCAGAAGGGAGGCATTTCCGGTTGTCATGTGCCTGCCACATCCTGTCCAGCTAGGGAAGGTGCTGACCCCTCTGACCTAAGCATCTTCTTCATCAAATGGGCCATGGGGTAGTCCTGGTAAAGTGGAGACTCCGACAAGCTTTCTTTGACATCTAGGAGCACAATAAATTGTAAGTCACATAGACTTTTTACATGAAAACAAGGTGGCACTCCGACTGGGACTCCTGTGGAAATTGCCCCATGGCTTGGGGGCACATCGATTAGGTTATTAGGCAGGTCACGGTGTATTGAGATGGCCCCAAATTGAGCAAATTATTATAATACAACAAACTACAACTGTGAGATAGAGCAGAATCCACTGTGATTTTAGAATAGTCTTTACTCTTTTCCTTTTGGAAAAAAAAAGACAGGAAGTAAGTGATCAGGAAATGCAGGAACAATAGCCGTTTCCTGGAAGAGTGGCTCTGATGTGATGACTAACCTTTCAGACACGTGGGGCTCAACTGGCAGAGGCGGAGGCCATGGGCCTCTGCAGACAGAAGGGCCAGAGGTAGCTTGTGAGAGCTGGAAAGAGCCGCCAGTTAGCCGAGGCGCATTATTTGCTACTCCCTGTCTGGTGAGAATACATGAGAATTATGGCAAGGTTATTTGGACCCGGAGACCATCAAGTTGTTAATTGGCAAAAACTGCTACCTGACTGGAAGCCTTTAAAAAGTGCTTAGTATCAGGCAGAAACAGCTGAGAGGGACAGCCTTTGCTCACTTCAATAAAGGAAAGATCCCAGAGGTTTTTTAATGCGTAAAAATGGTAGCTCCACCAGCAGACAATGTTTATTGGCTGGTTGGTCTTCAGTCTCTTAAGCCACTGACTTCTGCGTTTTGAAAGCCTTTGTATGACTAACAGCATCTGTTAAGCGGAGTTGTTTTCTCTCTTTAATGCCAATTCATCATAACGTGTAAAAAAGAAAACTGCCCTTCTGAATGTCGTATCGGCCTTAGGATATCAGAGTTAATCACACGGAATTAATGCCATTCCGGCAGGAGCAGGCGCACAGGGTGCTTTAGCGACGCTAAGCAGCCTTGTGACCAGCAAATGCACGATTTCTGCCAGGCTTGTGAAATGTTGGAAAACCCTTCGGGAGTCCCTCCTCTTATCTCCTCAGATCCTTTAGGACCAGGCACCACAGCATCTGTTTTGCAGGGGTTCCTAGGAAAGGAGGAAGTCTCTTCCCAATGAATGTTTTTTTATTTTTTTGAAATAAATTATAAAGATGAGAAATTTAAAAAAAATTATTCAGAATCCCACCCCTTGGACGAATTATATCAGAAGAGTATGTTCCTCAGCCCCAGAGGTAACACCCTAAGCAATGTGTATATATTCCTCTATTTATTTTCCTAACTGTAGACTTCCTTTCTTAAACAATATGGGATGCATTTGGCTATTTAGATTTTCTACATCAGCCCCTAGAATTCTTCCTTTGAAAAATTAGCAAAGTTTAGCATGCGCTATTTATTCTTCTAAGCCCTTTTCAAGTATTAACTCACTTTCCTCCTCACCTTGACCTATGAGATAAGCCTCTTATCATTCCCATTTTACAGAGGGTAGAGACTGAGGCCTCGGGAGGGTAAGCAATGCCCAGGATCATACAGCATTACTGCAGCCAGGATGTCAACCAGCTGAATTTGACTCTGTTACCTGTACCGTTAGGCTCCACTGCTCACATTTACAGCCACTGCGCCACGGATGGACCACAGTCAGGTCAGCCATTGCCATTATTTTCTACCTTATTATTTCAGTGCTTAATGGACATTCTTATGCATACGTCTGTATGCAGTGCTTTTCTTTCCGAGAGGTTATCTGCTAGAATTGGGATTGCTGGGTCATCGAATAGGTGTATTGAAAATTTCAATTACATTTCCTTTTTGAGCATCTGCTCGGTGCCAACTGTATTTTCTCATTCACCATCAGATTTAACCTCTGTGGTAACTAGTGCCTATGTTTTAGGATCATCCTCCTAACCCACAGAGGTTAAAAGATTGGTCTTGAATCCCACAGCTAACCAGGACCCTGGTCTGGCTGCACATCCCGCGTGAATTCCACAGTGTGCTACTTTTAGTGATGTAATTGCAAAGGTCTTTTGTTTTCTTCCATTTATCTTGGGAGCCAGAATTTAAGCCTAAACCACCAAGCCAGTCACTGCCATAGGGCCTCTGCTCTCTCTCAGTTAAGGGAGGGATCTGTGCTTCTGGAAAAAACAAATATTTCTTTGGAGCTCAATGTTACTAGGGTATGTGGGTCTTGAACACTGGTTTGTATAGTTTTAATTATTCATACTTTTTAACATGTCTTCCATTAAAGAATACAGTCTATACGCTTTTATCAATGGTCTACTAGTAGGCATGCTAAAAAGAGAATCATTGCTTTATTTAAAAATACAAACACAGTCTGTCCCCTGATTGATCAGGGAACAATCGGTCAGGCCATGTGTGGATTTTCTAGGCTTCTTCTTCCTCAAAGAGAATCATTGCTTTATTTAAAAATACAAACACAGGCCATGTGTGGATTTTCTAGGTTTCTCCTTCCTTTCCTCCATTTTTGAGACATGTCATTGCTCTGCTACTTACTAATGGGTTAACTTTGGGCAAATTACTTTATCATTTTAAGCCAAATTTTCTCACCTGGAAAGTGGGGATAACAAAGGTGTCCTTTTCTGAGTTATTGTGAGGATTGAACCATGTAATTCATGCCCAGTGTTTGACACTGTGCCTGGCACACAGGAGGCCTGAACTGATGTTATCCGACAGTGGTGGCAGGAGCGCAAACCACCACCAAGACTGGACGGTTCATTAGCAAGCAAACTGGATTCAATATAAGTCCACATGAAAATTTCCAGGGGCGAGTGTGGAGAAGGCTTCTAGTGAGTTAAACTAGGCTATTTGGTAGGTGGAGTGGAGGCGGTGAGAAAGCCTAAACATCAAATAAAACTGACCACTGAGCCTGACACCACTGGCCAGCCCTTTGTAAGCCAGCCTCCATTGTAAACCCTCTCTTTGTCCCTCCCTGCTTCTCTGGCCACTTGTCTGTTTACTCAGCTGGCTCCTCCATATCCTCCTGGCTTCAAGGTTCTATCTTCAACCATTTCCATTCCTCATCCACAGCCTCTCCATGGCGATCTGTTTATACATAAGTAATTACAGAAACTTACAGGATAATGCAGGGTACAGGAGAAAGAAGTTTTTGTTATGCAGATGGTAGGAAAAATGGCCCAGGGCCTTGGCTAACCTGGAAATGGGGGTAAGGCAGGAAGGAATTCCGTTTAAAGTGTCAACTTTTGTACTTGATTTTCACCATTGGCTTTTTGAGTTTTTGGTTAATTGAATCTTTTTGCCGAAATGATAAAATGCTCTCCTTCTGCGTTTGGGGTAAGTTGATATGAATTAATCAGACTCTGTGAAGTGTGCCGAGGAGTGTATGACCTATCTAGGTATGTGTGGGAGAGCAGTTCCACCAGATGTGAAAGTCAAATTAGTTAGCGTGGCTGCTCCCTGCAGCTGGGGTGAAGGTTTATCTGGGAAAGAGGCTGAATCTGTTGGCTAAAACAAGACTTTGGGTTTTATCCATGGTTTTCCATATTCTATGTCCTTTAATAATTAAGAGTTGGCTTGATATCAGTAATGTGGGAGCCTCAGAACTAATATGTGGGCGTTGGGGTGAATAACATTTTAATGCTTAATATTACCTAGAGATGACTATTGGGCCTGTAAAACTAGCCAGGAAATCTCATGAAAGAAGTTCCTGTGTTGATATATTGGCCCCCGTTTTATTGTATTTGGTGCAGTGATCCAATGAAAATAATAATTTTTACTTTTCTGGTATATTTGTGGGTTGAACCCAGAAGCTAAGGAACACAATACTGAAAAAGGACCAGGAGAAAAAGGAATTAATGAAATCTCCCCAAAGCACTGAGTGAAAAATGCCATAGGGACCATCTGTGGTCTGGCCTTCCCAGGGCCCTTCTGCTACACACAGAGTCCACCTCTTTGTTTTGGAGAACTCCGTCTCTGTGAAACGTATTTTACTGTTTAAATAGAGATGGCACTACTCCCTGGCTGTAGTTCGGACTCAACTTCAACCAAAGAGAACACCACATCCTTCTGGGCATAGTCACTAGTTCTGGGTGGGCCCTTGACCGACACCAGATCAAACAGAGACAATCCTGAGCCTCTTGCTCCAATTGTCAGGAGAGAGATAATTTCTTTCGGCTGGATTGCTAAACTGGCACAGCGTATACCTAGAACTGCTGGAGGACATCTTGCTACCACAGAAGGAGAGCCTGCCAGAGAAGGAAGCCAACACAAAGGAAAGCAGGGCCAGGGCTGGATAATTTCTGATGACACCGCGTGAGGATCTGGATCCAGCCATACTTGAAGCCAGACTACTTGGATGTTCGTTATAGGAACAAATAAAGTCTTTTTGTTGTTGTTGTTGTTCAAGTGGGTGTGAGCTTCTAAAATCTCCAATAATTTAAAATCTAAGTATTTTACACCCCAAAATGAAGAATTTATCAATATGTACATTTTTAGCTTAGATAAATATAATGTCAGAATATTCTGTTAATTTTCATGGTGTTAAAAACAGAAAAAATAAATCTCAGTGATGAGACTATTTTCCTATTGGCTGGTTTCCAAAATATGTCAGGATGAGAAGTCATGTTATTCTTTCTTTTTCTCCCAATGTGTTTCTGACAAACCACATGGTGTTCAGATAGCTGACATCCATGTGCAAATCGCCTGTCTGTCCAATCTTATTGGGTCCAGTGTATCTCTGTTTTGCAAAGACTAGGTGTCCCTTCTCCCTCTTTTGTCTTTGCTCTACATCTTATTTCTTATCCGAGGCTCTGTAGAAGCCAAGTTTCTCTTTTCAGATGAGCATCTCCCCACATTAACACATGTATCACACTGACCTTACGGATTGTCCTTACCCTCCGGGTCCCGAGGAAAAGAGAAGGCTTGGAAGGCTTATGTACATGTGTGGTGGCCATCCACACAGAGAGAAATGGGTCTGCTCAGACCACAAATGCAAATGGAGGTTGACTTTAGCTTTATGTTAGAGGGATCATTTTCCCCAGAGAGCAATCAGTGCCACCCATCCGTTACTAAGAGCTATATTTTAGACCCTCATTGTGGGAGTATAGAGTTGGCCTAATGCCAAGAGGGCATTGACACTGGAATTTCCCACCTCCAAATGTCTAGCATAACATTGTAGGAAAACCATGCTCTATTGGCAAGAATTTATTTCATATTCTGACCAGTTTGCAATGGTCAGATGAGACTCAGCACTGGCCTGAGCATCCCTAGATTCAGGATTGAAAACTTAAATGTCCGCTGGGGCCAGGCAGCTGGCAGAGCTGAGAGAAGTGGCCGGGCTGGAGCCTGAGCTCTTACTTGCATGATTAAAGGGAGCTGCTACTGTTCACCCCAATTTGAAGGCATGTGCACGTGCAGCGTGGGCCCTGTGCTGCTGGATGTTCAATGCTTCAGTGCAGCTGGGAACCCAGAAGTCATCAGTCTGCAACCTCTGACTTGATAATAGCATCAGGGATTTGTGCCAGGTGGCTGGATTTGGGGTTGTGTTTCAACCTAATTTAGTTCGCTTTGAACATAACCCAGTGCCATGATTTAGAGCATGGACTCCGGTGTCAGGCTGTTCTGGGTTTGTGGCCTGGCCTGAGACTTACTAATGTCATGACCTCAGCCAAAGAATTAATATCTTGGACATGAAGCTTCCACATTTGTAAACAGTGGCTGCAGTTTCCACATCTGACTAGTGTGGGGTTGGGGATGGCAGAGCTTGAGGTAAATGAGACGATGCTCTCAAAGCTCCCCCACAGCAGTTGTGGAAAAGTGTACAGCTCTCTTACAGGCTGGGAAGTCTATGACCAGAGCTGACAGAAACCCATGTAAGACACTGTTTTTGCATTCTCCAGAAGCAGCCAGAGAGACAACACTGCATAGTGGTTAAGAATGATGCAAACCCCGCCAGGCCGGTGTGGCTCAGTGGTTGAGCACCAACCTATGAAGCAGGAGATCACGGTTCGATTCCTGGTCAGGGCACATACCTGGGTTGCAGGCTCCACCCCCAGTTTGGAGCATGCAGGAGGCAACTGATCAATGATTCTCTCTCATCATGGATGTTTCTATCTCTCTCTTCCTTTCCCTTCCTATCTGGAATCAATAAACATATATTTAAAAAAAAGAGAGTGGTACAAATCTGGAGTCAAATCTTTCTCTCTCTTTCCAGCCATGAGCCATTGACCTCCATGTTCTCATCTGTAAAATGAAGGTTTAAGGTTGCCTATCCTACCAGATTCTGAGGAGGATTACATGAGTTAACACGTGTAACTGAGCTAACATTCCTGAAACATTTAAAGCAGAGCCCGGCACACAGTAACGACTCCAGGAGTGAAAGGTTACAATACTATTGTTGCAGTACAGTTTTCACAGCTCTTGTGACTTGTCATTTGAGTAAGACTGTATACATACCCTGGAGCTTGTGGTTTGCATTATGCTCCCTTTAATAACACCCAGTGCAATTATTTTTTAACTTAAAAAGTTGGGAAAGTTTACTCACTATTATAAGGACCACTTCAAATCTACAGTGAAAGGTACAAAAATGTAGAATATACAAAATGAATGCAATTATGTCAAATTCTTTAAAAGCAGGTTTTACAAAACTGACTTAGGTAACGGTTGGGTAGATTAAAAAAAAATAATCTGTTGAGAGTCTCTTTTGTGCAACGCATATTGCTAGGCCTAGAAACAAAGCTAAAATAAGAAATGGGGAAGGTGAACACCTCTACTTCAAGCCAAGGTCATGTTCACACATGCCAGCATATGGTGGCGTGGGGGCATTTTCTGAGATCTTTTCTCCTCTCGTAGATGACCTGGTAGTGCAGGTGTGTAGGGGTAAAGGTCGGCATTGAGTTCAGAAGCAATGCAGATGTGGATAACCAGGCTGGCGTGGGAACACGCAGCCAGGACCCTCAGGGTCAATGGACGGTGGGGGAAGGGGACCTGGGCAGGGGGCACCAAGCCAAGGGAGTGAAATTTAGTCTCCAAAAGATTTCCATTGAACTTTGTGCATATTTGAAAGAAGGCAAAACTAATGCCTTCTACCCAGGCTGGAAGCGTGCGTGTGTGCATGCGTGGACATGCAAATTCCTGGAGAGCATGCAGGAGTCTAGGGAGAAAGGGAGTGAAGGGACTGCTTGAGTGAGGAGCAAGGGTAAGGTTCTATCCAGCGAGGGCCCCAGGTGGCTGGAGAGGCGTGTTGCCAGCCCGAAGTGACACTGAGGTCAGATGTGGCTGGGGGTGGGAAGGGGCTGAGCCAGGCTGTGGCAAGGCTTGTCCAGGCCTCCACGAGGTCACAGCAACCCACAGCCCTGAAGGCTCATGAGAGGGGACCTCCATCTTGCCATGATCACCAGGGATACCCCACCCCAACTCCCTTCTGCATCCAAGTCCAAGTCCAGGGCCACCCTGGACTGCCTGCTCCAGGAAGGAAGGGAGCCAGCTGAAACGAGGCTGCTTTATTAACCAAAAAGGCATGGGAGTGATGGAATCAGGCTGAGAGGTGATTAAGGGAGGTGCTTTCCAGCTGGAAAAGGGGGCGGGAGGTTGTCCACAAAGCAACTGGTAGCAGTTATTTGAAAAGTAAAAACAATTCATGTAGTATATGCACCTCTGATGGATTAAGAGTCTTCACTCAATAGTCACACATGCACAGGGTGTGAAACCCGAGGCTGTGTTTGCAACTCAGCCAGCGTGGGAGGTGTCAGAGAGTGGGGTTCAGTTGTGGGGTGGCCTCAGGAGGGTATAATCATCTAACTTCTCTGTCACTCCTTTTTTCTTTTAATGTGAGGATTACAGTAACATCTTAGCTACATCCTAGAATTCTGTTTTGAGGCAAAAGAGGCGATTTATTTAAGTGAAAGAAAGTTCTTTATGAGCAAGTATTGATAATCATTAGCTATTAATAAATGAATTTAAAATTTATTGCTCTATGTGCTGCCCGATTCTTCTCATGATTTAAGGTATAACTGCTTGAAATGGAGAGTTGGATATTTAGCTTAATTTGATAACTATGTATTGAATGATTCATTGTAAGCAGCTGTCTGTATGACTTGATCAGTGTGGACAGCTGGGCTGAATAGCATGAACTTCCTACATGATTATGTCAATGGCTTTTGGGAGGTTTGGGGATATATTATTGACACATTTTCTTCAACTGTCCGCTTCATTTTCTCCATGATTGCCTGTTGAGCTTCCTGTTTTTTTTTTTCTTTTTTTACTATGGAAAACATCTGAGTTATAAGGAATAATTGTTAACTGACTTTGTTTTTGTGTTATTTCCTATACCTAATTCATTCTTTAGAACTGTAATTAAACTCTATTAAATGGTTTAATGTGGGGTTTCTTAGTTCAAGGTAAGACTAACTTTATTTGTGGGGGAAATATAATTTTATTATTTAATTTATTTCAGGTCAGATTATTTTCAAATAGTTGAAAAAAGTTAGATAGATTAAATCCTATATAATAAAAAGGCTAATATGCAAATAGACCAAATGGCAGAACAACCAATAGAACAACCAGTCACTATGACGTGCGGTGACCACCAAGGGGCGTGCGCGGAACATGGTGGGTATAGGCAGCAGGCGGCAGAGCACTGAACATGGTAGGCATCGGCCATGGCAGGATGGTGGAGCAGGTGAGTGGGGGCACCAGACCAAGGTGGGGTGCCAGTCACTGTCATCGGGGTGAGCCTCTGGTGGTTACTGAAAATACTTTGCTCTCATGCACCATGGTCCCACCCGGTGCTCGAACCCGCTGCCAGCACTGGAGCCACTGCTTGCACCTGCCACCGGTGCTGGCCCCGATTGCTTGGCGCTGTCAGCAGGTGTGAGCAGCAGCTGCTGGCCCTGATCACCCCTCAGGGCTTCTCCACCTCTCCCTGCTCCTGAGGGGTGATCAAGGCCGGCAGCCACTGCTCGCACCCACTGCCAGCGACGGCCCTGCTGGCACCCGGTGCTGGTCCCAATCACTTGGCGCCATCAGTGGGTGTGAGCAGCGGCTGCCAGCCCCGACTGCCCCTCAGGGCTTCTCCACCACCCCCTGCTCCTGAGGGGTGATAGAGTGGGCGGTGCCATAAGCGCATGGGAGCAGCGCAGCGGGAGCAGGGCTGCCTGCAGACAGGAGACCAGAGGCTGAGACCCACCCCTGTGCCCATAGCAGCCTTGAGGCCCACAGTTCCTTTCAAGGTGCACGAATTTGTGCACTGGGCCCCTAGTATGTACATAAACTTAAGAATTCTAAAGAGAGAAAAATACTTCTCCAAACAACTATATGAATGAGTTGAAGGAAGAAAAAGCCCAAAGTTGCATTTCAAGAAAAAGAAATATACTTTAAGTAGAGTAATTTATAATTTAAAGATCTGACCCTGTAGCTTGATTCTACATTATAATCTCATTACAATTAATCCAAAGAGCCATTTTCTCCCTTATTGGAAGTCCAATTGCAGGTATGGTCTCTGCATAGTTTTAATAGTATAATCAGGTACTGTCTCTTATTACTTAAATTTATTGCCTACATACCATTCTAACAAGAAAAACAGTCTTTACAGCAGTGAGGTTGTGTGGCTCATTTTTATGTTCCTCCACCCAGTGTCTTTCCAGAGCTGAGTTCAAAGTCATTGCATAATGTCCAGATGCTTTTGTTGTACTGTAATTTGTTTCTATCGGGCCAGGTACTGTTATCCCTAATTTAGCTAAACAGTCCATTATCAATTTGTACTTCTTGGTAAATTTAAACCTCTTATAAATTACCTTAGTTATCAGGCTTCGGTAACAATTTCCAGAAGGTTATCACTTCTCTTATTTAATCTGTGTAAGGTTAAAAGAATAAAGTCTCATGGAGATATTTTCAATTGATACTCAGCGTGATTGACTTTGAAGAAATAAAGCTGAGGAACTGTCTGGCAGTGATGCCCAGCCAACACACCCGTTGTCATTTGCTTTGAGTTTTGGTTTGAGGCTCATAGAAAACCGTCTCCTTCCAGAGAGCCATCTTGGATGATAGTTAGCCTCTGTTTTCAGTGTATGGAAGTGGCAGGGGTTAAGAATGATGCTTCTTTCATCACTGATCACTTTTGGTGACATCAAAGGATTAAGGGAAGTGTTTTTTTCCTGGGCCTCTCACCTACTTCACTTGTCCCTTCCTCTTCACTCTCCATAAAGCTTATCTTGCAAGCCAGGCACCATTTGCCATGTGACAGTAAGGTGTGTGTAATACATGCTCTGATGGCTTCGTGTTTATAACCCAAGTACATGGAGCAATCACTGAGGCAGGAATTGCCTGACATCAGGAGACGCATCCTGAATGGGGATTACCAAGGCTGGCCTGCGGTCAGATTGTTTTTCTGACATAACTTTCTCTCCCGCTTACTATCTATGTCTTCACTTATGAGATTCCCACTTTTTGTTGCTGCTGTGGTTCATTTTCTTTTCTAATCTCAGCCCATCTGTGCATAAACTTCTGTTTCATCCCGAGTAAAAAAATTTCTTCCACTTTCAGGGGTGGGGGTAGAGGTCAAAACAAAATGAAACGGAAAGCTGTTCAGATAACCCAGGAGGAATTTAAGACCCCTTTGTTATAACAATCCTTTTATGTTTGAAATATTTATTGGGCCTCTTCCTGGTCACGATCGGAAGGGAAACCTGAATTGGTGCCCTCTAAGCTGCTTGGGCGGACAGAAGAGTACATGTTTACAGTCAAGTTGGTGCTTGATCTTGGAATGACAGGAAATGATTTTGCAAATCCAGATAAAGTATTGTATCCTAGAAAGCATACATGCCAAACACAGTTTAAAGTAAACACATAAGAATCCTTATGTTATGTCCCATGGGTGGAGTGGTGGGGAAACTAACGCTTCTCCATATTAAGGACAATTTGGTGCAATAATTGCCTTTCAGTGAGGGACTTGTTTTGCCTGTGTGTCCTCTTGCAGATATAATCTTTTAGATTTTGATGATGGAGCAATGCATAATGAAATAGTGGAACTTATCTGAGTGAATGAATGATTGAATGAATGAATGAATGAATGAATTAGATAACTCTTCACTCACCCAACAGCTTATGGAGTTTGCATCTTCATTCCAAAAGTTGTGAGTACCTTCAAGTGAATCATGAGAGACTTGATCTCCACTTTTGGTACTAGTTTTGTATTAGTTTGGTACTAGTTCACTTCCAGAGAGGTTGGAGCTGGTGTCTTAGTTCTGTTCCTCCATCCAAAATTATTTTAAAACTAGAGGCCGGGTGCACAAAATTCTTGCACAGGTAGGGTCCCTAGGCCTGGCCAGCAGGCAATCAAGGCCGATCAGGTTCCCCACCTCCCGGCCTCCCCACCTCCTTCTTCCCTCGCTCCCTCAGTGCCCCGCTGCCTTTGCTGGTCGCCTGCCATGTTCTGCGCCGCCCCCCTGGTGGTCAGTGTCATAGTGAGCAATCGAGCTCCTGGTCTCCCGGTCAAACCCCTGAGGGGACAATTTGCATATTAGCCTTTTATTATATAGGATTATTTAAAGTTTATATTGATGAATATTATGGTATAAGATTATCTAGAAGTTTATGTCGATGAATATTATGGGAAATTGCCAAGAAATTTTTGGAAAAGATTAGGGAGAGGCATTTGCACCACCAGATTTTAAAATTTGCTGCAGAGCTAATAATTAGACAATATAGTATTTATATATAGATCAATGGAACACAAGAATCTAGAACAGATCAGGTATATGTGCTGACTTTATATTGCTAAAAGAGGCATTTTCAATCAAAAAATTATTTAATAAATGTTGGTAGGACTTTTTGACTAGATCAGTTAACATCTAGCATATAGTGAGCATTTACTGTGAGCCAGATACCATTCTAAGAGCTTTCCATGTATGAATTCAATTCTCATAACAGCCCCTTGAGATAGAAATAATTATTATCTCAATTTGCAATAAACAGAAACTCAGGGAGGGTTGAAAACCCAACTCACAGCTAATAAGTGGTGGAGTCAGGATTAATACCTGGGCAATAAAATTAGATCATTATCTCATTTATGCTATATATAAACAGTTAAATTCCAGATGGATCCCTTTAATTTTGTAAAACACAATATTAGGAGCTTTAAATATGGTAAGTATGTTTATATTATAGAATGACAGATATATACCACACTATTAACATGAGACATGCTTCATACACTTGAGTGCCTCCAGGAACCAGGCTGAATATCAATGAAACAGTGTGGGCATTGGGGTGAAACATCTACAGGAGTAATGATTATTGTTAGTATGAGGGTCCTAAGAAGGTGGCAGAGGATGTGTTCCAAAGCACAGAAGAACAGATTATTTTTAGATGAGAAGAAACAAAAATAGGACAGAAACAGAAGTAGGTAAGTTAACATGTTAAATAAAGGGAGATGAGATATTCCAAATGACGGCTTTTCTTTTCTCCCTAATGTTGGAGTAAAGGGATAAAAGGAAGTGAAGATGGTTTGGGGAAGGTTTCCTGGAGAATGAGAAAGAAAATAGTAGGATTGCTAGGGTCCATTTAAGGTTGGTGAGCATTTATGTAGAGTGGAAATTATATACCATTTTTAGACTGGTATGAACACAAAAACTGTATTAAAAATGAGTAAAAATTTCTGGTAAGAAGTTAGGAGTTTTACTTTTCTAGGAGAAAAATTCTAACATCCAATATTAGAAAAAAAAATCTCAAGAAATGAAAGGAGTTACTTGCTCTTTTACATTAGAAAATTTATTTTTGAGCACAGAATTTTTAAACAACTTTATTGTTATAAATTTGTTATATTTGAAATATTTATTGGGCCTCTTCCTGGTCATGATCGGAAGGGAAACCTTCATGTTTCCATGTCTGTGCGTTGAGCGTCTGCCCATAAAATTCAGCCATCTAAAGTGTAAAATGCAATGGTTTTTTAATTTTATTGATTTCATAGAGGAAGGGAGAGGGAGGGAGAGATAGAAACATCAATGACGAGAGAGAATCATCGATTGGCTGCCTCCTGCATGCCCCATATTGGGATTGAGCCTACAACCTGGGCATATGCCCTGACCGGAAATTGAACCATGACCTCCTGGTTCATAGCTTGACACTCAGCCACTGAGCCATACCAGCTGGGTTGCAATGGTTTTTAATATATCCATAGATATATGCAAGTATTACCACCATCAATTTTAGAATATTTTTATCTCTCCCCGAAGAAATCTATACTCTTTAACCATCATCCTACACCCTAACCTCCTCATCCCCCCATTCCCTAGCCCTCGGCAACCATCAATCTATTTCCTGTCTCTGTGAGGACATTTTATATAAATGGAATCATACAATATATGGTCCTTTGTGACTGTCTTCTTTCACTTAGCATAATGCTTTCGACGTTTGTTGTGGCACACTTGTCAGTACTTTCTTCTTATTGCTGAATGATATTTCATTGTATGAATATACTGCTTTTTATTTATCCACTAGAGGTCCGGTGCATGAAATTCGTGCACTGGGAGGGGGGTCCCTCAGCCTGGCCTGCACCCTCTCGCAGTCTGGGACTCCTCAGGGGATGTCCACCTGCCAGCTTAGGCCCGATCCCCCTGGAGATTGGGCCTAAGCCAGCATTCAGACATCTCTCTGGCAGTCCAGGGCTCTCACAGTCCGGGATCCCTTGCGCCTTACTGCCCACCTGCAGTGGAGGCTGGAGAGGCTCCCACCACCGCCGCTGCGCTCGTTAGCCACGAGCCTGGCTTCTGGCTGAGCAGTGCTCCCCTTCTGGGAGTGCACTGACGACCAGGGGGCAGCTCCTGTGTTGAGCATCTGCACCCTGGTGGTCAGTGCGCATCATAGCGACTGGTTGTTCTGCTGGTTATTCTGCCATTTGGTTGGTTTGCATATTAGGGTTTTATTATATATTAGAGGTTCGGTGCATGGATTCGTGCACCGGTGGGGTCCCTCAGCCTGACCTGCACCCTCTCACAATCTGGGACCCCTTGAGGGATGTCGGAGGCCTGTGCATGGATTCGGCCCGATCCCTGCAGGCCATGCTGAGGGACTCCACCGGTATATGAATCTGTGCACAGGGCTTCTAGTATGCATATAAGATCTTTGGTTAATCTCTTCCCACCCTCCCCCCTCCCCCCTTCCCTCTGAGATTCATCAGTCTGTTTCATGTTTCCATGTCTGTGCATTGAGCGTCTGCCCTCTGGTGGTCAGTGTGCATCATAGCTACCAGTCAAACTGTTGAATGGTCACTTAGGCTTTTATATATATAGACTAGAGGCCCGGTGCACAATAATTTGTGCACTCGGGGGGGAGAAGGGGTCCCTCAGCCCAGCCTGTGCCCTCTCGCAGTCTGGGACCCCTCGGGAGACAACGACCTGCTGGCTTAGGCCTGCTCCCGGGTGGCAGAGGGCACGCCCAATCCCTAGGTGCAGCCCCTGGTCAGGCTCAGAGCAGGGCTGATTGGGGAGTTGGGGCGCTGCCCCCTGTCATGCACAGAGCAGGGCGGATAGGGAGGTTGTGATGCCACCCTCAGTCACACTCAGGGTAGGGCCG
>NW_005369442.1:1827530-1848173 GCF_000412655.1 Myotis brandtii | reverse complement strand
TGCCGGCCGCCATCTTAGCTGGCCATTAATTTGCATATCGCCCTGATTAACCAATGGGAAGGGTAGCGGAGGTAAGGCTAATTAACATGTTTCTCTTTTATTAGATAGGATGATTCATTAGTTGATAGGCATTTGGGATGTTTCCAGTCTTTGGCTGTTATGAGTAATGCTGTTATTAACATTCTTGTACAAGTTTTTATATGGGCATACACTTTCATTTCTCTCGGGTATATACTTAGGAGCGGAATTGCTGGGTGATATAGCAACTTTATGCTTAGCCTTTTGAGGAATTGCCAGACTGTTTTCCAAAGTGACTACAATCATAGAAATTCAGAACTTAGTGGAACCATGAAAATTATTAGAGATGTTTAGTTCATCTCTAATAACTGTACCAGGACAGTTAAATGACTTGACCAAAATTTAAAAAGCTAATTAGTGGGAGATAAGAATTTGGATTCTGATTATTTTACTTAATTTTATTTCTTTATCTTTTAAAATTTTGAATGTTTCAAATTTCTTTACACATAAACTCATATACATTAGTTTTCATTAGTATGATTAAAAACATGCTATTTTTAGTATAAACTTTAGATTTTCCTTTTTTCGTGCTTATCTTCTTTTTCCCTCCCACATTATCTTTATTCCCTCCATGAAGTAATTAATACTTACAACTTAAAAACTATTCTCTCATATTTTCTCTATGATAATATTTTTACAGACACACACACAAATGGAATTTTTGTCACTATTTTACAAAAATGGGATCATGTTATACTATACTAGTAGCCCTGCACATGAATCCATGCACCAGTAGCTTGCCAGTAGCTCACTGCCGCCCTCCAGTAGCTCTCTGCCCACTGCCTCGCCCTCCTGTAGCTCCCCCCGCTGCACACTAGTAGCCCTGCGCACGAATCCGTGCACCAGTAGCTTGCTGCCCTGCCCCCTCCTGTAGCTCTCTGCCGCCCACTTGTAGCTTGCTGCTCCACCCTTCTGCTGATCCGTGATCCGGTCATTACTCGGTCGGTTGTTACCCTTCATGGCGTAACGATCATTTGCATATTACATCTTTATTATATAGGATTCTGCATGTTTCTTATGGAATTCCCTCCAAATCAACCAGCATACCTTAGTTTCATTATTTGAAATGCCTGTATAATTCTCAATGATTTGGATATTTTATAATTTATTGAGCCTATTGATGAGTGTTCATTATTTCTGGGTTTTAATTTAGAATGTTTTGAAAGATTAATTATTTTAACATTTATTTTTATTATCGAGGGTATTACAGATGTCCTCCATTATCCTCCCCCTTTTACGCCTCCTCCACCTTGCTCCTGCCCCACCCCAGGCCTTCACTATTGTCTGTGTCCATGGGCTATGCATATATGCATATAAGTCCTTTGGTTAATTTAATTTTTAATGGACACCACTACAATAAACATCCTTGCTACTCAGATGTGGTCCATGGCCAGCAGCACTGGCATCATCTAGAGCAGTGATGGCGAACCTATGACACGTGTGTCAGAGGTGACACGCGAACTCATTTTTTTGGTTGATTTTTCTTTGTTAAATGGCATTTAAATGTATAAAATAAATATCAAAAATATAAATCTTTGTTTTACTATGGTTGCAAATATCAAAAAATTTCTATATGTGACACGGCACCAGAGTTAAGTCAGGGTTTTTCAAAATGCTGACACGCCAAGCTCAAGAGGTTCGCCATCACTAATCTAGAGCTTCATAGACATGAATACTCCCTGGCCCACTGAATTAGAATCTGCATTTTAACAAGACCCCACCCCCCAAAAGATTCATGTTCACATTTGAAGCTTGCTCACTGACCTAGTACATATAACCTTTCATACTAGTGCTATCATTTCTATCATTAGATTCCAAGGAGTGGAAATCTGGGGCAAAAGGGTATACATACTTTAAATTTGAATAGGTGTTTTAATAGATTTCTACCAGTACTGATTGAGAACACCCCTTTTCCCCCATGTTCCCATTAGCAGTGAGTACTAAAGTTAGGATTTTTAAGGAAATTTGCTATAATAGGAACATTTAGGTTTTATTATATTTTTTTCCTCCATGTAACTGAACAAATTGTTCATAAGACAGTATTATTAGAATAGTACCAATTTATAATTTTGGATTTCCAAGTCAAATGATAGAAAGAACACACACACACACATACACACACTGAGAATAAGGATGTGTCAACTATAACAGAAAATTACTCTCTTCTCCAACATTTCCTGTGTTAACATGAAGAAATGGGTACCCAAAATAGTGATCACCTGACCAGCTGGTATGGTATAGTGCCTTGTTCACACTTACTGGCAACATTTTCACATAAATATTTGGCAGGAAAGGTAAAACAGAGTAAAGGTTTACACAAAGCTTGTTCAAGCTCAAAACTAATCAGGGATTTGGAAATGTTTAAAAAAATAACATAGTTTGCTCATAAAATTGATAGCTTTTAAAATATTAGCAATATTCAGTGTGGGTAAAAGTGTGGAAAACCAGACAAGCTTATAAATTGTTGATGGGAATAGAAATTGATAATATCCTTTTAAGGGATGATTTGGCAGTATATAGAAGACATTTCAATGCACATACCTTATGACTCAACAAGATAGGAATCTGTCTTACAGAAATAGTCACACATGGGGAAAAGAAATATTAAAAGATGCCCATTGAAAATCTTGAGACCATTTAAATGTCCATCAATAGGGACATGAATTAATATATTTTGTGTATTGATAATGTCTATATCTATATGGATTGCTTTACAAGGCAAAAAAAAAATCTAATCTCAAAAACAATGTATTTTGTACAATTCAAAACAATATATTTTGTACAACCCACTTTGGAAGCAATAACAGTGTGTGTGTGTGTGTGTGTGTGTGTGTGTGTGTGTGTGTGTGTGTGTAGAGAGAGAGAGAGAGAGAGAGAGAGAGAGGATTAGTGATCAGAGTGATAGTGAAGCAGTAATATATATTCTATTTCCTAAGTGATAGCAATTATAATTATTAACATTTATGGAATACTTACTATATATCTGGCACTATGCTAAAAGCTTTACATGAATAATCTTACTTAATTCTGACAACCACCTTATTGAGTTATTATTGTTAATATTTGAATTTTGCCAATAAGTTAACTGAGTAACAAATAGGTGGAATAATTTGCAGGTGATGACGCAGCTAGGAAGTTGTTATTCTGTAATCTGAACCAAAGTAGTCCGGCTCTAGAGACCATGCTCAGAACCTCAACTCTATCTAGCTATCCATCTATTCACCCAATTCATCTATCCATTATCCACCTGCCCTCTCCTATCTATCTATCTATCTATCTATCTATCTATCTATCTATCTATTGCCTACCAATCTATCTATCTATCATCTCTCTCTTCTGTCTCTTCTGTGACACTAAAGTTCTCAGTTCATCATGAAGAAAATTAAACCCAGTTTCTCATTTATATCTTTGACATATAATTTCTGAAAACACACTACGTTTTTCAGAGAGTAGCACAATTGACAGGTGATGTAATAGGTTCTGATTTTCCAGTGCAAGGGGGTTTGCCTCATTCCAGGACATTTGTGTCATAGCCTGAGTGTAGGTCTCTGATTCTGCCCTGATTATGTCAGTGGCAGAATTGGTACTGAAATCAGATTTTCTGACTTTTGATTCAGTGTCCATTCCACTGTATTAAGATTTGGGATTGTGTCGATTATAACACATGGTTGCTTCCTGTAGGATGTAACCAGACAGATGGACACAAGGTGCTAACCCATTTATGTATATGGAGCTCCCCAAATTTCTATGTCTTTATTTAAAAGGAAAGAGAGGACTGAGCAACCAGTGTTGAACAGATGTTTCAATCATCAGCCTTAATGATTTCGCCACTGTACTCTCCTTAAAAATTATAGAGATCAAACTAATTTCCTTGGGGTTATGTTTAACTATGTCAGTTAGTTAGTTGTGTTTTTGTTTTTTGTTTTTAATCCTCACCCGAGGATATTTTCCCATTGATTTTCAGAGAGAATGGAAGAGAGAGGGAAAGACAGAGAGAAATATCCACATGAGAGAAACACATGGATTTATTGTCTCCTGCACATGCCCCAACCAGGGTCCATCTGGGCCGGGCCAGGGATAGCCTGCAACTAACCTTGACTGGAATCTAACCTGGGACCGGCCCACAAGCCAGTGCTTTATCCACTGAGCCAAACAGGCTAGGGCAGGTAGTGGTTTTTATAGAGACTCACTCCAACTCTCCATTTTAAAAGTTTCCATTTCCTTCAAACAAGAAAACCAACTTGCCAGTATGGTTAAGCAATGGTGTGGTCAGACAATGGTGGACATGAAACGAGTCATCTGAAGAAGAAGACCTGGGCAGAATGATGAAGCACAATGATGGGTCCAGGACATAGAGATGGGCAGGAAGTCATTGTCAGCTAAGCTCATGGGCAGGTGACAGAAAAAAAGGTCAAGGGTCAGGAAACATGTGGACCCCGAGGAGAGAAGAGAAAGTACTGAGCCTAACCCACTTTTCCTGATTTCATTCAAGCCAAGCGGAAGGCAAAGGGCTGCGTCAACTAACTTTCCCTGAACTGTTGCATCAGCAGAACGTGCGGAGCCTCTCCTACTTATCTTCAGGTCCCAAACACGGAGTTCATGGCCATCTGGCTGTTCTGCTTTGGGCTCCAGCAGGCAAAGGGGAAGAAAGGCCACTTGGACATCTAGAACTCCTCAATCTTTCTCAAGGATGGCAGCTGTCACAGAATGTCATCAGCCAACAGAGCATCATATCAACATGTTCTTCACTTCATAAACCTTTTAGCCTATCACAATTTATGATCATTTCCATGAGCCTTGTGTTGTATCAGCTTTAAAATTCAAGCTTCTGAGTCTTTGGACTATTTATTAGCACCCAAAAGTCAAAATATTCATTCGTCTTTTGCTAGAGGAAAATTTTGTTTTCTGGGGGGCAATGACCAGTCCTCTTAAATTTAAAAATCTGCATGTAATGACCATTCTTCATGCCTAATGTTTGATTTTTATGGCTTTTTGTTAATATTCTTCCGCACGTTGAGTGGATGTCTCTAGGTCATTTTTTGTAAAGCAGAGTATCTAAATATGTACATGTTACATATATACACATATACATGTATATTAATGAAATTAACTTTTAAAATTATAAATGTAATATATTTTTTACATCTCCATCAGCACAGAAAATAATAAGATAAAAAATAAAAGTCAGTTGCCAACCTCACAAACATTAACATTCTTACACTTTCTAACGTTGCCTCTTGGCATTGGTTTGTGCATGAGGTGTATTTATTAGGTACAGATGTCTTTTTTTTTAATTAACTGGGATCACATGAGAGATACCTCCTTGGCAGTTTGCCCTTTTCCATTAACAATAAATTTAACTTTTCTCTATTAGTACATATTAAGGTTGTTTCCATTTTAAAAACCTTTTTAATCATATACTAGTAATATTGCAATGAATATCATTGTTATAGGCACCTTTGTAGACTTGTGCATGTATATCTTCAAATCACTATATTTTGGTGTTTGTTACAACTCTAGTGAAAGTTTTGAAAACTGAAAACAGAGCCTGAAGGCAAAAATAAAGGGTATGACATCTCCCTATATTTATCCTCTTTGCTCTCTATCCTCAGCTGCTACAGATAATTGAAAGCTGACTATAGGAAAAGAAGAGAAGCAGAACAGAAATATCTTTAGGAAATATGGTCAAGAATTTTCTTAAATGTCATGAAGTTCAGCTCTTACGAGAGATGTGATTTGGTAATTTTCATCCTGGTATACTATTTAAAAGAAAGTGATTTCATTTGCCACAGATTAAGTTACTTTTTCCTTCTTTAAGTCTCACCACTGAGGTTTTTCTCTCAGCCCAGCCCTTGGTTTTCGCTCCTTCTAAAGAATGCCTATAATACGTATTGCCTGTCCAGTAGATTTGACATGCTATGTATTTAGCCTTACATATTTATTTTCTAATGTACATATTCTGAGCTGCGAATTCCATGCACCTCTTTATGGCAAGCTTTAGACCTCTCTATGTCTCTTGTAGCCTCTCTGCAGCAATGTGCAATGCTTCAGAAATGGTCATGAATACTTAGTTACTTCATGAGTTGATTTCTCTAGATTCTAGAGTCCTACCTTATCTTCTGCTCAGCAGCAACAGATGAATAAGGGAAATATTTTTTCCATTGCTCCTTCCTAAGGTAGACCAACACTTGGCATCCAATTTGAGTTTCTCAATCTGTGTTTCCAGGGTCTGAGTGGACCAAAACAAGACATTTTGGTAGACAATGACCATGAACCTTTGTTTTGTTTCCTTTCACAGGTCAGGTGTTCTTAGCTGGCACATAAGTAGAAACAGATGTCAAGAATGGTAAGGAGGTGCGTGATGCCAATGTCTGAGTTCTGGGAAAAGGAAACACTTCACTGAGAATAGGTGCCACCTGTAGGGGTTGCAGTCTGCCAAGCAAAACCAGTTTGGCTTAAAGATAGCGAAAAATAATTCCCAGGGGTATAGGTAATGTTTGTTTATACATGAAATTAAATGAGGGTGTGAATGTGTGTACGTGTCTGTGTGTGTGGTGCATGCTCCACTCTAATGAAGCCTGTTGACCCCTTTATGAATCCCAGTTGCTGAAAGAGCACTTTTTATTTAATATTTTACCAGTTCAGAAGAACAGCTATTAAATTTATTTTAACAGGCATAGAAGAAAGAATTTTTAATTTCCTACTGTTTTTAACCATCTTACTGAAATTTGTTAAGCGCCTCAAAAAATATTTGGGGCTCTGAAGAACTAGGTAACTCTACACAAAAATTGAATATTATTTACATCTTCTTCCTAGAAGAATTTTGTTACATTTGTGTATTAATTTTACCCAAGGAGACCATTAGATGGGATTTAGTGCAAAAGCTGTGTCTCTTCAGGAAAATTACTAAATTTCTTTGTGCTTCAGTTTCCTTATCTGTAAAATGGGCATAATAATTGTATGCGTCTCATAGGGTTATTGAGAAGAGTGAATGTTCTAGGAAAGTCACAGTATGTAGCACATAAGTTATATATCACTACTACTGTCTTACTACTATTACTAATATCTTTACTATGGCTACCAAAGTTCCCACCTCTCTATTACTGTACTTCCTTTTCAAACAAATATGGAAGTCTGGGAAAAAGAAAATACCATTAGGGCACTGCATTTGAAACTAAATACCACAGATTTTATTCCATAGGAATCTAATTTAAAAAAAAACCCCAGTATATATAAGAGTATCTATCCATGTAAGCTAATGTAAATTCTCTATATTTTTTGAAGGATTTTTCCCCCTTTTAAGTCATGGGAATAACTATTAAAGATCTTATTATGAAGAAAGGACCTATGCTGAAGAATTGAACAGGCATCAATAAAAAATACAGTCAGTCAGTCAATGTAAAATAAAAAAGAAATATATGGACCAAACCCTGTATATCAAAACTTCTCCACATCAAATTTTAGTAAGACATTAAAATATGTATGTGTGGGAGAAATTATATAAAGAAGAGAATATTGATGAAATTTGAATATGGTTGTAAAGGAAAATATTGGACACTGGAGGCAGAAATTTTAGCAGAGGATCTAAGATGTTGTCTCAGAGCTTATTTAGTCAAACAATTTGGCTCCTAAGCAACTTTAAGGCTATTATTTTCCATCAGTCTCAGCAGAAGCCCAACTTATCTCAAAAAGATTTGTGGATGTGGATTTTGACTAATAGAGTAAATATCAAGAAGAGTTGTAGGGGAACTACAAAGTTTTTAAGAGAATTATGTCAGCCCTGGCTGAGTAGCTCGGTTGGTTGGAATGTTGCTCCGATATACCTACCAAGGTTGTAGGTCTGCTCTCTGGTCAGGGCACTTACAAGAAGCAACCAATGAATGCATAGATAAGTGGAACAACAAATCTACGTTTTTTCTCTTTCTCTCTCCCTCTCTCTCCCTTTCTCTCTCTCTCCCTAAAATCAATAAATAAAAAATTAAAAAAGAATTTTGTCAGCATAAATATTACCATCTTAGACTGGTATTCAGTTATTATTCAATATTCCTGATTGCTTCACAATATTAATTTCTTTCCATTTAAGGACATTGATTTGCGAAGCAAGAAAATTTAGATTTTATCCTGGCTCCTCCATTTCTTAGTGGTGTGGGTTGTCAAAGGTGCTTAAATTTTATGAGCCTCATAGGATTGTTTTGAAGAGAAAAGGAGATGATATATAAGGAAAAATTTTGTACAGCAGGAGCTTAGTACGTTTTAGCTTTTAAAATGAATTATTATTGAAAACTTATGACTTCTCTGAGGTCAAGATCCTGTTTTGGCACTACCATGAAACACATGAGGAAGCAGGGAGTATTACAAGAGAATTACTCCAAGCTCTCTGAGCAGGAGACAGAAGGCCAAGCACTGCTGTTCAACTTCTTTTACCCACCTGGGCAAATGAGGTGTTGAGTATGGTCTTTAAAAGCTTTCTAAAAATTAGAAATTTATTGTCACATGTTTATTAATATTTAAAATATAAATTTTCAATAAAAATACTCAAAAACATGAGTAGAGTAATAAACAAAATTTTACCCTCCCATCCCAATCCTGATCCTCAGGGATAATTATTTTTTAAGTTTCATGTGTGTCCTTCAAGAATTTTCTTCTCTGCATATATATATAAAAAGTATTATTTGACTCTTGCAGAAAGTTTAAGTCAGCCATATTTTTCTCACTAAGAAATAAACACTGTTAAATTCTGATGTGGATGTTTTTAGTCTATTTTCTGTACACAAGCACACTCCTGCAGATACTTTTAAACTTTTAGAAACACAGGCTCATAGATAATTTTAAGGATGGTTGTAGTTCTGGGGTCCTCATTTTAGACCGTGAATAATTCTTGTAACTGGATATAAGAGCCAGCTCTACATGTTACTCCAATTCATTGGAATTTGGCTTTTACTTTGGGAGCTAGGAAGGGAGAAAGACAACATCATATACTACATTGATTTCAGCAGTGTTTCTAGATCAGAGAAACTGATTTAAACGCTTCATCTTTCTTGAAACTCAATTTTTGTGTCTTCCTCCCTCTCAACCTCCCCCAAGCAGTTTTTTCATTCAGAATTGCATTTAACAAAAAGCATAACTAAAAAAAAAAAGTGGGGGGGGGGAGTTGCTTTAATAAACATAAAAGCTTATCTTCTGTTTGAGGCTAAGACCTGGGAAGCTGTAAATCTTTTTGTCAAAATGAATTGTTACCAAACTGTGGACTTCAGATTCTTTTATCTCCTTGACTTTTCTTCAGCAGTAGATAGGAACATTTCATACTATAAATATTGAAATGTAATTTGAAATACTCGAGATGCTATAAGACCTGTTTATTTTTTTTGAAATTTTATTGAATTGATCGGGGTGACATTGGTTAATAAAATTATATAAGTTTCAGGGTACAATTCTATGATACAGCATCTGTATATTGTATTGTGTGATCACCACCCAAGCTCAAGACTCCTTCTATTTCCATTCACCCCTGCATTATCCTCTTCAACCTGCCTTCACCCCCTACCCCCTTTTGGCTATAAGACTTTTTCATATTGTAAGTGCTCTTTTGGAAGATTCACCCTGAATCATGACAAGTTTATTAAAATGCATTCACATCTCATATTAAAAATATTTTTGTTGAATATTACTTAAAATTGTTTTTAATAATTTTGAGTTTGCTAAGAATAAATTATTTTGTTCTTATGAGTTAAACTTTTATTTATATTTTAAAAAATATATTTTATTGATTTTTCACAGAGAGGAAGGAAGAGGGATAGAGAGTTAGAAACATCGATGAGAGAGAGAAACATCGATCAGCTGCCTCCTGCGCACTCCCCACTGGGTATGTGCCTGCAACCAAGGTACATGCCCTTGACCGGAGTCGAACCTGGGACCCTTGAGTCTGCAGGCTGACTCTCTATCCACTGAGCCAAACCGGTTAGGGCATGAGTTACATTTTTAAAATTTCCACATATTTGTAGTATTCATTAGAAAGCTCACAGTGAGTATAGTACACAATGGATAAAATAGTCCTAGGGCTATAATGAATGTTTTTATTTCCAAGTTTTGGAAGAATCTTTTTTATTCTCATGCACGAGAGTTTAACAAGAGTTTAATGTGATTAGAATCATGTTAGGACGCACACACACACACACACACACACACAAAATTCATTGGTCAGGTTTTCCTCCCAGAGATTCAGACTTAATTGATGTAGGATGGTGCCAGTAGTTTTTCAAAACTCCCCAGACTCAGGAGATTCTAATGTGTAGCCAGGATTGAGAACTACTGGTTTAAAATTAATAAATAAATTCTCTAATAAATAAAAAAATAAATTTTAAAGTAATAAATGTCTAATAAATTCTAATAAAAAACAAGAACAGTACAGTACATCCAGTTCATGGCTAATATTTTTTATTTTTTTCACATAAGAATTGTATTTTATTTTATTATTTTAAAATATATTTTTATTGTTGATAGTATTACAGATATCTCCCATTCCCCCTTTTCATAGGTATGTCATAATCACTTTGCTATTAAAAAGAAAATAAATAATTTGCTGAATGAATAGGGATTGCTCGGCAATTTGCCACTTGTGCTAAAGGAGCAGACCTCTGGCACTGAAGTAGGTTTCTGGGCACAGAGTGTGGGGCGAAACCTTTTAGTGTTGACACTTCGGGAAGACTCTGTCACAGTCATATGCTAGAAGAAATTCTATGTTGCCAAGTGTGGTTGTGGAGAATCTTTTCCATAATTTTTCAAGATGCAAATAATCAAGATCTGTCTTTAGTGGCTAACGACTTGTTGACTGAAGACGAGAGACTGGTTTGTATAATCTCTGAGAGCCTCTACAGTTCTAGGAGTTCCATCCCAGGAAGAACAGCATCAAGGAGTCAATTGACACACTGTTCCATAAGAATTAGTGCCAGGAACAACTCCAAATATGACCCAACATTTGTTTCTCATGGTTTTATTCTCTTATGATTATGAGCTGAAAGACATTAAACATTTGACATTGGAGATCAGGTCAGGAAGAAGAGTATTGGGGATAGGAGGATAGTTTTGGCTGAAGATATGAGATTGGCTAATTCTCAAACATAAGATTCTAGAAGTCTAGCCAAGAGATGGTCAGAACTTGGATGGTTGATTTAATATAAGAGCAAACTAGAAAGAACAGATGTTAGGAAGAATTGGCAAGATTGAGTGATGCTCTGAATGAGAGGGCTGAAAGACAAGAAGTAGCTTTTTAGAGACTGTTTTTACCAGGAAGTGCATTTTATTGAGAGATGAACCAGCATATGAGTCTGATCTAGAGTGTAGCTTTGGATTCATCCAGCTTTGGCTCAAATTCTGGCTCCACCCCATACAAGCTACAGGGTATTGGCCAAGTTACTTAAATTCTTTGAGCCTTAGTTTCTACATCTATTAAATGTGAGGATAATAATAGTACCTACTTTATAGATTGGTGGTGAAGATTAAGGGAGTCAGCACATGTAAAATGCTTACAACAGTGTTGGACACATGGTAACTCAATAAATGTTAGTTATTGTGATGGTAATACCAGTGGATGCAGGGGAAGTATGCCAAAGGAAGAATAACAATAAAAACCCCCACAAACTTGTCTTCAATTAACTGGAAGTTTAGAAAAAACAATTATGAAAACTATACTAAACCTGCTCTCTATTTCATGATATAATGAGGAAGAGAGACATATGTATCCAAATAAATCTGATGTAAAGCAGGTTATCATGTACACCACAACAGATATGGGATAATGGGTTGTTGGAGTGTAAGGAATATAGTGGTCATCAGTTGGTTGTCTCTGTAACATCTGGTTTCCCTTATTTTCTACAAAAACCTTCAGATTTTTCTTTGAGAAATAGTGCCTTCCTCGTTGTAATGATGGGTTTTGATGTTATCCACCACACTCTTAGTTTCAGAAGTGGACTCTGATTAGTCTTAACCTATTGGCATCATTCCTACCTGCTATATGGTCTTAATGTTTGTGTCCCTACCAAATTCATATGTTGAAATCAAAGGTGATGGTCTTGGGAGGTGGAGCCTTTGGAAAAGGATTAGGTCATGAGGGCAAAAGGCCCCATGAATGGGGTTAGTGCTTTTATAAAAGAGACCCCACGGAGCTCCCTAGCCCCTCCCGCCATGTGAGGATACAGAAGTCTGCAGAAGAGGGCCCGAGCCTGACCACTGGCACCCTGATCCTAAGCTCCAGAAATGTGATAAATACATTTCTGTTGATTATCAGTCACCCAGTCTGTAGTATCTTATGATAGCAGCTGGATCAGACTAAGACACTGCCCCCCGGTAATTGACGTAGGAATGAGCAAATGAGATGAAAAATGTGTGCTGAAGACAAAGAATCTTCCTCATTATTCCTCAAGAGCTTCTGGCAAAAATTTTTCTTTTTCTGAGGACAGTGTGGTATGAGGATGTACAGCCATTTGTTTTGTACTATGAGGAGAGCCTGAGGGCCGAGTTGAGAAAATCACAGAGAAAAATAGCAGGATGACACAATGATACTCTGACAACACTAGCTGAGGCCAGCCCATAACTTACAGCAACATGATCTTACGCATTTAAGCCAGCTTGAGTTGGTTTTTCAGTTGCTTAGAACCCAAGGAATCCTGACTATTTATCAGTGAGAGAGTAATTCAGATGGGCAGGGCAGGAGTGATAGGGAGGGAGGATACATCCTGGGGCCTGGTTTTAAAGGAAGGCCAACTTCCTATAGGCACATAGTAGGACAAAGTACATCCTCAACAAGAAGAACACATTGAGCATAAGCCTGAGACAAGAGAGTATAAAGTATTTTCTGTCAGTGGACAGTGGACCCAATATGGCTGGAATGTATATGGAATACTGGAAGGTAAGCTGGAAAAACAGGAAATGGGCAAAGAAGAAAGCCTTTGAACGCTGGCCTTAGGATTTGGGGCTTTATGCTGTGTGCAAATGCCAACTGTCAAAGATAAAAAATATATGAACCTTGTGTTTCAGAAAGATAACTTTGGCAGCAGAGTGATGGATGGACTGGAATATTCTAGGACAAAGGCAACATGGTCACGAATCCGGGCAGACTAGTAAATGAAAATAGGGAATGGATGTGAGAGATGTAAATAATGTATGCAAGATTGGATTTGAAATGAAGGGAAAAGGCAGGGGAATAACACTGCAAGGTATGGAGCTTAACTCTCTAGCACAGCGGTTCTCAACCTGTGGGTCACGACCCCTTTGGGGGTCGAACGACCTTTTCACAGGGGTCACCTAAGACCATCGGAAAACACATATATAATTACATATTGTTTTTGTGATTAATCACTATGCTTTATGTTCAATTTGTAACAATGAAAATACATCCTGCATATCAGATATTTACATTACGATTCATAACAGTAGCAAAATTACAGTTATGAAGTAGCAACGAAAATAATTTTCTGGTTGGGGGTCACCACAACATGAGGAACTGTATCAAAGGGTCGCAGCATTAGGAAGGTTGAGAACCACTAATCTAGAAGAACTCTGCTTGAGAAGGGTGAAGGAGCCAGTGTAGGAAGGAAGAGACAGAGTTCAGTTTTGGACACTATGAACATAAGAGATTGGTGGAACATACACATGGAGATGTCCAGGAAGGGCTGGAGATTAGAGTCTGGAGCTAAGGTAGGAAATCAGAACTAGAAAGCACAATTCTGCAAGTTATACCAGCAAAGAAGATAGTTGAAGACACAAAGGGGAATGAGATCCCTGAGAAAGCCATGGAAGAAGACAAGGGATGATGACCAAGAATGGATTTTGAGATTCCCTATGTTTAGGGTTGAGCCACTGAAGTGCATTCTCTGGATAGATAGGCTGTACTGTCAAGCAGAGACTGAACTTCAAGTGGGGTTGGACAATGGGATGGATGTTATGGAGACCCTGGGCAGGGTCAAGACTGAGAAGAAGTTATTGTACTTTTGGATAAAAGGTGAGGAATGACTTCTCTTTCAAGAAATTTTCTGATAAAGGGAAGGTAAAAGTAACAGACAACTAAGTAGCTTTAGGGAGAAGCAGGGACAAGGCTTCTTATGATAAGGAAACGTGTTTTTTGTATACAATCCAAAGACCAATTTTATTGTTTAATATTTTCGATGTGTTGCTTTGTTACTGGACTCATTTTCTCCACATCTGGAACTTCTATTTATATTATGTGGTCAAATGCATGAAATGACTCCCTTCTGGCTTTTCATCTGCCTATAACCAGCCTGACCAATTTTTGGATGATTGTCAGTTAGATCTGATGTTGTATTTTTTTATTTTATTTATAAATTTCTCTCTGTGTGAGGTGTTCCTTAGTGAATTGTTTCATTTGGCTTTATTATGTGCACCAAGGTAGTGAAGTATTAGAAATGAACGTTCAGAAACACTCCCAGAGAGAGTTTATATTTGTGCCTCAGGGGTCTACTCACCAATGTTTTGGAAACTCTGGAGACTAAATTTATATACAAAAGACATAAAAGTTTTCCGTTGTCATTGACTAGCAATGCTGGTGAAGTAATATTACTAGAACACACTACCTTTATTCTGGAAAAATGTGGACAACACTGCAAACTAATACAACTGGGATGGAAGTGTATACATATCCTTCTGTGAGGGATGAGTGACTTGTAACGACTTGATTGGAAAAAAAGAGCATTTTTATTTTTTCATTATTTGGTTCTGGAAATTTTGATAAGCTTTTAAGAGGGGAGATGGTATTAATTCATTAGAAAATGGTTACAATCAGCAAAAGGCACAGATGTGAAGTTCATTCAAGTCATACATTTATTATACAGTACATGCAAATCTTATAAATGGTCTTTTTCTTTTTTCTTCATTACTCAAAATCAAAAACAAAACTCCCATCACCACTGCTTAATATATTAAGAATTTCTCCACTCTGTTTGTGTCTATATTGCTGTTGTATGGTTCTATTTATTCCAACAAGTTGCTCTCTGTAAAGATAATTGTGATGGATACCCAAGAGGCATGTGATTTGGGGTGAGAGGAGGGAGAGAGTAAAGAAGAAGGAAAGAGCAGAAGAAAGGGAAATGACAAAAAGTGTTTGAAATTCATCAAAACATTGAGAGGTGAGTATGCACAGAGATTGTGTTAGGCACTGAGAAAACAAAACAATTTTGATCTAATTACTACTTTTGAGGGAGAATCATTTATATAAACATATGACTATATTATTGTCTATCATCTATCATATAAGTGTTTTGTGTATATAGAAAGAGGAAAGTAATTTCCCTGTTCTGTGAATAACAAAATAGCCCCTATTAATTTTTCTAGTAGCAAGTATAAATTTAGTACAGTTATAGATGTATTTATTAAATGTATGACTATTATTTAAATGTCAATATGAAAATGATTATGTAAAGTACATGATACATGGATAGCACATCTATTTTTATCCCTACTGTATCTTTGACAATAGGTCTATTTAATTAGACATATCATGATAAGTCTATAGTTTACAAAATACATTTTGCTAAATAAGTATCATCAGCATGCATTTCACCACTCTTACTGTAACTTAACAACCATCTTCTAAAGCCAACTGTCCACACAGGTAAGATTTAATCTCTGTCTCTTTCTTAAAGAGTATCAACTGAAGAAGATAGCTGAATAAATAACTAAAATATATCACTTGGGAAGGGCATTGAACTAGTTATTGAAGAATGAATACAAGTTTTTCAGGAGAATAAAGGACAAAATAATCCATGGCAGAAAAGAAATCCCCCAATGCACAAATGATTACGTGTATTAAAGCCATGGCTTTAAGATCAGTGGTTCCGGGGTGGGGTAGAAGGTGAGGGTCTAGTTGCGTTGGATTCTTGGGGTGGGGGGAGGGGAAAACTAATGGCCTACATTTGTCCCGGAGAGATTCTCCTAAGTGACTTGGCCCTCCATCCACCCAGGAAAATGAAAGTGATTATCACGGGGAGGCTGAGGAAGCCAGTGTCATCAATTCACTCAGCCTCATCCCTTGAAAAAGACCAGTTCTCAGCAAGGAAGGGTTTGTCTTGGATGTTTTGCACCTCTCTGCTGTTAAATCCTGATTCCACCACTTTCTAAATCTCCTCTTGTCCCACCCACCCCTCATGAGAATAATTATAATATCTTCTTCATTGAGTCGCTGTGAACATTAAAATAAGGTAACCCAAGGAAAGTACCTGGCACATAAAATCTACTTCTTCTTATTTTAAAAAGCAAAGAGTGTCTTGATTAATATCATGTCATTAACTAATGGTGAGAAAACTATATATTGTTTTAAAACAGATAAAACAACTTTTTTTTGCACGACTTTTAGGAAGACAAAGGAACATTTATTTAAATTAAGAGTAATTTCTTGTCCTTACTCTCTTTTACCCTCACAGGATGCTATAGAATGGAGGGAAGAAGTGAAGCATTCAGAACAGTGCCTGCTCAATGAGTGGTGGCTACTTTCATTATTTTCTGACATTCTTTTCAGGTGCTGTGTGAATTATTTAAATTTCCTGCATGCTTTCCACATTTAAAACTTGTTCTATTTATCCGTATGTAAGATATAACAAGAAACTATATGGGAGAGCTTGGGAGGGCATAAAGGCATACATATCTATAGTAACTGAGATTTTTCCTTTGCAGGTAGAAGTAATGAAGTTCTGTCTCATCTGTTTCACAAAAAGGATGGGGAGTTTGTTTTATTTTAATTTAATTATTTTTTGGCAGGGGGTTATATTTATTAGAATGTAAGACTTTAAGAATAAAACCAAAGCCTCAGCCGGTTTGGCTCAGTGGATAGAGCATTGGCCTGTGGACCACAGGGTCCTGGGTTCGATTCTGGTCAAGGATACCTACCTCTTTGCAGGCTCCTCCCCGGCCTGGGCCCTGGTTGAGGCTCTTGCAGGAGGAACCAATCAATATGTTTTTCTCACATCGATATTTCTCTGTCTTTCCTCTCTTCCACTCTCCCTAAAATCAATGGAAAAATATCCTCGGGTGAGGATTAAAAAAAAAAAAAAAGAATGAAACCAAATTCTGATAGATACGTCAAAGGCAAGCCTGGCTTTTTGGTGACATAGCCTTCTTTACCTTGAACATACAAATACATTTTAAGTTAAAAATATGTCACATAGAGAGTAAAGCAAACGTGGGTGTGTAAGGAAGTAGGATAATGAGGGAGAAAGGGTATGCTCATAATCTCTTAACGCATGATAGTCATGAGTACACACCAGCTATGAAATCTAGTCCACCTCTGGCAAGGTAGTCACAGCTTCTGGTAAACATTGGAAACAAATTAAGTGAATAAACACAAGAAAGGAGAAAGTGTCATGCAAAAATGTAATCAACAAATGGCACTATCTGAAAATATAACAGCCACTAGAAGACAGAGTTGATACTGATTTGGACTTTTTATTTGTAAAAGTAACCTTTCTTGCTTTGACAAAATGTTTTAGAAATATACAAAGTCAAAAGTGCAAGTTTCCATCCACCTGCCTCTCTGCTTCGACCATTTCACAGAGGTAACGCCAAGATACTGACAATGGAAAAGTCAGTGGCAACACTTTGGTTAGCCTTTCTTAAAACACAAAACTTTTTTATCATGGAAAAACATGTAAAAGTAGAGAGGATAGCAAAATGAATCCTATGTACCCATCATTCACCTCCACAATTATTAACCTTTTGCTCGTCTTCATATTTACTTTTTAAGATATGAAATCCAAAATACTAGTGATGGAACCAAATTATACAGAGTGTAATTTATGCAGTTTGCTTTGGTGATATGAACAATGTATATTGCGTGCATAAAACCCAAAGAAGTAGCTGGAGATACAGTAGTTGTGATGAAGTTAAATTTGTCCTGAGTGGAGCTACTGTGAAGACTGCTCATTTATGCTCTCATTGTTTTCACCGTGGTAACTTTAGTCCTAGTGCCTAGCACATAGGAGGTGCTCAAAGACTGTTGAATGAATGAGCCTTATTTGCAGTTTGGATCATGGCAGCATGATGGAGACCGTGCATTGTAATGCCTAACTTTTGCAGAATACTTCCTAATGGGTATGGGATGCTTACTATGTGCTGGGCATCTGTGCTTACCAGATGTTAGGTCCTAGTTTAAGTGCCTTACATCATTTAATTGTTGCAAAACCCCACAAAAAGATACTATCTATTATCATTTAAAAAATACTTAACTAATAAGTTACTCAAGACCACATGGATAGTAAGGGGTAAATCTGAGAGTCAAGCCCAGACAGTGTAGCCCCAGAGTCTGTGAACCTAGCACTATTCTTTGTTGTTTCGCCACAAATGTGTCTGAATACCATTTATGGGCACTTTGATAGGTGGTTGTCGTACCTGTACTGACCAATTAACTCATAAGATCACTCCTTTGCAGTGGTGCCCAATAATGGAAGGGTGTTGCACATGGAATAGACATTCAAAAACAGTAAATAACATACTTTGCCATCTTTCATGAATGCAAGGCATTTCTGAGTGCTGTGTGGGAGGGAATGTGGTAGACTGATTTCATTGAGACCCTGCCAAATTCTGGTCTTGCGGCCATCAAAGGCGCATCATTTCCTTCCAAGACTTCTAAAGGGGGCTATTACCATGGCCTGCAGGTTCTGGTTTGCATTCAGAGGAGACACTATCTTCTTAAGTGAGATGTGGAAAAGGAAGTGTCATGCATTGTAAATAAGGCAGAGAGAGAAGAACTGTTTGGAGATAGAGATGGGGAAAAATTGCCTTCTGCAACTCATGTTTCATCTCCTCCCCCTTATCCAACTTTGCCAGAGCCCATCCTGTTTTCTTTGCTAAGTTTACTAGCAGGAAAGGAAGCAAGGAGTTTCTCTAGGGATATTCCTGCCTCTAACGAATAACTCCTAGGTTAAATATTAGTCCATGTATATGATGGGGCACTATGGCACTATTAAAAAGAACAAGATGGAGCTCTGAGGGTTGATGTAGAATGATCTCCAAGTTATATTTTAAAGTGAAAAAGCCAACGCTCAAACAGTATTAATACCCAGGCTACTCTTTGTGGATGGAGGAGGGTGATATAACTATACTGACACATGCATAGAATTTGCTTGGGGAAAAAAAGGAAGGTAGAAATGCTTGCCTCTGCTAAAGGAAGGGCTTCTCATTTATGGGTAATAAAGAATATTATAAACTGATGAACAATAATAGATACAGAGGCAGAGCAGCATCGAACAGACTGAGGGAGGGAGGTAAGAGATCAACCTAAGGACTTGTATGCATGCATATAAGCATAACCAATGGATGCAAGATACTGGGGGTAGGGGAGGCCAGGGGAAGGTCAATGGAGAAAAAAAGGAAACATATGTACTACTCTTTGTAATACTTTAAGCAATAAAATAAAATAAAAAAACCCATTTCACATTAAAATATTTTTAAACCAAATACATGCATTATGTTTCAGAATTAAAGTATTTCAATTGTTGCCCTAGCGGCCCCATGGTCGGCAAACTGCGGCTTGCGAGCCACATGCGGCTCTTTGGCCGCTTGAGTGTGGCTCTTTCTAAGCCTTAGGAGTACCCTAATTAAGTTAATAACAATGTACCTACCTATATAGTTTAAGTTTAAAAATTTTGGCTCTCAAAAGAAATTTCAATTGTTGTACTGTTGATATTTGGCCCTGTTGACTAATGAGTTTGCCGACTACTGCCTAGCCGATTTGGCTCAGTGAATAGAGCGTTGGCCTGCAGACTGAAGGGTCCTGGGTTCGATTCTGGTCATGGTCACATGCCCGGGTTGTGGGCTTGATCCCCAGTAGGAGCGTGCAGGAGGCAGCCAATCAATGATTCTCTCTCATCACTGATGTTTCTGTCTTTCTCTCCCTCCCTCTCTGAAATCAATAAAAATCTATTTTTAAAAAGGTATTTCAATTGTTAACCTGGAGTAAGTACAGAAAAAATTCTTTAAAATACTGGTAGTATAACAAAAGCAGCAGTTTACATTAATTGTGTATTTCAGGAGGAAGGGTTTGGACTAGATGTAGAAGTAATTTTTCCTCTTCATCTTCCTCAAGGATGGTCCTTTAAGTTGTCATTGAAAAGCACCTGAGAAGTAGGAGACAGAAATCTGGAAGATCCCCATTGAGTGAAGTTAGGAGGTATCTGATATCATCCCCCCCCGCCCCCCACTGTGGGGAGAAATGGAGGGAAAAGAAGAAATAAATGTGTTCAGAAAGAAATCAGAGTTCTCCCAAGCTCCACAAAGAGCCCACATATGTGGAGAGAGTTGTGAGGTTTGGTGCAGAGTTCTGGGTGCCCAGGGTCTGGGAGCTTCGGCTTCACTGCTTCTCCAGGGTATCTGGGCTGGAAGCTGTGCTCTGTAAAGGGGCCTGGCCTAAGGCCCAAGAGGAGTCACGCTAGGGGCCCCTGTGGGGAACACCGAGAGCCCCACTGGCCGGTCGGGTGACCCTCACTCCCACTCCCGCGGTGGGTGTGCCAAAGCCCTGGGTTCCTCCAGCTCTCTGGAGGCCTGAGGTAGGTTTTTGGCGAAAGC
>NW_005369442.1:1826898-1827517 GCF_000412655.1 Myotis brandtii | reverse complement strand
GGGGGGGGGGGGTGTGTGTGTCTCAAATTTAAATGCGTTTGGGTGCTTGACAGGTAACTTAAAAACACATGGAGCCGCCAGGTAGAAGAGAAAATACCGGGAACTCGGGAGAACTGGGGAAGGGCATATTGTGACTATTTCAGATTCAGATTTGTAAACTACAGCTGTGCTGGCCGAGCAGCACACCGTACCGGCTGGAGTCCAGGCCAGTTTGCGATCCCCGGAGCCCAGGCCAGTTGGCGATCCTGCGTTTCAGCTGAGGACCCGGCTCTCCCCAGTTGCTTTAACCTGCTGCTGATCCCCAACCTGTCTCCCAGCCACTGAGGCTCGCGTGGCACGGAAGACCTTCCCAAACTTTGGCGCGCATCCTGAGGGCGCAGTGCCCCTCGCTGAGCTCCCAGTACTGCTCCCCAGCACCTCGGCGGTCCAGCAGCCGACCGAACCTCCGAGTGGCTGAGAACCTGTCAGCGGCCACATTTTATTTCTGCCAGAAACTGGGTTGTTGCGGCTGAGACGTCGGGGGACTCGGGCCAGGCGGGGTTCCGGGCCAAGTGAGAGATCGGGAGATGTAATGGGCGTTGGGAGCCCGGGACCCAGGCGGGGTACCGGGCTGAGGGGC
>NW_005369442.1:1825943-1826534 GCF_000412655.1 Myotis brandtii | reverse complement strand
CGCCCCAATTCTGGGCACTGCGCCCGGCGCGGGGTGCGGGATGGAGAGCAAGGCGCTGCTGGCCATCGCGCTGTGGCTCTGCGTGGAGACTCGGGCTGCCTTTGTGGGTAAGGAGCCCGCTCCCCAGGAGGAAAGCTGAGAGGCCGGGTGCGGGCGGGGAGATGGGGATGCGGAGAGGACGCGGAGGCCAGACCTCCCTGGGACCTTAGAGCTGGAGAGTTGAAAGTGACCGGACGCTTTGTGTTCCTTCATTTACCAACGAGGCTCAGCGACTGGCCCAAGGTTCCCTAGCAAGTTGGTGGGCTCCTGAGCCGGTTCCTTTTCCACGACTCTGGTCTCGGACAGGGGCCTCGGCCGGAGGGAGGCGGGGTGGGAAGGCGCCCGAGGCTGGCCGGCAGGAGATGCTCCCGCAGGCGCAGGCGGGGAAAGAGGTGGAAGGAGGGCCCCTGCTCGCACCATCCTTGCTCCCGCGCGGGGAAGGGGCCTTGCAGGGAGCACCTTGCACTCAGCTCTGCCTCTGAAAGGGTCAAGCGGTGACGGGGGCTGCTCTTCCCTTTTGGCTCGAACTCACTCACACACTCACTGTATGAG
>NW_005369442.1:1765593-1825903 GCF_000412655.1 Myotis brandtii | reverse complement strand
CTTTGTGCAGGACGCCGTTTTCCTCGCAGAGAGAAGGGGGGAAATTGGGGCTTGGACTCGGGACTTTGACAGGTTCCCAAAGTGTCTCCAAGTAACAGTCACCTTCCTATGAAAAACAATTTCAGATCTTTCCAAGTGCTTTGGTCCTTGCGGTAAGCGCATGGTCATTAGTTCACGTTCTGAAAACGGACTCTAGGGGACTTGGTACCTAGATTAAGCACACCTCTCGCTCTCCTTGCCACCAAATATTTAGCTCCTTCCAGATTAGGAACACATATACTCTTGATGCAATAAATTCTCTTGCCTTTTTCCCCCCCTTTCTTTCTCTCCCCACAACTTGCCCCTATCTGTTTTCTGTAGCCACAGTTTACTGATTTCCAGATTTGCACTCTTTGGAGGGTGAGAAAGGGGACAGGGTGGAGAAAGGGGGGGGGGCGGCGGAGAAAGATATTAAATAATTCAGGAAAAAATTCCTTATATAAAAAGAAAAGACTCGGGTTTGTTTTTTTAGACATATAATAAAGTAACAAGATCATTTGTCTATAGTTATTGATTTTTAAAAATGATGTGGTTCATCAGGGCCAGCTCCACCATGGACACTCATATGTCCATGACAAGCCCTCCCTCGCCCCCTTTATTGGGAGAGAATGAAGGTCTGGAACATGTGTTTTGTTCTGTATCTCACAAAGAAGCGAGTTCCTTTTAAGCCTGGGGTGTTTCATAGTGTAGCAGTAGTCAACTGGTAATCGGGTTGCCCTGAATACAATGATGAGGTTGCCCTTTCAGAGTGTGTGACTTGCTTAATTGGATTGGACTATAATTGGTGCCATCAAGTTCTAGAGACAGAGGCACTGTTGTTTTTCCTTCCTGTCTTTGGAAGGGTAACAGTGCACAAATTAATTAATTTTGGTTATGGGATTTGAACATAGAAGGGCTTTTTATTGAGCAGTAGCATATGTACTGCTTATAGTTATTTCTTTAGAACTTTCTGAAGAGTAGAACTCAAACTTGCCAATGAAGATGAATGAAGCTTAATAGAGAAAAAAATTGAGTGTTGGTCTACAGATATGAGTTGAAAGTTATCATTACGGATAGCCTTGTTGCATAGTTTTTTGTTGTTGTTGTTGATGTGTCCCTAGGAAAGTATAGTGTTGTTTTGGCTTCCCATGAAAAATACTTTAAAAATGTTTTTAACACAGGGAAGTACATCTAGCGTGTGAGATAATCTGTTGAAATAATTAATGAAGATCTTCAAGAATCTCTCATTTTGGTGGTGGGGTGAGCAGAGCTTAGTCTTTACTACCATTATGTTTTCTCTCATATGCATGCGCCTAAATAACGGGTTCTTTCCCATTTGGATCATTGTGCAAATTATATTAAGTTACTGTTTTTGATATGTTTCTCCACCTAGTGTTTATTTATCCAAGTAAATTTCCAGGTAAATTGTTTTCATTTTCCTTCTTAGACAAAGTGGGACTCCATGATTAGAAGGCTTTTCTTTTACTTTTAAACATTTTGCTTTATTGTTTGTCTTTCATAGTGTAAAGTGCTGTGCGAATTAACTGAACATGACCATCCAAGACCAACAGTTGTCCAAGAGTGACCCATAGACCATGTATGATTGAGTCACCTCATGTGCTTATTAAAATGCAGATTTGTAGGCCCAGGGACATTCTGACACAACGTAAAGTTCAACAAGCATTGTCTGAAACACAAGCTGGTAACAATGCCAAGTAGTTTATAAGATTTGTTGATATAAGTTGATTTTCAGATTTTTAAAGCTTTTTAAAATTATTTTTTAAGTATGTTACTTGACAACAAATCTACAGTTATGTCAGCAACCTATTTTGCACATTTGGTTGAGTGTGTGAAAACATGTGTGATCGGTTGCTCATTTTGCCTGCAGCTATTCACATTGGGATCTATAGATTCAATGCATTGGATATTTGCACTGAATATTTGCTCATACTCTGTTTGCTCATTCTCTCTCATATTTGCTTATACCCTCTTATTTGCCCAACGAGGTCAATGCCAGTTTAGGCCTAGAGGTCATTTGTACTTAGTTGATGTGAGTTAACAATCATATTAAGCTTGGGTGCTTATCAAGCATTGATCTCTTGTTAAGGTGGTGTTTTGAAGATCTGGATATTAGTTAAGACCATAGCATCATGGTCAGTTTTTTTTTTTCTGATACTCTTTCAAAATCTGGTAGCTGTTTGCATTTAGTTGACAGAGAACTCAGTTTTCTTGCTGTGGAGTAACCTAACCCATGGTGAGGAATATATCCTATGGTATTTGGAACACAGATTTCTTGTGTTCCAAACTCGGTTTCAGGAGGAACTCAGAACTTTGATTGTTAAGTTGAGATTCCCCAATTGCAATTCATTAACCTTACACTTTTTCTAATCCTATTCTCTGAGGAAAAGTATATTAATAGGCATATTATGTGACATTTTACTCAGTTTCTCTCAACTGGTTTTAATGTAGTCTTTCAACTTTGGCAGTTTAGTTATCAGAAAACTGATGAAGGAAAGTGAGACAAGGTCATGGATACTCCTACCCCCTTCAGGGTACAGATGAACTATATAGAAATCTCTCTAAGCAGTATTTGTTAATCAGCAATTTAGTTGAATGTGTGCATCCTATGTTTTATAAGAAATGTCAGTGGGTCCTTTCCTCAGGCAGTGAGATCATCAGATGAAGGTTCATTGGGTTTCAATGCCCCATATCCTTTTGTAAGACCTTGAAGTTGGCAATGCAGGAAAACAGGAACTCCACCCTAGCTCTATGAATTGCAGAACTGTTGTGTTGGTTTATGACCATCTGCCCATTCTTCCTGTTATGACACAGCTTGTGAACTTTTACTGGGAATGGTGAAAAGTAAATTCACAGTTTAATGAATTGCTGAGGAGGTCTTTTAAAGTTATGGAGTATGCATTGTTTATGGAAGGTGTTTCCTATTGGGTCTGACTCAGTGGCAACTACATTCATTAATTTAATTTGTTTCTAGGTTTGCCTAGTGTTTCTCTTGACCCACCCAGGCTCAGCATACAAAAAGACATCCTTACAATTATGGCTAATACAACTCTTCAGATTACTTGCAGGTAAGGATTGATTTTAGATATGTAGATAAGTATTTCCTGTATTAAGTAACTCATTATTGAGCAAAAAATAATTTCCATACAGCATAATTGTAATAGATTTATAGTAATTGTTTATAAGTAGTGAGGTTTCTAAGAAATGACATAATAATGAAAAAATGAGAAAGGTTTTCTCCCAAAAATTCTTCATTATTTTGCCGGCATATTTTCTATTGCCCTCTGCCAACACATTCCCCCCAATAACTAGTATAGGACCAGGCATTATATAGTAGACACTCAATAAATATTGAATGAATAAATGAAGTTGAGGACTTACCCTTAAGGGATAGGGTTGAAGAAGTTTTGGGCCATATTTATAACACAGCTTGTGAGTGGCTCTTGGGCATCTGGTTAGCTCTTTCCAAGAACTTTATGTCATGATAAAATTCTGACTGTGGTTGCAATTTAATATTCAGCCATTAATATTACTGAGTACCTACTCTGCATAGGTAATGAACTTCATACTCTGGCTCAATATTCTGGAATGCCTCTCTTTTCACTTGCTAGCAAGAAGCCATACTATTATTGAGTTTTGTTAACAAGGAAAACAGGCCTCTATGACAAGAAGAAGAGGCCTTTAATTTTTGCCTTTTAGCCACTAACCCAGGAGGAGAAGGAGAAGACCCTGAGGTTCAATGTAGTGATTATGCAGAAGCTTGTCAAGAACAGTGTGTTTTGGCAGAATAATGGGTAGAGGCAATGTTGCCCTCTGAGAAGAGTGCTGGAGGTCCACCAACAACCTTGGGCAACTTATTGCCATTGTTTATGATTGCTGAATACCAAGTGTTCAACACAGTGACACAGATCTATTTTAAATTGCAGAGTGTAAAGGATACCCTAGTCCATTATCAAGGGTAGGTCATCGATACCTGGGGGGAAAAATTACATTAACAGGTGCTGTTTCTCTAACTTTGCTATTTCAATACACATTTCTCACTAGATTTGCCTCTTACCCTCAGCAACAAAGAATATTTAAAATCCTCAAAAATTCATACTCCTTTTTAAAACTCCTAATAAACATTTCTTATGTTCTGAGAAAGCTATGAAGTTCCATGAATGTAACTGCAACTTCATGAAATTTCAAGTTCTTTGAAACAAGGATCAGTATGTAACCGTCTTTTTGACATTGACTATCCTCCTTGGAACTTTGTAGAGAAATGCTGCAATAAAAGTAATCTATGTTTTTCCCGGCTGCTGTGGGTCAGTGGTTGAGTGTTGACCTATGAGCCAAGAGGTCACAGTTTGATTCCCGGTCAGGGCACATGCCCCGGTTGCAGGCTCCATCTCCATTAGGGGGCGTGCAGGAGGCAGCCGATCAATGATTCTCTCTCATCATTGATGTTTCTAGCTCCCTCTCCCTTCCTTTCTCTGACATCAATAAAAACATGTTTTTAAAAAAGTAATCTATGTCTTAATGTACTCCTTACAGGTCCTGTGAGGCTCTTAGACAGTTGACCCCTCCCTAACCTCACTTCTTACTCTCCTGCTCGCTCACTCTTATCTGGCCAATCTGGCTTCCTTATTATTCCCTTAACACTCCAGATATGTACCCACTCCAAGGCTTTTACATTTGTGTGCCCTCTGCCTAGAATACTGTTTCTTCTGATATTCATATAGCCCACTTCATCAAGACTCTTCCCTCCAGAACTCTTCACTCTTTTCTTTGTATCATCTATATTTTGTTCGTAGTACTTATCACCACTGTGTAAAGAATACATTTTAATTTTTTTAAAAATGTCTGCTATATTGAGGTTTATTTACTTTTTTATTGCCTGTCTCCTCCAATGTGACTGAGATTCCATAATGGCATTGATTTTTGTCTGATTTTTTGTCTAATTTTCACGGCTGTATCTCCAGTTGGACGTATAGCACATACTTAATAAATATTTGTTGAATGAGTAAATTAATAAAAAAAACTCAGGAATCCCTATAAGTGATTTCTGAAGCTGAGTCTATGGCTTTTTTTTTTGGTCATTTGTTGAAATAACCTGTCTTTGTCGGTAGAAGTCTGTGTGACTCTGTTGAGAAGTCTATATAAGTTTGAGAACCGAAACTTCTATTGGTTTGTTCTTATTTAGAAACAGCTTCATAATGTGGCAGTTCACATTAATACTTTCCTGGAATTAATTTTTCAGGGGACAGAGGGACTTGGACTGGCTCTGGCCCAACAATCAGAGTGGCTCTGAGAAAAGAGTAGAGGTGACCGACTGCAGTGACGGCTTTTTCTGTAAGACGCTCACAATTCCAAAAGTGATCGGAAATGATACTGGAGCCTACAAGTGCTTCTACCAGGACACTGATGTGGCCTCGATTGTTTATGTCTACGTTCAAGGTAAGTGGTTAAAAGGAGTTCATTTCCCACATTGATTTGCCAGCTCTAAAACACAATAGGCGCAAAAAAGAATCAGAGTACAACAAAAGGCTCGCCCTAAAGGCTCTTGGCCAACAGGAATATACAAAATTCTTCTCCCCCAAGGCTTCCTCTGAGCATAAGACTCATTGATTTGTTCTGGAGCTTGGGGCTCGGTTACATCTCTTTCGCCAGTTAGTTTTGTTCTGATCTTTGTTTCTAAGGGAAATCTGTGTTCACAATTGGCTATGTAGATTTATAAAAAGCCTTCTGATGTTTGAGAGAAAAAACCCCACATCAGAAATACTTGAAAAGGAAGATTCAGTGTGAATTATGGAATGGTTTCTGTGGAGAGATAGGTTATCTACAGCAGTAAGAGATTTCCCCAAGAATGCACAGGGAAACAGCCAAGGAATCTGGCGCTCTTTTGTTCATAGGAACTTTCCCTCTTAAACTTTATAGTAAATTATTCCCATACTTTGGTGCAAATGGAGATGCTGCCTCAAAGGGCCTTTGAGGACAGTGTTTCTCTCCTTTGTGTGGTCTGAGATGGTGGATGATATGCTACATCATTCTAGATTGACACCATGGTGGCCAATTAACACCCATGCAGGATAAAATACAATGTTACATGTATTCAGTATTTATAATATGAATTCTTTCTTTGCATTTCAAAACTCTTCTACTACCTGAATTTCCCTGTGAAAACCTGACTTAACTAATGAGATACTTATCATATAATTTGGAAAAATGTAAATATTATATAGTATTTTGCTTGGATGTACTAATTTTTTTTCAGTGTAGATGACTTTTGTAGACATTTTATTTATACATTTGTACATCTCTTTAAATACCAGAGGATTTGAGGTAGGTGAAGATGGCTTCAACTTTTTTTCCAGAAGCATCTTTTATAGCAGAATAATTTTGTCAGTTTGAAAAACGTATTTAGAATATATCCACTTGCATTTTGATAATGCAGTTTAGTTGGTGCAATGGAAAAGTGGAGAACACATCAAAATAACATGTCCCTCCTGGATTGTATAGTATTTGAGAATTATTTTTTTGTCCAGGTTAAGCATGACCCAAGGTAGAATTCTGTGCCTCCTCTCTGCAGAATGTGAAAGAGACAAAGCTCAGATCTTTGAGAATTTCTGGCTCCTTTTGATCCGGCAGTCTTGGGAGACCAGGCTTTCTCAGAAGATTGCGAGGATTTCCTGCTTTCAGCCTGTCTGGAAATAGACTACAAGATGAACCTCTCCCATAATATCTCCTTATTTCCTTCTCCCTGGAGTCAGGAAACCTGGAGACATGTGAAAACGCATTTCATGAGTTTCAGTAAATATTTTATTTTGAAAGGATGGGTGGTTGTTTGGGTTTCTTTTGTTTATTTCCTTTTTCATGGGATACTGAAATAGAATTGATTTACCGAATAGCTTTAGTCTTACGTCAAGGGGTTAATTTAGTTTCCAAAGGCTTCTGTAAGCAAGCTCTATAACATTTCCTACCATATGGATGAATGGTAGGCAATGTTAAGAAGTAGCAAGCCCTAGCACTGTTTATTGGTATATTGCTCATCTTTTGTATATCATCAAATTCGGCTTCCTGTTGATGAGGTAAGCTGTTCGAGATTGTGGTCATGAAACTTAACAATGGGAAAGAAAATACTGGACAGCCCTTTAATGTCCCCATTGGTCTCCACCTTACTTCCCTAGTCTTCTGACCCCATTCCCTTCAGCAATGGATGGAGCCAGGAAGTGGGCCCTGGCCTGGCAAGATAATGGCTATGGCATGTGGTGGGCTGGATTGGCTGCCTTTCTGTGCTTTCCAGCTGGGAAGGAAATCAGATTTCTGCTGTTGAGAGAATTAGTTGCCTTTGTCCCCTTTGGTTTAATTAACTCTTCCTTCTCTTGGACCAACCATCTTGAAGAGCTCTGAAAATGCTAAGTCAGGTGTGTGGGGCATAGCAGCTTGAATGATTATCTTTCTGAGGGTTCAGGCATGATTTCACTCTATCTCTGGTGAATGGAGGAGTTTCCCACCAGCGTATGAACATTGTACGAACAATGTTTGAACGACATTAAAATCTCTTTTATTTTCTTCTCACTCTTTGCTATGGTGGCTTTTCAAGTTTTTGTCATTGAAAATATTAATGACTGCTGAATCTTAAACTAGACACAATAACTATTAAACATTATTTTATAAAGAATCTCACACCGAGTCTTCACAATTTTAAAATACCCATATAAAACAATTCAAAAATTATTAGTTACTTCTTGCTTATTTTAAAGTTCCTTTGGGATCTGTTAATTTATTTTCATGGCATTTACATTATTTGCCTAAAGAAAGAGAGCATGAATTTTTTTTAACATCCATAAAACTCAGTAGGTAAAGTGTAAAGATTTAAATTTACTTTAAAATTTATATATGAAAAATGTAATGTATATGAAAAAATGTGTATGTGTATATGAAAATGCATGTGAAAAATGAAGAAGTATACTCATTCCTTTTGAAAAAATTGTAATGATTGATCTATTTAAATGTGGAACCTATAAAATATATTATTCTTATTGATGATCCTTGTGAAAGTAGTCAATTCCATTCTGTGATTTTTTTTTCAGATTTTCCACACAATCACACACACACACACACACACACACACACCCTTCTTGCAGGATACCCTTGGAGCCAGATATGTACCAGCAGATTGACCTGTGGATTCCTTTCCCTAGTGTGAAATGTCAATTCCAATCCTTCACTTCTCAGAACCTGAAAGATAACCAACTTTTCCAGTAAATTCCATTAAGTAAACAGAATTAAATTTTCTTTTAGATTACAGATCTCCATTTATTGCTTCTGTTAGCGACCAACATGGAGTTGTGTACATCATGGAGAACAAAAACAAAACTGTGGTGATTCCATGTCTTGGGTCCGTTTCAAACCTCAATGTGTCACTTTGTGCAGTAAGTTACATCTTCAGTCTTCTCTTCTGTTGTCATAATTTTAAACTACTAAGATGGGTAGCTTGTTTATAATATAACATCAAGAATGATATTTAAAGATCTTATAGGAAGGGTCAAAATGACAATAAAGAAAACCAATTTATATTCTTAAATTGTCAATTTTTTAGTGATCATTTTACATGATTTTGCTTTTGGATAGCACTTGATTAAATATTTGATATTTCTCTTTCTACCCAGAGATATCCAGAAAAGAGGTTTGTTCCTGATGGTAATAGAATTTCCTGGGACAGTAAGAAAGGCTTTACTATTCCCAGCTACATGATCAGCTATGCAGGCATGGTCTTCTGTGAAGCAAAAATTAATGATGAAAGTTACCAGTCTATTATGTACATAGTTGTGGTTGTAGGTAAGAGAACAGTTCCTTTCTATATCATTATTGTCACACACAAAGATTGGCTTCCTGTATTAACATCCTGGAGATTTAGGTATAGAGTGAAAGACAGGAATTTGAAAAATATATTAACTCAAGACACAGTATTGGGCAACTCATTAATATCTACTCTTTAAAAAAAAAAATCAAATAAACCCATGTGCAATCAAGGTTTTCTCTTTTCTTGCCAAGACCAAGGATGAAAAAGAATACTATTAACTGAAGCATATTTTATGGAAAATTTAATGTTCAGAGCATTGCTTGGCATCTATTATTTTAATTATACCTATTTTATGGAAAGTTCAGCAATTTACTAAAGCTGGCCCCATTGGCCATTGACTACTCAAATTTTACTACTTTTCTCTCCACTGGGCTCCAACATCTTTGAGATCCCCGAACGTTTGCTTTGTAAATCTCTACTGGCCATTTTTCTGAGAGCTCCCAAAGATTGGTGAAACCCTCAGGGAAAGATGATGTGACACATGTTAATGTTGCATCATTTGGGGGAAAGCTTGTGCCAACTCATAGATTTGTTTTCCCTCTCACTTTCTGTTTTTTCAATTTACTTGCTCCAGGGTCAAAGATTTATGATGTAGTTCTGAGCCCCGCTCACAAAGTCGAGCTGTCTGTTGGAGAGAAGCTTGTTTTAAATTGTACAGCAAGGACTGAACTAAATGTGGGGATTGACTTCAACTGGGAATACCCTTCTTTGAAGGTAACACTAACAATTTAAAGCCAGCTCTCTAAATACTTTGCTAATCAGCTCCAATAGCATTGGCTGGAGAGAGATAGGGACCTCTCTAGCCAGATAAAATGTAAATATCTTCACACACACACACACACACACACACACACACACACACACACACACTTTAAGAGAATTGCAGAACAGAAAACATTAATGGAAAAGAAGATGCAATGCCAAGAATTCTCTGTCCCACTCTGCTACAATCAGGCTCTGAAGATTAGTTTTCTCTGGATGATCCCATCTTCCCAGGTTGCTTTATTTATCTGTTCTGCAAAGTCTTTGATCTGTTTTCCCTTTAAGAGAATTTCTCTCTTCAAGAGGTGGCATGAGAACTTCTCCTTAAACAGTGATCCTATTTGCCTGTTTCTGCAGTTCATACCCATCTCATTCCCACTATGTGAGGTTTTAAAAATCCTATTTCATTTGGTTCCACTTATTTCTCCTGAAACCAAATATATTTGTTGTCTACATATATTAAAAGTTCTGAAATCTCTATTATCAGCATTAAGTAATGTCCACCAAGAGCCAGGACTTGCTGTTCTGGGTATCTAGAATCTCCTGGGTAATGTTATCCTGGACTTAGCAAACTGTTTTACAGCATCAGCACAAGAAACTTGTGAACCGGGACCTAAAAACCCAGCCTGGGAGTGACATGAAGAAATTTTTGAGCACCTTGACTATAGATGGTGTAACCCGGAGTGACCAAGGGTGGTACACCTGTGAGGCTTCCAGTGGGCTGATGACCAAAAGGAACAGCACATTCGTCACGGTCCATGGTAAGCCAAGATCTCCTTTGGAATTATGCTGTGCTTTGGAGCGTGACATAATTTAAATAAATTCAGATCAGCTAGTGAACCCTATTTTGATCATTCAGAAAATACTAGAGGCCTGCTGCACGAAATTCGTGCAAGAGTAGGACTTCCTTCCCCCAGCTGCTGGCACCAGCTTCCCTCTGGCACCCGGGACCCGGGCTTCCCTCACAGCCCCAGCTTCATCCAGAAGGTCGACGGAAGGACATCCGGCCTAATTAGCATATTACGCTTTTATTATTATAGATTTCTGAACTCTTGCTAGGGAGGCCACATGACCTAGAGGCCAAGAGCATAGCTTGGATTCAAAATCCCAACTTTAATGGTGAGATGAGCCAATAGATGATTAAAGCTCATTAAATAGTACTTGTTGTAGTTGTTGTTGGTGCTATTATTACTATAATATGCAGAATGTTATTATCTAAGATAGTTTTTAGATTTTCATTTTATTGCAAGGCTGAGAGTCCCACTTGAGTAAGCATGGGCTTTGCAGTTGGAAAAATCTGGATTGAATTACTTTCTGTGGGGCTTTGAGCAAATAACTTAATTTCTCTTTCACTCACATAAATGTCTCAGTTTAGATGATAATTTATGTGGCACCCAAATTATGAGCCTTGGTAAGGATTTGGGGTTTTATATTATGAGAATGCATAGCAGGGTTTTAAGCAGGGAGAGAGACATGTTCTGGCTTATGTTTTTATAGGATTATTATCTTTTTTTAATATGGAATACTTTAAGGAAGTAAGGGTGGAAGTAGAGAGACCAGTTAGGAGGCTAATCACAATAATCCAGTTGACAGATGGTGGGTGGCTTAAAAAAAAGTGGCAGAGGTAGAAGTAGTGAGAAGTGATCTGATTTTGGATATACTTTTGAAGTTAGAGCCAATAGGATCTGCCTATTAATTCGTTGGCTGTGGGGGCGTAAGAGAAAAAGAATGGAAGATGACCTTTGAGTTTTTTTCATGAATGACTGAGTGAGTGGTGATTTTACTCACTCATTGATGGAGGAGTAAGATTAGGGGAAACAGGATTGGGTGCGTTCATTTGAAGATGCCCATAAACATCCAAAAGGAGATATATATATATAACATATATAACATATGGGGAAACAGGATTGGGTGCGTTCATTTGAAGATGCCCGTAAACATCCAAAAGGAGATATATAACATATAAACCTGGAACCAGAAAAGTCAGGGCGAGAGACAAACATTTAGGAGGATGTAAATGGACCTTTTGCCTGAGACTAGAGGAAGGTGTTGATAAAGAGAAGAGGTCTGAGGACTGAGTCCTGGGGCACGTGGTGGGGTGCGTACAGGGTGTGATGGGAGCAGAGGAGAAGGAGCACCCAAGTGCTTGGGGAACTTAGAGAAAGCTTCACAGAGGAAACATTGCTTGAATTGAGACCTGAGCAATTGGTAGGCTTGCAGAGTACATTTGGGGGTCGGGGGGAGAATCAAAGGCAAAACTTGGAGGTGTGGGAGGGGCTGGAATATGACTTCCAGCAGGATAGTATGGGCAGTCTCTGAACTTAGACCCCCAAGGCCTTTGACTCTTCACTTGAAATGAAATAATAAACCCAACGACCTCTTACAATAAGTTGACATTTATGAGAATAATTCTCTTTTTTTTTCTTTCAGAAAAACCTTTTGTTGCTTTTAGTAGTGGCATGGAGTCTCTGGTGGAAGTCACAGTGGGAGACCGGGTCCGAATCCCTGTGAAGTACCTTGGTTACCCTCCGCCAGAAATAAAATGGTAACCCTCGGAAATAAACGCAAAGCATTGCTCCACATGAAAGTCAATCCGAGACTGTATAATTCCTGTTTCTCCCCCTCCCCCACGTAGGTATAAAAATGGAAGACCCATTGAGTCCAATCACACAATCAAAGTGGGGCATGTATTGACGATTATGGAAGTGAGTGAAAAGGATACAGGAAATTACACTGTTATCCTCACCAATCCCATTTCAAAGGAGAAACAGAGCCACATGGTATCTCTGGTTGTGAATGGTGAGTCCATCCAGTTTTCCTTTTCTGCCCAGAATTTATTATGAAGTGTATGGTTATGTTTTCCTATTCCTTTGTCACCTGCTGCTTCACTCACATCATGAGTGAGCTCCTATGTATAAAAATAGTCCAGAGCAGTGGCATTGAAATGAGGTATAGGAGAGTGTGCTCTGGACATGTTTGCAAATGAACTGCTTGGTGGTCAAATGCAAGGTTAAAGTAGATGCTATCCTCAATGGCTAAATGCTGAGAATGCCTGCGGGGACAGTTGACAAACCTAAGCTGCACCACTTTTGCACCTGTCTCATGGACTTGTGCACCTGGCATTGCCAACATGTAAGACTCTTCTTGAATTTTGTGGGAAGCTTTCAGTTTGACATTGAAGTTGATGTGCCAGTCATGCTTAGGGAGGAAAACACTGTTGGCTGGTGGAAGCTTTTCAAAATTTTTTTAAAACAGGAGTCCAGGATCTGACTCTGAGGCTATAAAGGGAAGATATAGAGTGTTTTATTTAAGGATGATTTGAACTTTTTTTTTCCAAACCGAAATATGTAAATAAATGTTCTGTGTCAGGGGGAAAAGGGGTGTCATGGTCAAGTAAGTGTGGGAGATGCTAAGTTGATATAAAACTTTATTGCAGGACTTCTCAGGGCTTTTAATATGCAAATATATTGCCATTCTCCAAGGGGAGAGACTTAGAATTTTCAAGGTTTAACAAACGTATTTGACCAAAGCATCCCTCCCCAGTAAATCCATTAATACCTTGCTCCAAACACAGTCTATGGGAAATGCTTCTCTGTTGTAATTCTTTGGCAGGCATATTAACACTTCAGGATCTTCTCCTATGACATTAAGGTGCTTCCCTATATATCCTGACACCTCCCTATGTGTCTGTTGAGGTTGGCTCTATTTCTTTGCGGGGACATCAGCTTCAGGGAGGTAACAGTTTCCAGAAAGTCCCTTAGAAGCCACTTGGGAGTAGGAGATTGAGGAGTAGAGAGAAGTTGGAAAGCTGATAAATAAGGGAGACGGAAATGAATAAGAAAAAAAAGATGTAAAAATGGACAGCGGATAATCCCATCTCATTAATTCATGAACTCGCTTAACATATGACTTGCTCTAGCATTTACCCTATTATATAAAATCAGTATAAAAAAGAAGTGTTATTGTTATTAGTGGTAGCAGGAGTAGTAGTAGTACTATCCCTAGAAGTCATGTCTCCTGTGTCCAAGTCTAGATATTTTTTGAAAAACGAAATGGGGGCAAAATCATCTGCTTTGAAAAATGTAGGCTTTTATCGCTGAAAGCGTCAGCTTTTCATATCGTAGCGCCAATTGACAATTCAGAAGTGGTTTTTCTTATCTCTAGTCCCACCCCAGATTGGTGAGAAATCTTTGCTCTCTCCTGTGGACTCTTACAAATATGGCACCACCCACACGTTGACATGCACGGTCTACGCGGTTCCTCCCCTGAGTCACATCCTCTGGTATTGGCAGCTGGAGGAGGAATGCACCTACAACCCCAGGTGAGCAGAGCCTCGCCCTCTTTCTTCCTGCCCTCTGGCATTTCTTATAGCCCAGCTCCGCCATGACTCCAGCCCAAGCCGAGAAGGCTGTCTCTAATAAGAAAGCTGGCCCTCAGGTGGTGCTCTTAATCTCCATCTGTCTTTCTCGGTCTTGGGTTTTAGCAGTCTTTCTGTGGGGTATCCTGCCTTGACATTAGCTAGCTCTTTCTCCACAGGTCAGCCCTGATGTATACCTCTCCAAATGCAGGCTCCTGGCTCACTTTGCTAATTACCAGTCCTTGGTTTTTCTCCTTATTCCAATTAACCAGTGAATACCACTTCTCTCCTTATCTGGGAGAAGGTTCATCTCGAGGAAGTGCTGCTGGAGTCAGGGAGCATTAGACCTCGCTGCAGCCAGCCTCAGAGGCTCGGGCCCAGCTTATCAGGTTCTAACACAAGTCCAGACATCCTTAGGAAAAAAAACACACACAAAAAACCCCCACCACAACAGCCACCTACACCACCCTAAGCAGTTCACTTCCTGTTGTTGTTTTTGAGATGGCCACTACTAGATTCTGCCTCAGATGCTGACCATTTCCTACACAAAGGCCACAGTCCCACAGAGATTACTCTAAGAAGCCCAATGGTTTCTTAGTTTCCTTTGAACCAAATTAACTTGAATTGTCTTGTCGATCCAATTTATGAATGGAGGTTTGTTCCCAGAATAGCTGCTTCCCTCCTGTATCCTGAATGGATTTACCTGGAACCTCTTCCCTGGTTGCTGAGGCCTATTTTTAATTGGCATCAAGTCTTGTAACCAGGCAGGGTACATTGAAAGTTATTTCTAAGAACATAATAGCCCAAGTCTGACTCCTTTCCTTACTATTGACGTGCATTAAAGAAAAATGTAATCATTATATGATCTGTTATCTCTCTTACAGTCAAGCTGTCTTAATGACAAATCCATACACCTGTAAAAAGTGGAGAAATGTGGAGGATTTCCAGGGAGGAAATAAAATTGAAGTAAACAAAAATCAGTTTGCCCAAATTGAAGGAAAAAACAAAGTGAGTTTGAAGTTCTTTAATTTGCAGATCTGTCTCTCTCTCTCTCTCTTTTATGGAAGGCTGGCATGGAAGCAGGGTATAATAATATGTGAGGAATATTGGAGAATGATAATCAAATAAATCGGATGATAAAACACAAGCATATTAAGTCAGCTTGGAAACACCATTGACTTTTAGAAGCACCACTGACTTATTAATAGCTTAGAGTAAGATAAGACACAAATGCCATTAAATCTAAGCATCTGTTATAAGGTGATTCTGGTTTTACAAGTATGAAAATGAGAAAATATGTTATATTAAAGCACACGGTTCCCAAAGCCCATTTTGTGCACTGTGTGAGCTAAGCCAGCGTAATATACTTGCATGCATTTGTGAGTGGTCAGTGTAGTAGAATGAATGCAGTAGGCAGGTCACAGTGGTTATGGGGTGGCTTAGTTTTTTAGTCTGAATGCATGTGCATAAACAGAGCCTCCATTGTTTATGGCCTGGGATTTGTTTTTTTCTCAGACTGTAAGTACCCTTGTCATCCAGTCGGCAAATGTGTCAGCTTTGTACAAATGTGAAGCGGTCAACAAAGCCGGGAGAGGAGAGAGAGTCATCTCCTTTCACGTGACCAGTAAGTGCTGCTCTCCAAGGGGTGGGCTGGATCTCCCGCCAGGTGGGTGCTAAGCTGTCTGATACTCTGTAGCCCTTGCTATTCCTGGGAGTAGCATGGCGTTTAGGAAGAGGACTTGGACTGATAACTGATGCTCTGGTTTATAAATTGAAACTGCTCAGGTGCTCCTAGGCTCCTGTGAATTAGGTACATCCAACTTCACTGGAGAGATCATGGTTTCACACAGGCTTATAATCACAGGTCCTGCATCATATTTATGTCTCCATCATCAGAGTCTAGCACAGTGCTCGGCTTATTGGGGTTCAACCAATACTAGTGGGCTTGCTGCTGACGTGTTGACAAGGTTGGGTTTTCTGGAGGCAATTGTAATGACATAGGAACAGTGGCCTCTAAATGCTGCTGATTTTGTCTGTTCATCTGAGTTTTATGGCCAAGCTGTAGCTGATATTTGATAAATATTTGTAAAACTTTATTTACATTTCCAAATAACCTATTTTTGTAAAATAATATTATTTTGGACCTGACTTGTCCATTTTGGCTAGTCTCCTTGTATTACGTTGTGTGGGATTGCTAGAGCTTCACTTATCTTGGTGCTGTACAGCAGGTCTGAAGGCAACAGGAAGATCATAGGGGGCCTCCCCAGTTGAATCATTATCTTCTAACCATGGGTTTTACATTTCAGAGGGTCCTGTAATCACTCTGAAGCCTGATACCCAGCCAACCGAGCAGGAGAGCGTGTCTTTGTGGTGCAGCGCAGACAGAACTACATTTGAGAACCTCACATGGTACAAACTTGGCCCACAGGCTCTGCCCACACCTATTTGCAAGAACTTGGATGCCCTTTGGAAAATGAATGCCACCATGTTTTCTAATGGCACAAGTGACATTTTGATCATGGAGTTCCAGAATGCATCCTTGCAGGACCAAGGAGACTACGTCTGCTTTGCTCAGGACAGGAAGACCAAGAAAAGGCATTGCGTGGTCAGGCAGCTCACAGTCCTAGGTAAGGAGGCAACTCTGATCTTCTGGAGGCTGTTGAAATGCCTTAAATGTAGTGATTTGAGAAGCTGAGTGAAGACTCCTGCCCTCTAGGAACTTATAAAGTCAACTGGTGCATATTTATCTTATTTACTGAAAGTCCTTGAGGCAAAACGACAAATAATGGTGAAGTGATGGGTTAAAAGGAGAAAATATCTTGGTTCTTTCCAACCCTAAAGGTGCAATAACTCACTAGTATCTGCAAGGGATTAGCCTGACCCAGGGAAACTTCTGCCATATTCTTGGGCACTCATTTGTGTAAGTAGGCACAGATTTATGAAATTTCTAGTATGAGCTAGGAGGATGCCAGAAGGTCACAGTGGTGAACAGGTGGACAGGATGAGAACACAGACAACCACCAGGCAGTCATATACAGTGAGGGCTCTGTGTCTATGACAGGAATTGTTTTCTGTTTTACTCCTTGCTATGCTGCAGTCATTGAACATTGTGGCACATGCTAGGTTCTCAGCAAGGTACCTGCTACATGAACAGTGCGATGGTGGGGTTGTTTAGGACCTGTGAGAGCCTGTGAGAGTGGTGCTGCACTCAGTGCCTACACCTCTGTGCCATCCGTGTGGTCCTGAGTAGTTCAAGGTCCCTGAGGTAATAATTTTGGTGAGCAGATAGCTTTGTGAATTCTCCATGAAGCTCCTCTCTAAATCTCACCTAACCTTAGGTCTTGCACAAATTCTGTGCAGCCGTGGCTCTGTCTCTGGGGAGATCAGGCAAATTTGGCGAGTTTCTCTTCATGTCATCTCCCTCCATTTTCTCCTCTCTTTAGCGTCCCTTCCCAGATTCTAAGATGCATGTGTTCTGGTTTTTGTTGTGTGTTTTTTTAATTGTTAGAAAGAGCAACAACTTCCCAAGTAAACTAATCTATACCAATGTTTTAGAGGAATAATATCTTCAGAGGCCTGGGCATATTTTAAGAGGTATCTTTAGACAGACATTAGGAGGTGTTTTGCTAGTGTTAAGTCTTAGGTGTCAAAAAAAGAGATGTTTTTTAGGTGAAATCATCCCAGGGCTCTTCAAAACACATCACACACCATATTTTCTGTTCACCTTGGTAACTGGTCTGGTTTTAAGCTACTGGAAGAATTTAGAAAGAGATGGGAAAGGGGTTCCTGGCCTTGCCACGCCCAGGAAATGGTGCTCACAATGAGCTGGTTTGCTTCCCTAAGGACTCCTACCTTGTTTCCCAAAACGTATTCTTAGAAATTGACTAGAGGTCAGGAAATTGGCTTAAACCCCAGTGTAGTTCACTGTTGAGGTAATCTCATTTTGCTAAATCTTGAAATAGATTCTTTCAGTGAGATTCCTTCCGATATTTAATTGGTTTAAATAAGATATTTCCATAGCACTTTGGTGATTTATAGGAAAAGGGTAAATCTAAAGTTTTTCTTTATATGCAAACAAATACCCATGGGCTTATTTTTCTTTGAATCTTTGACTTTCCTTGGGGTGTTGGTATTTTGTTTGTGTTTTAGTGGAAATAGTAATGGACCAGACTTTTAGGTACACCAGATTCTATTAGTTTACCTTTTTACTGAGTTATAAAGACTTGGGCAAGTTGTTTAACCCCCTGAATCACAGTTATTTCAGCTATAAAATATAGCTAATACTCCTATCCTGCCCATCATAGGACTGAGAGTAAACAACAGAAATAGTATAAATGAGTTTGTACTAAATAAATATAAGGCACTCTTTGTTTGTTGCATTATACTGAAGCTTTGCAATTTCCAAAAGAAGCATGGCAGAATTTTAGGGTGTCACCAGCTAGAACTTTTCTGGGAGGGAAACCATGTCTGATTAGAGGAAAAATCCATAAAGGCAACAACCTTTATCCTGTGAAGTGATTACCAGCTTGAATCACTAATATGAATGTTCAAAGAGATGCAGTAACCTGTCTGAACCGTCCTGATTTATTGATTCATTTCACTTTACTCAGTGACCAACGGTCCTGGTATCACCCTCTGTGTGTTTTCAGCTTAGTAAATCAACAGTGTACTGTTTACTAAGTTTAAATGGTAACACAGTTTACTGATACTCAAACCATTTCAAAAGTCATACCTAAATGTTCTATTTTCTTTCTGTGTGCAAAGAGCGCATGGCACCCATGATGACAGCAAACCTGGAGAATCAGACGACAAGTATTGGTGAAACCATCGAAGTTTCCTGCCCAGTGTCTGGGAATCCCCCTCCACAGGTTTCCTGGTTTAAAGATAATGAGACGCTCGTGGAAGACTCAGGTGAATAGAACATGTCTATCTCTCCTTGGCTGCAGAATTTTCCTGGAGATGTTGTCCAAAATCCATATTATGTTTTATAATTTGTTTGAGGTAGAAAAAAACAACAATCTAAGTGTCCATGGTCTGGCTCATTTCATAGACTCGGAATCACAGTATTCAGAGCCTTCTTGAATTCTTTTGGAAGCCAGGTGTGATGAGTCAGCAGTTGATGCTGTGGACTCTTTGGAGTTAGATAATAGCCAAGATAAAGGGCAGCATTTATATTTTAATTTTTTTCCCTGAAAAACTCCACTAGACCACATCATAAATAAAAGCCATAATTTTCTTCCTCTCTTAGGGATTGTACTGAAAGATGGGAACCGGAACCTAACTATCCGAAGGGTGAGGAAGGAGGATGAAGGCTTCTACACCTGCCAGGCTTGCAATGTTCTTGGATGTGCAAAAGTGGAGGCATTTTTCATAATAGAAGGTCAGTGGAACTTCATAGACACATCAGATGGTTTTAAAAAATCAGTTTATGTCTTATACTCATACACTTTGGGTGGGAAGATTATAGTTGATTTTTAAATATTCTTTGTACTCTAAATTTTCTATTATAAGTATATATTATTTTAATCAGGCAACATAATTACTGTTATTTTCATTTTGTTTGTATCACATTTCTGTCCCTGCAGTTCTCACGGTGGAAAAATTCTTAGCCAGGCAGGCAGAATATCCACCTTTCCCTGATTCTTTTTTTATTTGCATGGCTCAGTGAAATTGTTATGAAATTATACTTCTATATTTATTGAGAAAATCATTAGAATTACTGCCTAGTCATGAAAATAAATGCTATCCAAATAGTCACAAATATGTTCATAGTTTTCATTGGACTAAAAGCAATTAAGATTCATTTGTGAACAATAGACCATTGCTTTTCTGAAATGAAAAATTTGGGGTTCTTATCTGAACTTGAAAGGAAACTTGTCTGTGTATGCAGGAATGATGTGAAATCTGGCATTTTCTCAGATGGGAAAGGTAATTTGTGCAGACTATTTTATCTTCAGGCGTGTATTCCTCTTTTTTTTTGTTAATAACCATCAGAGGGACAATGAAAGCATATTATGCGGGTGAAGGAATGGTATGCAAGGGGAAGAAAAAAGGGTGGTGACAGGTGGAGGAACTGATGGATTTTTATGAACTCATCCTACCTTGTCTCTCAAAGTCCAAATTGTAGTCCCTTTAATCTATCAAATCTCTGTTGCCAGGTATTGCATCTCAGTACCTTGACTTGTTTTCAAATCTCTAGGCTTATTACCATTTCATAAATTGCACTTGCAAGTAAAGATTTCAAGTGCATGAAATAGAGATTTCAAGTGACATGGTGGTTTTGTCACCTCCTGAGTGCTTCATGTTTGGGGGAAATTCTAATGGAGACGTCCATTTCTATCCTTTGCTCTGCCTCACCTCGGTTAGCTGTTTGTGGCTGGTTACCAAAAGCTAAGTAGGTAACATTGGCACAGGGATTAGATTTACTTCTCACCTAAGGAAAATACTAAGAAAGGAAGAGATACATGTTTAATTTTCCTGCTAAGTTCCCAAATGTTATTATGGGAATATTAATACACAAACTTATGTTGACAATTGAATCTTTGAACTTTTTGCCGTGTATAAATGAGCTTTTAAATCTCTAAGTATAAATAGAGAATTACTTGAGGACATCCACCAGGAAAACATAATCCACTCCTAAGCATCCGTGGTGCTTGCCTCTCAACTGTTAACTCTTATTTTGCTAACTAATTAATTACTTGTCTTTCTGCCTTCTTGAGGCTGCCTGGGCCACTCACAGCTTGTGGCCGGTTTGATGCAAGCTGCCCTCAGCCACTGGGGCTCGAAGTGATAATTGCTTCTTTATCACCTCTTTGCTAATCACTCTTAGCAGAAAGCATTCTCTGGGCTCAATTTCTCCCACTCAGAGCTGTCCTCTGGAGCAATGAGCTTCTGCAGCTTTCCTTGCCCACCTTTAGCTTTTTCTCTTCTCTTTCCTTTCCTGAGAGCTTTCTTTAAATATATATGTATATTTTAGTTACAGTTTACATACAATATTGTATTAGTTTCAGATATATAGCACAGTGATTAGACATTGATATAACTTATAAAGTGACACCATTCCTCGTTATTACAACATTATTGACTATATTCCCTAGGCTGTACTTTACATCCTGCGACTGCTTTTATAACTGACAATTTGTATGTCTTAATCTTTTCTCCCTTTTTACCCATTTTCACCAACCTCCTCCCATCTGGCAAACATCAAAATGTTCTCTATGAGTTTGTTTCTATTTTGTTTGTTCCTTGTTAGTCTTTCTCAAAACTATACAGATCAAAACATAGATTATCAGAGTAAAACCAGACATTTACTTTCCCCCATTAGAAGTACTTTTCTTCTCTATAGAACATGATCTTTTTTTTTCCCATCAAAGTCTTCTCTTCTTTCAAACACTTTCTATGGCTGTCTTTGAAGACATTGCTATTTCTACCCTTAATTACTTTAGAATTTTATTGTTGGAAGTTTTCATGAGCAAAGTTTTACAAACTTTAAATTATCCATTAATAATAGGATAAATTCCATCCAAGTTAGAGGTGTGTGACTTTATTCAGGATTCTTCCATGTTGGTAAGCTTAAGATCTTGCTTTAGTGTTTAACGTTGTCATCTTATATCCAAAGGTATGAGTTTCCAACTATTTATGCTCATTCAATTGTGTCTTTCCAGGTGCCCAGGAAAAGACCAACTTGGAAGTCATTATTCTAGTGGGAACTGCTGTGATTGCCATGTTCTTCTGGCTACTTCTTGTCATTGTTCTACGGACTGTTAAGCGGGTAACAAAATAGTTTCTCTTCCATCCCATGCATGTTGGTTTTCATGATTAATGAAAGCTGACTAGGGCTCTCCGAGTTGCTTCTTCCCATTGTTTTGGCTAATGGGCACAGTTTATTTCAATACAATAATATCTTGCCCTCTTTCTTTTGGCTGAACCACTGGGCTTTAATTGATAGAAGCCACTAGAGGAGAAAAGGGCTTGGACTGTCTAGTGTAATTAAAATTTAATAACTTAATTCTGAGCTTATTTGGGAGTTGTGGGGACACTGGAAACAGGATTATAATAGGACTACTCTCAAACTCCATGAATGTTATTTAAAAATGGGACATCAGGAATGGGGCTTCTATCAAAACAGTAACAAGCTCACTAAACAACAGCCAAACAACAGAGTGTGTGTGACTTAAAGGAGTAATGATTTCCAGGCCAATGGAGGGGAACTGAAGACAGGCTACTTGTCCATCGTCATGGATCCAGATGAACTCCCCTTGGATGAACACTGTGAACGCCTGCCTTATGATGCCAGCAAATGGGAATTCCCCAGAGACCGGCTGAAACTAGGTATGCTTTCAAGTTATATTAATTTAATACTGGATTTATTAAGCCATCTCATCTTTCTTTAGGATGGTGACAAATCTAGTCTTTGCAAATGTTGGATTCTAATTCAGAAATATTCATTTCATTGCTTGAATTGGAATAATTACCCTTTTAGTCACTTAGAAGTAGAGTACCTTATAATCATCCAAAGCAGGACATTTAGAGAGTGAAGGGAGTAAATATTGAATAATTAAGCCAGGACAAGGAGTAAACTGGACTGTTCATGTTAAACTGGAATGTATGGTCACTGTACCTCGTTGGAATCTCTGCATATCACTTGGGTGGTGTAATAGCCCAGATCTGTTTTATTGTTGCTGCCACTGTTTACTGTAGGTAAGCCTCTTGGACGTGGTGCCTTTGGCCAAGTGATTGAAGCGGATGCCTTTGGGATCGACAAGACAGCAACTTGCAAGACAGTGGCCGTCAAAATGTTGAAAGGTAAAAGCAATATTATATGGTGATGAATCCCTCTATCTATTTCATCTGGTCTTTACACATGATGGAAAGGCTTGTATCAGCGGCTCTGTGGTTAGGTGGACCCACTAGCCAAGCATGCAGTCAACTTATATACCTTTGTGAAAATTGGAAATAAAGTTCCTCTTTTATAGCTTCATGCTAGGGTACAAGGCCAGGGAGGCAAAGTTAGGGATGAGTTTCAGCAACGCCCCCTCCCCACCTTGCCTGGGAGTCCTTGTGCAAGACACAGCTTGCACAACTGTAATGAGTGAGTGGCCTGGCTAGGGGGGTACACCTTGGTTACATAAAAATTGTTTCTTACTTTATTATGGTGCTTTAGTAAGATAATTATAGACCATCAGAACATGAAAATAAATTTGATATAATAAATAAAAATACTATAGTAGAGTACAAAAACAGCATGCTCCCTAGAATTGTAATATATTAAATATTTCACATATAAAAGATAATATAAAAAATAAGGATGGTGTGCTAGGATAAAAGGATTATGGGTGATATTTAAAAAATTAACAACTTTGTGAATAATTGTTAATCCTAGTAGTAATGGAAGTCTGGTCTTGCTATTTTAATTTGGGGAGGTGATGCATACAAAACCCTTTGCTCCAGTTGTGATGTGCTTTTATTGATGGAGATGATGCTACCTACCCTCTGTCAATAGGTCTTGATGGCATTTCAAAGCCATCTCTCCCCTTTTGCCTGTTCTCTCTTGTGGCCAAAGGGATATGTAATTTTGAGGTGGCTTATCAGGACCTGAGGTGTGGACCATGTCTGTGAATTATAGGGAAGTCTACTGGTTGGTGCTGGATCAAACTTACACTCTTAGCCTCATCAGCCTCGTGTGCCAACTGGCCTTGCCAGCTGGCCCTTGTTAAGTTTCCTGCTCAGCAAAGATTGGCGGGAACTTCAGCATAGCCCCGAACACATGAGGATATTTAATCCATGGTATTGCTTCCTTACGAGGAAGCACGAAATAATCAGGCCCCAAGAAGCATAGTAAACCTGGTAAATGAAAATCCAATTTTACAAAAGAATAAAATCTGGGCACAATTCCATTTGCAGATGTATTCTCCACTTTGCAAAAGAGTCCACAATGGGTTCCTTTAAATATCGAACATTCTGAGTGCACTTAAAGGAAGATTTTGATTTGGAATTAGAAAATGCAATTTATACTTGACTTCCAGGGGAATGCACTAGTTTGCAAATAGGGCTACAGTTGTATCATCGCTGGAGGGAAAGTTGCAGAGCTTCATCAGTCTTCCCAAAGTAATGGCCACACTCTTTTTTTTAAATATATTTTATTGATTTTTTACAGAAAGGAAGGGATAGAGATAGAGAGTCAGAAACATCGATGAGAGAGAAACATCAATCAGCTGCCTCCTGCACATCTCCTATTGGGGATGTGCCTGCAACCCAGGTACATGCCCTTGACCGGAATCGAACCTGGGACCCTTCAGTCCGCAGGCCGACGCTCTATCCACTGAGGCAAACCGGTTTTGGCATGGCCACGCTCTTGATTTCCCTCTTCCCCCTGTATTTGTAGAGGGAGCAACACACAGTGAACACCGAGCCCTCATGTCTGAACTTAAGATCCTCATTCATATTGGCCATCATCTCAATGTGGTCAATCTTCTAGGCGCCTGTACCAAGCCAGGAGGTGAGTATCTGTGGATGGTTCTGGTTGCCCGATTTGGGCATATGCATCTCTGCTAGTCTTTGAGGGAAACCCTTGTGGCCTTGATTTCCTTAACTTAGGATACTTTGCGAAATTTTCAGATACTTATAAATATATTTCATGGAGGTTAAGTGGGCACTATAAATAATTCTGGATCTTCCTATGAATTAAAAAATGTCACATCACTATAATGCAGTTTGCCACTTGTGCAATAGGTGTTCAGATAAGAAAAATAAACTTCCCCCAAAAATTAAAAACAAGGGACCTTAACAGTAGTTTCTCCTAAAATGGAGGCATCTTAGGTGATTGTATAGAAAAGCAAGTGGGTGGGTTTTTATTTTTTATTTTTGTCAATCTTGTGGAATTGCCTTTTGGAAAAAGCAAAGCTACAATATAAGGGGATTATGACCAGCTGATTCCTATGATCCTGTCCCCAGTAAAAGGTTGTAGCATTTCTCTGGTATTTTCTGATTCAAAAATATGTTAAACACTTAGTGAGAAATATTTTCCTTTCTTGACTTTCTGTGCTGTCCACAGGCCCACTCATGGTGATTGTGGAATTCTGCAAGTTTGGGAACCTATCAACTTACTTAAGGAGCAAGAGAAATGAATTTGTCCCCTACAAGGTATGTCATTTCCTAACTCAACTCTGGCTACACTGTAAAATGGAGAAAAATTCAGAGCGGTACAGATTCAATTTTTTGTTAAAATTCTGTGAAAAACTTGTGAGGAATCTTCTTGAATTACCTCTTGCGTGTTGTAACCTCCTCTTATACCTTCTGGGGGCTGTAATCTTCTCATGTTTTATTTTTGTGACTTTAATCTACTGACCCATTATAGATGGGGCCTGAGGAAGGGAGAAGGTGGGCGTAGTTACGGATAGGGACAGCTCTGGATTAGTCTCTCTCTCCCCTATTTGACCCTGGTGAGTGGAAATCGCTCTGTAAAGAGCACTCTAATATTAGAAGTGTGTCTGAGTGAAACTTGAAATAAGGCATTTAGCTCTGTGAGCTAAAAAAAAAAAAAAAAAGGAGCTAGACTTTGTGGAAGAAAATCTATTATGTAGAACATTGTCTAAAATTTTCATAATCTTGACATTGATGTCATTCTGGTCTGCTTTTTAATAGTTACAATTGTTTCCAAAGCTTACTACATTTTAGAGATCCATTTTGTAGTCGAGGAGTTTGTTCACGTGTGTTGTTTTTTGTGTGTTTTTTTTTTAACAGACCAAAGGGACACGATTCCGTCCAGGGAAAGAATACGTTGGAGAAATAACCATGGATCCTAAACGCCGCTTGGACAGTATCACCAGCAGCCAGAGCTCAGCCAGCTCTGGATTTGTTGAGGAGAAATCCCTCAGTGATGTGGAGGAGGAGGAAGGTACCTGCCATTGCTTTCTCCACACTTCACTCATGCTCTTGTAGGAACAGACAAGGTGACAGGGTGTAACGAGAGATTTTGCCAAGGGAAAAGTCCAACATTACCCAATATTTGAATTTCTAGACTGGCTCCATTTAGTCTCCGAAAGGTGAAGTGTGGAAGTCTAAATAAGCAGCAGGTTAGGCTGTAAAACAAAGCCTGGCTAGCCTGAGAACTCTCAAACCCCAGGAGAACTGAGCAGTGGGCAACTGTCAAACCAATGCTCTTAAATATTGGCAGGAGAGACTCAGAGCTGTGTTCTAGAAGGGCAAAGGAGGCTCTCTGGTGGCTGATGAGCCTCCTTGTTGCCCAAAGCAGTTCAGCCCCACACTGATTACTTCACCAGCACAGCAGAAGTTCAGTTAGTTATACCCAACCTTCTCCAAGACAGTGTAGGGGCCATCTGTTGTTTCTACGCCACCCTACCTGGCTTATCAAGTCTTCCTTTCATCCACACTTCCTCAGAGGAGTCTTGGTAAATACACCTTTCTTTACCCAATTATGCTTCCTAGGATAACGTAGGGCTCTTTTTGAGTGGTGCTGTGTTCCCAGCCGATCTTCCAGGATTTCTTCCGACTCCAGGATACACCATATATCCGCTTCCCTCAGAAGGAGCAGAGGGAGCTCCATGGATATAGAGACAGGGCTTCCCGACATCTGCCTCCTTTTGAGGCATGAGCTCTAAGTAATCTAATCATGAAATAGTGGGAGACACTCACTATTTCCCTTGACCTGAGGCCATGGGTAGTACTGAAATCCAACTTCTTTCCCTTAGAAGCCTGGCAGGCAGTGTGAGGCTGGAAGGTGGTCTAGAAGAGTATGGGAAGGTTGTCTAGACCACACGTAACCGGACCCACCCTGAATGGAGCCATCTCTGCCCTATCCTTCTCTCTCACAACATGGTAGCCAGTGAGCTGGAAACCCAAGGGATTGAGGTAGTAAGTTGGAGTAGAAGGAGTGTAGGATTTACCCTCCATTTCTTCATTTGGAAAATGAAGGGTTTTCACTAATTATTCACAGACAGCTTTCTGGGTCTAAGTGTAAAAAGTCATTTGAGAAAATGGTTTGAAGCCCTTTTAATACTTACAAGGTTATTACAGTTGACTTTTCATTTACTTTGGTAATTGTCTCCAGGAAAGTAGCCATGTCTTATCTATCTGATGAAAAGTTAAGAGATGTTGAAATACCCATTAATGTCTTAGTGTTTATTTGTACCAGTTGCACGGATGTAAATACCACCAATTTACGTAAATTTGTCATTTCTCTTCACGTTCGTATCATCTTTCATTCATATCCTTGAAGGAAGAAAGCATCCGTGTAGGCCAGGTTTATTGTGTTTACAGCACTTTCTCATATTGAAAGTGAGAGAAGTAAATATATTTCTGGTATTTTTAGTTATCCGTTGTAGATTATAATTTGACCTTTGTTCTTTGTCCCAGGACAAAGCCTGGAGAGAAAAGATTCAGTGACCCTGAATATTGTTGTTTTATTTTTAGAGTTCTTGATATGAAACTATTGTTTACCCCTCTGGGTACATGAAAAAAACAACAGTTTAGAACAGTACATTTGAAAAAGTCCTCTTTCACCCTGTTATCTGCACCAGTTTCACCTCTATTCTGTCTCCTGAATTTGCTGGTTCAATTTGGCTGAAATGGAAAAACTGTTTTTGCTAAGGGGTATGATGAAGGGTAATAATACTGGTATTCAGCCAACAGTTTAGAACAGTACATTTGAAAAAGTCCTCTTTTCACCCTGTTATCTGCACCAATTTCACCTCTATTCTGTCTCCTGGATTTGCTGGTTCAGTTTGGCTGAAATGGAAAAACTGTTTTTGCTAAAGGGTATGATGAAGGCTAATAATACTGGTGTTCAGAAAATTTACAGAAGATAGAGGCATTTTCTTTCTTCTTGTATTTCCCGAAATTTAATTCCCATGTTATAAAGTGAAGACTATTCTAACAAACTTATAAACAAATAGCTTCTGGTGGAAATACTGATCTCTGTCTCCTGCTCCTTCTGGCAGTTTCTGAAGATCTGTACAAGAACTTCCTGACCTTGGAGCACCTCATCTGTTACAGCTTCCAGGTGGCTAAGGGCATGGAGTTTTTGGCATCTCGGAAGGTAAGACAGCTCAAGGGGAAACAGTGCCTCTTCAGTTCATAGATTTGGAAATAAGACCCCCAGTGCCAGGCATTGGTGTTTGTTAGGGACTGTAATTCATTCACTACTTCTGGGATCATTAAGAGACTCTATTGCGGAGGCCCCTTTTTCTGCTTTTTAAGGGGATATAGAGATTTCACGAAATTAATTTATGTGATTTTTGAGCCTCTGATTATTGAGCATCTCCGAAGGGCAAGCAGTCTTCTAAGTACTAAGGATACTGTCTGAACAAGCAGGCAAAACTTCTAGCTTCATGGAGTCTGCATTCTCACAGGTTGAGCAAACAGTAAATAGCAACAGGTAAAATACATAGTAGGTCAGATGGGGGTAAGTGCTGTGGGGAAGAATAAGCAGGGAAGGTTATGGAGTGTGCAGGAATGGCACACTGTGTGCACATGCTCCTATGTATGTGTACACCAATTTTAAACAAAGTGGCCAAGGAAGGCTTTATAAGTATATGACATGTGAGCAATGACCTGGAAGAGGTGAGGGACTGAGCCTTGCAGATATGTTTATTTTTAATTTATTTTACATTCATCACCATCCATCAAGAAGTATTTGTTAGTGGTATAATTAGAAACCAGGAAGGACAGGCTTCAGATGAGAGAGATTAAAAGAGCTAAAATTAGAAAAGTAGGCCAAACAAAGGCTGAGGTGGGACGTGACAAGTTACAAATATTCCAAAAGTTGTAAACACCAAGGAGGGAGCAAGGTTGGCTGAAGTCACCTCTCTGGCAAAAGGTACAATGGGTGGTTTGACATTAAAAAAAAAAATTCAAATTAAGTGTCAAGAAAAATTGTTGGTTGGCAAAATGCATTTGCTGCTACAGCCTCCTGGGGGAAGAAAGACTAAGTTTTGGGTTTTTTGGTTTGTTTATTAGCTTTTTGTTTTTTCTAAATTAGAGTAAACTTCCTAATCCACTTATTTTTCTGAAATGTAAAGGTCATGACAGCTTTCGGAGCTCCAGGATCTCAGCTATATCTGCGGGGAGCTCTTGTCTTCCCTCCCACGAGGAAGGCAGAGAAGCGGGATCTTACAGGATTTTCCCAAAGACGAAGGACCTTTGCCCTTCTGATTTTTTAAAATTACCTTTTTTAAAGCCAGAGCCTGCCATTCAGTCAGGGCTCCTTTCAGGGACTGGGCAGGGAATGAGGAGGAGGGAGATCCCTTAGCTTCCCTTGCATCTACCCAGTGATTCATTGAATATCACTTGGTTGTTGGGCTAAAAAAGGAAGCTCTTAGGTTGGAAAGAAAGTAGGGAGGGCTGTCTGTTTTTTGGAATCCCCTGATGCTCAGGCATGCTAGATGATGTGCTTTTAAATATGCCTCATTCAGAGGGAAGAACTACACCGATATGAGGTGTGAGGTGCAGGGCGGCCAGTAACACGTGTGCACTGGCCTAAGAATGCGCATCTACGCCTTTTATTCACTTAAAAATGTTCCCTTTGACTCTGATTCTCTCACCAATCGACCAGGTGGAGCTAATGCTGCTCAGTAGTAGGAAGTTAGATGAAGTTGGGGGATATAGAGAAGGGAGAAACGGGAGCGGAAAAGAATAGAAGGAAAGCCGAGGAGAGTTGGTTTTCCTTTACAGTGCACCAGAGGATCAACCTGGCTAGTGAGAAGCTGACATTGCTTCTGTGGGCCTTTATGATAACCCTACACTTTGAAAACAGGATGAGCCCCACTGGGAACTGTTTATCAGCGCCAGTGCAGCTTCACTTACATATGGAATGGGGAAACCAACAAAGGCACCAAACCAGTGAGAGCCCCTTGTTCCTGGTTTCCGTGCATTCATTCAAAATAAACCCCATTCTGGGGCGTCCCTTAGAATAACATGTTTCAACCGTATATGGAGCCGGGCAAAAGGGATGTGTGGATGTGACCAGAAACACATTCTTAATTGTGTCCAAGAGAAGTCTATTTATGACTCCCTCATCATACTATAACTTAATTATTTAACTCCCAAATCTGGGGCTGTTTATGGAATAAGCAGATGTGCGTCTCAACGAACCTCAGACTTTTCCCCTGAAGTGTTGATAAAAGATATTAACCTGGTGCTTGTTAATCAGTTGGTTTTCTGATGTGGGTGGGTTTTTTTGTGTGTGTGTGTTTTTTTTTTTAAAGCATGAGGTCACAACAGATGTAGAAAAGATCAGCTGTGCTGAAATCTAAAGCACACACGATTCTTTTTGCAGTGTATCCACAGGGACCTGGCGGCACGGAATATCCTCTTGTCGGAGAAGAACGTGGTTAAAATCTGTGACTTTGGCTTGGCCCGGGATATTTACAAAGACCCTGATTATGTCAGAAAAGGAGATGTAAGTTTCAAAGATGAACCTAGTGACCTGTTAATCTGCAGAATTCAAACTCCTCTTTGCAAACTTCAGGACCTGTGTTCAGGAGGAAAGGAAGTGTTTTTCCTTTTAGAAAGTTGCTAAGTTGGAATCTGATTCCTTGTCTTCTACCCGCTTAGGCACGCCTCCCTTTGAAATGGATGGCCCCAGAAACAATTTTTGACAGAGTGTACACAATTCAGAGTGACGTGTGGTCCTTTGGTGTCTTGCTCTGGGAAATATTTTCCTTAGGTAAGTCACTTCTCTTGGTCTTTCCATCCAGACTCCAAATAAAATGATAAATCAGTGGCCCGAAATCACCTTTCCCTGTCTTATATTCAACCTTTATTGGGTGAAACTTACTCGCAAGCTTTGTGTTGTAAAACCTTAAAAAAAGAAAGAAAAAATATATAGGTGATCAGTATGTTCAAGAAGCAGGTTCGGGGCTTTCTATAAGAGAAAATCAAATAACAAACATCCCATTCCTGTCTTATTCTAGGTGCTTCTCCATATCCTGGCGTAAAGATTGATGAGGAATTTTGCAGGCGATTGAAAGAAGGCACTAGAATGAGGGCCCCTGATTATACCACACCAGAAATGTAAGACTTTAAAAGTTTCCTTTGATTCTCTTTCTTTTTTCACAAAATCTCCCTGCCTAGAAGACATTATATGTACCTCTTTGTGGCCTAGTTTGTGTCCTACTTCTTTCGTGTAGTCCCTCCTTGAAAATCTCAAGCACAAAGCTATGCCTTCTTCTTGAAATGACAGCATGATATCTGTACCATTCAATTAGTTTTTTTAAAAAAAATTATATCTTGATCTGTAATTTTCCTTTCTGTACACATCTGATGCTCCAAGTGTAGGGGAGCACCAAGTGTCTTTTGTATCCCTATTGAGCATCTTGGCTCCTGGTAGACTCTTTGTAACCGTTTACTTATTCAAGTGCTTGTTTTCAGCATCAGATCAGGAGGAAAGAGGCAGTTAATAACATCAGTGTTTTGCTTTTCCAGGTACCAGACCATGCTTGACTGCTGGCATGGGGAGCCCAATCAGAGACCCACGTTTTCAGAGCTGGTGGAACATTTGGGAAATCTGTTACAGGCTAATGCTCAGCAGGTTTGTGACCTCCATCCAATAAACTTCTTTAAAGAGTACTTTGGTGTCTAGGACTTCTCTACTGCCTAGACCTTGTCATGGCCACCATGCTATATTCTCAGCCACTGAATAAGAAACTATATTCTTTTCAGCTTCTAGTCCTAATTCATATCCTGGGAGCAGACCACTCTTATTCCTACCAATGCATCTTTTTAAGCCTTCAGATGCTTTTCTAAAGTAACAACAACAACAAATTTGTAAAGTTGATGTAAAGAATATCAACAATGGGTGGAATTTCAAGGAATTTTTAATATATTCTGCAGGCAAACACACATAGCTTTATTTTTCCCCCAGTAAAAATCTGAGGCCTCCATAACTTCCATAGGAGGATTTTAGACTTGTAGCCTTTACCACTAGAAAGCTAATCTGCAGTCAACACCTCTTACTACAATGAATGGAAGCCAATTTTCTCCTGCTTTTCTTTTGAACAGCTGGGGGACAGTGGATCAAATCTGTCTTTATCATGACCCTTTCAAACATTTAAAGCTATCATCTTGCCCTTTATTTCTTTTTTTTTTTTTGATGAAATAATGTTAAATTGGGCGACCTTTGCTTTTAGAAGACCTGTTTTCCTGCACATTTATTGCTTTTCTCTAGACCGAGATCAGTTTTTCCATTGCCTTGGAATGTAGAGGCTAAAATTGGACAACATGCCCTTTAAAGGTCCTGGCCTGTGTGGGTAGGGCTTTGTGAACAAATGATTTCTCAGCTCTGCAGGACCCTGCGTGTTCTGTTGCTGCATCTGTGCCCACAGCCTGCTTGGTCTTCATTGTGGCCACAGTGCTCTGTGTCCCCTTACCCATCTGCTTAGTCATGAGCTCCTTGCGTATACTTTCATGCGCACATCCCTTTCAAGTGCCCTTTTGTTTTGACAAGACATTTTTAATGTTGTCTTAAAGGTTTACATTTCTGACATGAAGGCAACAGACCCCATAACCAAGAAGCTCCCTCGGCCTTTGTTTTTTTCATGAAAAGGCCCTGGGAGGACTGCAGCCATAACAATTGCACTCTGTGTTTATTGTTTCAGGATGGCAAAGACTACATTGTCCTTCCGATATCAGAGACTTTGAGCATGGAAGAGGATTCTGGACTCTCTCTGCCCACCTCACCTGTTTCCTGTATGGAGGAAGAGGAAGCGTGTGACCCCAAATTCCATTATGACAACACAGCAGGAATCAGGTACTATATATGGCCAACCTCCCCTGTTCATGGGGGAGGAGGGTGCTTCAAGGTCACCTTGGGGAGGGGGTGGAAGGAAGACATTTCATAAAGCTGCTGCGTCCCACTTCCACATTAAACCATAGCCCTGAGGCTAATAGAAAGAGAAGTGCTCCTTGAAGAGGGCCCGGGTAGGTGTGTTTCCGCCCATCTGTAGCCCACATTGCTGCCGTAGCTCTTCCTTTTCAGAATTGTAAGCCCTGCAGCTGCAAATAGCTGGAATGCCACAGTTTGTTAATCTCCAGAAAGAGAGACCAATTTTACAAAGACATCTGTATTTAAATTATCCCCATGTACTCTTTTATTAATGTGAATTAAATGGCTCAGGAAAGACTCAGGAAGGAGGAGTTCTGTGCCTATATGAAAACACACTTGTGCCTCTGGGGCTAGGATGCAGTGTGCCAGGGGGATGTGCCCTGAATTAGACCGGACAGCACATCTTCAGAAACCCCTCCCAAGTCTGATTTTCAGGGTTTTATTTGCATAATGAGACTTCTGGGCTTATTTAAAACACGTGCACTGCAGTCCCACCCTGATTTGTAAAGGGGTTCCGAAGGCAGCTTTCTTTTTTCTGTCTCCCAGCACCTGTGCATGAGGAAAAAGTTGATATGGTTTTCTACATTCTGATATGAAAATTGCCTTTTACTAAGCCCGGGACTACTTCCCTTTGCTTTGTTTCTTCTCGCACCACTTTGGGTGTTTTCCTCCTACAACTGGACCCGCTGACAGCATGGGCCCAAGCTGCCCTGGTGTTGTGCTGTGGTTAAGGGAGGGACGCAGGCCTTGAAGCCCTTGGCCAGGTTGCCACATAGAAGATGAGGAGGCACCTGGACAGTTTGTGCCATGGAATCGCACTGGGCAGCGGAAACTCTGTTGAGAGACAAGAAAGCTCAGAGGGGTTGGAGGCCAACAAGTGAACTGCCCATTCCTTTTTGTCAAGGACTCTTGGCATATTTCAAACAGCTTTTCCTTCTATTTTCTGATTTTGCACACATGATAACTCTCAGTGTTAGGCAAGGTAGAAACTGTTACCTTTTTTGATGTAGATATTGAACGTGAGGCTCAGAGGGATTACCTGGAGGAATACAATATTGTGATTCAAGATCCAGATAGAAGTGGCGTGGACGCCCAGGTCAGCCCCTTAGCAGCTGTGTGCCCTGGGGCAGATCTTCACTGGGACTGAGGCCAGATCCCTGGTGTTTGAAAATGATTGTTTTGAGAATTACCGATATAACATATTTCCAAGGGAATACACTGGCACTTAGGGAGCACTCCATAAATTATAGTTCTTACGTGAGCTGCTTAAAATCATATCCCCAGGATGAATCCAGTTTCTCTGATATCGAACGCAGTGCCACTTTCTCCCTCACCAAAGAGGGGCTCTCAGAGAGAACGAGCAATGGAATGAACGCCTACAGTTCCACTCCCGAGTTTAAAAAAAAAGTCCTGGTTCAAGTTCAGCTGGCCTTCTGGTGTGGTAATTATTCCCGCAACACTATTGCCTTCTCGTTGATCGGAAAGCCATTTGATCCTGAAGTCTGTTCCTTAGGTTTTCTGTGACCAGGTGGAATGAGGACCAAGTCGGCAGCATCTTGGCTGGCGTGGGCGCTTTGCATATGGTGCTGAGAGTGGATGAAGTCATGTTTGTGTAATGGAAGTGCCAAACGCGGTGCAGGATCTGAGACAGGGCTGCTAACATTTATCCCCAGAAGCGTGGACAAATGTGACATCACACTCCAAGCACAGGCCTGGCTTCTATTTTCTGCCTGTGATTTTTGAATTGGCCTTTCCAGTTCAGTTTCTCTTTTATCCAGCCATAATTTGAAAAATAAAATGGAAATTGGAATCTTTTGTCTGCATGCCCTCCCAACCGCCTCCACCTTTTCTCCTTTTATAAAAATAAGACTCCACGGTCACATTTTAATCATCTGGGTTCAAAGAAAGGCGGAATGGAGGCATCTGCACACGGCACACTTCATTTTGTGCTTCTGCTTCCCTGGGGAGAGAGAGCCGAGGCGGGGGTACCTCTCAGCGGACTTGTTTCCTCCTCTCCCAAATTTCCAGTCAAGTAGAAAAGCTGAGGAGTCTTTCTCACTTGCTTCCTCCCTCTACTTTTCAATTCCATTGCATTATAAGTAGAGCTGGACAGAGGCATCACTGTGGGAGCCAACCTCATGATTTGCTGCCTGGTTAAAAATATGTGTTCAGCATTTATTTAGAGAGAGGCTGAGAGGTGTGCGGGGGGAAGGGTGGGGAGGAAGGACCACCGGTGGCTAGACTTAGCTTTGTCTCTTGTTTCCCCTGCGGATCAGCTCTGGCCCCGAGTTTGCAGGCTTCTTGCAAGAAAACACATATTAATTGCACTCATCTTTCTTTGAAGGCAGTTTGGGGACCATCTGCGGTTGCTCCATCATTTCCCCTGGTAGTTTCACGTCCCACTCCAAGCAGCTTATCAAAGATTTCTTTTCAGTTCTCTCACAGAGAAAGGTTTTGGCACACAGCATCTTCTTCATTTTGGTTAATTGCTGGTGATGACTAAATGTTCCTTGAAGATTGATGCTTGGGACAGTCTGCTAGCTAGAGGTTTCTGAATTTGGCTCTGATTTTAGACAGCTTGAAGCAAAACTGTCTTTTTTCCATCTTTTGTTTATCTTCTACCCCACAGACCCCTTCTCCCCACCAAGTCTCATCACACAGTCTGGCCACACATGGGAGAGAGCAGTGCTGTGCACATACTAAGTGCTTAACAAAAACCTGAACAATCAATCATATGCAATACTCTCTTCTTCTTTTTCCTTCCTGGTACTTTTCCAAGGGAGTTAACGTAGAGCAGGGTAAAACAAAACAAAACAAAACAAAACAAAAAAAGCCAACAAAAACAACAACAACAACAACAAAAAACACCACCTATGTGGGCTTTAGTGTCTAATACCTAAGTGTGAATCCCAGTTCTAGCCATTTCCTCCCTGAGTCTTAGCTGCCTCTCCACATGGGAAATAACACACACACACACACACACACACACACACACACACACACAACCTATTTTGTAGTTTTGGGAGGAGAAAATGCAGCAATACCCATGAAAATGCCTTTTTAACTGTGAAGGGCCATCAACTTTTGGAGTTACTGGGCTCAGAAGTCAAGGAGCTGCCCTTTCTAAGGAAGCGGCGTTATTGCCCAAGGTCACCAATTTTAGTTGATTCTGTATCCTGAATATCTCTTGAATCTGTCCACTTCTCCCAATCCTGTAAGCGTCACCTTTCTTTAGGCTCCTCTTCTTTCTCCCAGATGAGTGGGATTGCCCCCTCATTGGTGTCACTGGCTCTGGTCTTACCCTCCTCAACCCTAGAGAGAGGTGCTGTTTGTGAAGATGCCACGTGACGATGGTTGAGGAGCATCTAGCACAGTGCCTGGCACATGAAGGGATTCCTGAATGAGCGAGTGAATGAATGGTTGACTATGCTTCCAATAGTTTTGAGCAACTGCCACTTTTCAGGACTGAACTTAGGAGAAGGGGGCTTTTTCTGTCTCCACGTATATCATGTCTTGTTTCTTGTGGAGTTTCCTGAGTGAGGATGTCACTGTGAACTTCATTGGCTCCTCTCTGTAGGAGGAAGAACTAGCCTCCTGGGGCAGGAGAGGGAAACTCGGTTTCAATTCTCTTCTTTTGGCCCAAGCGAGTCCTCACTCCACTCATTCACAGAAAACATAAGGAAACACAAGTTAGTACATCCAGAAGGTTGCCTATGGTGGAAAGCACGCTAGGAAAAGAGTGAAGAGTGAATTTGTTGTCCCTCCCTGCGAAAAGGGCTCTCCTGCTCACCACTCAGGCTGTCAGTGATGTTAACCAGATGGCTCAGACTCACCCAAAGTCACAAGGCAGGGAAGGAGCACCCCCTGGACACGGGAGATGTTGTCTGACAAGTCCCAGTCTTTGGGCTCCTGAGGGAAACTGGCACCCTTTGAATACAAAGGAGGAAAAGAAGCTTTGGTTAATAGACCATCATTCTTTCTAAGAACACTTACCATGTACCATTATTTACCACCTCATCCATCCTCCTTATTCATCTTTCTGATTGATGGAGGGAAGGCTATGGCCAATACATTTTAAAGATGAAGCAACAGAGGCATAGAAATATTTATGATGTTCCCAAGTTTGTGTAGACTTTGAAATAGACAAAATATCTCGTAACTCTTGTATCACTTCCCTTTCCTAAGACCAGCAACTCTGAGGGCTGGAAATAGGGGACAGTGAGACTCAGCCTGCCCGTCTACACACGAAGCTGCTATTATATGTAGACAGAGGTGATTATCTTCCGATCCTGCTGAGTTCAGCATCCTATAGTGACATCTCAAGGCGTTCCCCTTACCCATCTTCCATTGGACGTTTGCTCTGTAGACATTATCTAGAAACATTTTCTTAGGACATGGCCAGGAAGCTGTGAAACACTCTCTGATACGGCGAGAACTCACTGGAGCAGTTGCATGCAAGGAGGAAGCCAAGCAGAAGGCAGTCAATCACTTAATTTGCTGCTGTTCTCTGTAGGCCAGCCCTGGACCTCAGAAGTATAATTCAAAGGAACAGGGGCTCATCTGGGCCCCTCAGTGAGATTATACTTTTAAATGGACTTTCACAGGAAATTAAGCCTTTAATGTGTGCTAGCAGAGAAAGATTTTGTTTTGTTTTTCTTTTCCAAAGGCTGTTTTGAAGGTCACGGTTAAACTTGTGGTTGAAAGATAATGAATTTAGGTATCACTTATGGTATGTGTAGCCAAATATACCACCACTAAAATATAAATATTTGTTCTTTTACAGTCAGTATCTGCAGAACAGTAAGCGAAAGAGCCGGCCTGTGAGTGTAAAAACATTTGAAGACATCCCATTGGAAGAACCAGTAGTAAAAGTAATCCCAGATGTAAGTACATCTTTTAAAAATAGTCTTAGAAATAATACAAAGGACGAAACATTAGCTAAATAAATATTAGCCTAAGCATGAGAGTCTTGGAAGCTCATTATACAGCTTTCCTTGAGGGTCTGTGTCATGGGGTCACTACTGAAATGAAACTTAGGCCCCCTTGCTTTTTCTATAAGTAAAGCTCCTGGTTCAAGGTTCAAGATATTCCACCTTCATGCCCAGTTACAGTCAAATGTAAATAGTATCACTGAAAAAGAGGGATGGAAATGGGCCCCTCAGCTTCTTTTTCCTAAATTCTTCTCCTCTTCCCGGTCTGGGTCTACTTCTAGGATGCAGTTGCTCCCTCTTTCAGCTTGCAAAGTTTCTGGCTATGACACCTTTACCTCCCTCTGCAGAACATTGGAACATGTTGTCTGATAAATGGGTTAAGAAATCGGTTTAAGTAAGTGGTAGGTCAGTGTACACACTCAATCAACTGTGGCATCTCATTGTCTTTTAAAAAGGACAACCAAACGGACAGTGGTATGGTTCTTGCATCAGAAGAGCTGAAAACCTTGGAAGACAGAAACAAATTAGCTCCATCTTTTAGGTAAGGTTCAGCCAAATAGAAATGACAAATTTCAACAGGAATTGTAGGCAGGAGCCTAGAACTTTCAATGTAGGTGCAGAGTTTTCACGATTTGTGTCTTTGTTGGTTGGGAAAATTTGCATCAACCTAAATAATAAATAATTTAAACAAATAAAACAATTAAAATAAGTGATAAGTCTAAAAAAGAATTTGAAATAAATTAGAGGATTTTTAGAAGATTTGTCTGGTATTGGCTAAATCACAAAGAGGCCATTAATAAAATCTTGTGGACTCTGAAGAATTTTGAAACCTGTATATAAATGGTGCATCTGTTCTTAAGAAGCGTGACATATAAATAAGATAATATCAATTTGTTTAAGATACTTAACTATTATTGGCTGAGTTTGCCTACATAATTTCGGGAAAAATACTAACTTTTGTTTTGAATATCCTTTTCTCCATGTAGTTCCCTAGGAACTTGTAGTTGTTTTACATAGATGTGCCTAACAGATAAATGAAAATCTGTATTTAAAAGAATAATAGGCTGCAGAGTAGTTATTTATTTGCTAGTGGGTTCATTCTAAGAAAGAATAGAGAAGATTTTTATCTACTTATAATCTGTTGTATAAAATGAGAACACCCCTGGGTTATTGAGTGATGTTCATGTTGAAAAAAAACACACATCAAAATGTGCAATTGTGCTATTTTGTTTGCCTTAAGGCCAAGGTAAGAAACTGTGAGAGCCAATCATGTTTTATTCACTGATTCAAAATATATTTATTCAGCAATAACTATGTGCCAGTTACTATGCCATTGCTTGAGACACTAAACTTATTTTATTGGGATTGGATTGAAAGAAAAAATTGCATTTCTAGTGATTTGAAATCACTTTTACGCCATATACGAGCATGGAGTTAATAAAATCCATTTTGCAACTTTTAACATGAATAATTTGGTAAAGCACTTATTGAGGGGAAAACCCACATCTCAGAATGGCTTGAGAAATGTAAATCTTGACATTTTAGGTCAACATAGCCTACACGTCTCAGCTTTGACATAATTATCATCTGTCATGATTCCACACCATTGAAAACATTCTCTTCATGCTGCTGAGTGATCCAGGTCCTCAGTCTTTCCAAAGAATGTGATTTTGATGAGTAAAAAAGCAGTTTCTGACATGTCTGACTTGATTGCGCACACACACACACACACACACACACACACACACACACACTTCAAGTTATTAAAGTTTAATGCTGCTCGAGAACTCTATTGACACCATACACATGCCTTGTAATTCCCTAGTTGACAGTGTGGGGAAAGCACAAGTGGACTTTCAGAACATCCCAATTTCCTTTTATATCATGAAAGAGTCCCTTTGGCTCCTATCATTGTATACAAACCTGTCACTCCACAAGGCCATAAAAATGCTCCATTGGTTGGAGCCTTTGCATAAGTCAGGAGACTGCCTTTCATCTCATCTCAGGCTTGAAAGATTCGGACCTGAATAAGAGGACTTATCTGCAAGGACAAATTCATGCTAGTACTGAAAATAGACAATGTCTGAGTAAACCTGATACGTTGATTAACAAGTGGGAGAGATAGGGGCTGGTGTCTCCAGGGAGATTACAGCCCACATAGGGGTGGTAATGGGGTTTGGGGAAGAAGCCAAAGAACTGCCTTCTCTCTGCCAACTTATGCAGTTGCCATTTTTTCCACAGTGGACTGATGCCCAGCAAAAGCAAGGAGTCCGTGGCATCTGAAGGCTCCAACCAGACCAGTGGCTACCAGTCTGGGTATCACTCAGATGACACGGACACCACCGTGTACTCCAGCGAGGAGGCAGAACTTTTAAAGCTGATGGAGATTGGACCGCAGGCTGGCAGTGCAGCCCAGACTCTCCAGCCCAACTCTGGGACCGCACTGAGCGCTCCTCCTGTTTAAAAGGAGGCACCCAAATCCCCTACTCCTGGAAATCACATGCGAGGTGCTGCTCAGATTTTCAAGTGTTGTTCTTTCCACCACCAGGAAGTAGCTACATTTGATTTTCATTTTTTTGAAAAAAGGACCTCAGACTGCAGGGAGCCAGCCCTTAGGCATTTCCTGACAAGATGCCTGTGACCCAAGAATGTGTTGTGTCTTCTCCCAGTGTTGACCCTGTTCTCTTTTTCATTCATTTAAAAAACATGTATGATGCTCCGTGTTGTGGGTCTCCCCCAGGTTATAACAGGAGAAGTTCAAGAAATGGCTTCGTCCTCCAAGAAGTAGCAATACCTGGGGAGTTGACACCTCTGTAAAACAAGAGCTGATCCAGGCAGTGGGAGTGCTTTTGGTGTTGAAGATGGAACAGACCGTTAGGGTTGAGGCCATCTGAGAAGCTTTGTTTAGGATGTGGGTCCTGAGCCAAGTCTTACATGTGGGGTTTGGACTGATAGAAAGGAAGATGTCGTCTTGCTTTGAGAGCCTACTGGAGCCTGCAAATGCATTGTGTTGGCTCTGGTGGAGGTGAGCATGGGGTCTGCAAGGGAATGTAAAGGCTTCAGACGAACTTACTGGTTTTAGAAGGTTGCGTGCTCTTCCCAGTTGGGCTAAATGAGAGTTCCTTGTGCTGTTTCCGACTCCTAATGAGAGTTCCTTCCGGACTCTTACGTGTCTCTTGGCCAAGCCCCAGGAAGGAAATGATGCAGCTCTGGCTCCTTGTCTCCCAGGCTGATCCTTTATTCAGACACCACAAAGGAAGGACATTCAGAAGAGGCCCCCTGTCGTGCTGAAGAATTCTGACTGTACAGACCAGCTTCGGGTTTCTTCTGGATGAATACCCACATACTGTCCCAACGTGATACGCCCGAGCCTGAATGCAGCAGGTTCAGTGTCAAGCTGTGGTGTCAAGGCCTCAGAAAGGAGTTTACCCTTCTGTTCCTCTCTCCCCCCACCCCTCCCGTTCACCCCGACTAGTCAGTGTTTCAGTAATTTGGCCTCTACACCCTAGTCAACGCTAATTTGGTTTGTTCACTCTCTGAATAATTATTAGTCAGATTTCAAAATTATTTTATAGCCAAAGTTATAACACCTATTGTATTGTGTAGACTTTTAACATGTAAAGCTATTTCTACTGGTTTCTGCCCTTGTTGTTGCCTTCTTAAAAAACAAAATGTATTTTTCATTTGGTACCATAGTGTGAGATGCTGGGAACCATGGCTCTAAAACATGCTATGGCACATATATTTATAGTCTGTTTATGTAGAAACAAATGTAATATATTAAAACCTTATATTATATATAGGGAACTTTGTACTATTCACATTTTGTATCAGTGTATGTAGCATAACAAAGGTCATAATGCTTTCAGCAATTGATGCCATTTTATATATATAAAAAAAGACACCGAAAAACTTGAAGGAATCCATTTGCAAGGTTGACTGTATCTATCATTTCTCTCACTTCTGAAATGAAGAAGGGGAATCAGACCTAATTATTATGTGGTGGTTTTTCATTTTTACTTGTTCCCTTATTCTTCTTATAAAGGATATTTTCATAAAATGTTTATATACTTTATAAACCAATAAATGTATTCTTAGTAAAAACATACAATGTTATAATATTATCCTAACTATTTTGAGGGCACATACTTCTTCCTGACCCTCCCTCTTCTTCTTCAGGACACAGATAACTCACGCACATGTGCGCTCTCATTGTATTCCAAGTACTTTTGGGAATCTGAAAATATGGACTGGGAGATATATGTGCTGAGTTCTCTAACAGTGTTTGTGGCCAACCATGAAAATCAGAGGGTGAGAGGCCCCGAGATAGGTGGCCAGACCCAAGCAGTGCAGGGAAGCATGGGGCATATGGATAGTCTTCCATAATATTTTACTCTAGACTTACGGTGTCAGAACATCAGATCCAATGATGTCATTTCCAATGATTGATTTTGCCTGAATTCAGTAAGTGGAATTATCTAATAAGTCATTGACACCAATGAGTATCCCTATTCTTTGTGATACAAGATTTTATACAAGATTTTGTTTATATAGTCAAATATGCCTATCTTTCTAAAATGGTTTCTAGGTTTTTTAATCTTATTGAAGAAGGTCTTCCTAATTCTAAAATAACCCCAAATTCTAAATTTTCATTTTTTTTACATTTAAATCATTTGGGATTTATTTTTGTATATGGAGTGAGATAGGGGTCTAGCTTTGTTTTCTTAAAGCAGTTGTCAACAATGGCAGCACCATTTATTAAATACTAGAGGCCTAGTCTGGAAGGTTGTTCAGCTGTCCGGTCTAATTAGCATATTATGCTTTTACTATTATAGATTCCTCTTTCCCCTCCAACCCCCCAGGGTTGGGAAAATATACATTGCAGCACTTTTCAACCCTATCATCTCCCTGAGACATTCTGTACAACTTTATGGTTAAGAGGGTGGCTATGGATGTGTGGTTCCTGGGCACAGCACTTACAAATTGGGCCATTGTCTGGGGTTAGTGGATTGGGGTCTTGTGACAGATGTTGTGAAACTGTAGGTCAGGCCTGGCCTCTCCTTTTGCGTTATTACAGTGTCATCCAGTAAGTGAATAGGAGAAGAGCCTAGGTTATTTAAGATAGAGGAGGCCACCGAGAAAAACAGAATTTTCTTCATTTTAGGAAAAAGAGATTTTGTTTCTCATGAGCGGCCCCTGGCACTGTTTCCAATGCCAGGAATTTGGATTCAGTTAAAACTTCACACTTTATAAAGAAGTACTTCCAGCACCTCGGGCAGAATGATTAGGAGGTGAGGTTTGGCCTCCTCCTTCCTCTCTCTCTGTCTTCCACACCCCTTGTTCTTAGCTCCTTTTTTCTCCTCATTCACCCCATGTGTTAAGAGAACTTTGTGACTTTTGTATGTGTTTCCTGCATGGTCCTATTTTCAAAGCTTTAATTGTGTTTTAGATGAGGACAGGACTGTCTCCCCTTGGCTCTTGCCCTCTCTCCTCTCTCCCTTTACTTGCTCTGTTCCTTTCCCTCCTCTCAAACTCCTCTGTCCCTTCACCTTCTGTTTCTCTCTTTGCACTGTTCTACTCCTCCACAACCTCCACCCTCACCTCCACCCCCAACAGCCCTTCTCCTCAACCACATCAACAGGGAAAATGAGAGTTCTAGGAGACTTAAGTCCATTACTCCTGGACTAGGCTTTCCTATTAATGCACATATTTTTTTTTGTCCTCTTCAGTGAAAGGAAAGAAGAAAAGTAAAAATCTAAAAGCCACAACTTTGTAGTTAACAGAACCCAATTTCCCCTGTCTCCTTTAGCTTGTCTTTCTTTCTGCCTCTTACTCAGATAAGGTTCATCAAGATGATAAAATGCAGGTAAAGCCGGGAAGCTAACGCCTTGAAACAGTGGTTTCCATACATCTCTCCACATCTGCATGCTCTTCTCCCTTAATGGCAGTAGAAGCCATGGCCATGCCCTCCTGGGTGTGTAGTGAGCAGGGCTCAAGCAGGGGTTCTCATCTCTTCTTACAAATTGCATTTGCTACATGAATCTCTTCCATGTCAGGGCTTAGACATAAGTGAAAATCTAGGCAGTCTTTGTGAAAGCAATTTTAAGCCCCCTTTCTTTTTTGGGGGGGGAGGGGGGTTACAGAATGATCTTAGGTGAGTAATTTACTTTATTTTGAATGAAGAGAAGTAGAGGAATCTGGGAGGAGCAACCCAGAAAGAAATTTAACAGCCAAGTTGGCCTGACATTCTGGAGGGAAAGTCGTAGGACATACAAGCCCAGCAGAGGTCTGGCTCAGAGATAAGGATGCTGAGTTAGGGAAAAAGTTCCCTAAGAAAAAGGAAGACCACTGATAAGACAAGTGTTACAGTAAACTGTGATTGATATCAAGTGAATGTTAGTGAGAAGACCTCTAATTGTACCGTTCTTCATAATACAACACAAAGCCTTTATATAACTGCTAGACACCTGTACAGCAGCATTAAATTCAGCAGTGTCACTCATTTAGTTAGTTAGTTTGTTTAAAAATGAAAGAATAGAAATATATGGCTTCGTTGTTTATTTTGGCCCCACCCATCAGTTAGTCCAGGTACTGGAGAACCTGTGCTCAGTGTACTTACCTGTAGCTGGTGACAGCGAGCCCTCCTACCTTCATTGTTTGACACTCTCAGCTTTTAGGTACATTGCAAAAGGAAAATGGCAGGGAATAAGAAAACTGGACTTTGCTCTAGTTTCGACCCATTCTTTTTGCTCTGCGTGTGCTGTCCCTTTTTCAGAAAGTAACATTTTGGGGGAATAAATTCAGGAAAGTGGGTTGAGTTCTTTAGTATTGAATGTACTCTCACGGCTGGACTCTCGGCCCCTGCGCAGCTCACAGGATATGGGTGTGGAACGACTCACCAAGAGCCCTCTGAACTGCTGCTCCGAGGAGAGGTTTAATGGGAGCCTGGTGCTGTGCTGTGTGGGTGATCTCTTTAAGCTGAAATGACTTATCCTGACAAAGGGGATCGAAAACATTCCAGTCATTGCCACAGAGAGAACATAAATGGAAATGAAAATCCAGATGCCAAGTAGAGAATTCAGGCTGGATATACAGTGACTAAAAACGTCCCACGTTCATCCCCCAGGTTAACAAGAAAATTAGCAGACAGGATCCTGCAGCACATATTGGGAAAAGCAAGGCCTTACATAGAACCAAGTACCAAAGACTCAGCCCTGAATAGCAAACTTTAAGTGAGTAATATTTTGTTTGTTTGTTGTTTGTTTATGTTTAATTCTACTTACAAAATGCTTACAATGTGCCAAATACTCTTTTGAAAAACTTACTAATATTAACTCAGTTAATTAATAGGCACCCTAGCTCTAACTGGTTTGGCTCAGTGGATAGAGCGTCGGCCTGCGGACTCAAGGGTCCCAGGTTCGATTCCGGTCAAGGGCATGTACCTTGATTGTGGGCACATACCCAGTAGGGAGTGTGCAGGAGGCAGCTGATCCTTGTTTCTCTCATCGATGTTTCTAACTCTCTATCCCTCTCCCTTCCTCTCTGTAAAAATCAATAAAATATATTTTTTTAAAAATAGGCACCCTAAAGCAAGATGTAGGCAGCACAGTACACCAAGCCAGAGTAGGATACATAAAAGGATCCACATTGATGGTTTTCACAAGTGTTTGTTAGGCATTTACTATGTGCCAGGCACCTTAGCAAGCAGTGGTCAAAACTATTTCCTTAGCTACACGGGTTAAGGGTTAGCAACATAACTCTGGAGAAGAAAAACGCCAATTTTATTTCAGAACTCTGCATATTCTTATCATCTTATCAATGATTGAGCATAGTTCTCATTATTGACTCATTCTTTATTCAATCATTCTTGAATAAAGATCTGAGTTCAAGAACCCTTCTAGATATTGTAAAACATAGATTCTACCATGCCGGCACTTAATCTCACTTTAGGGTCAGGATGCAAGTAAGAAGCCATCTCACAGAAGGTTGAGGAAATTAGCTTCTTTTTGTCTGGCTTGCCTTATGTGGCAAAGCAAGATGTAAAGCAAGATGAGATTCTGATAGTGCTCCAGAAGAATTCCATGTTGGCACATGTTGTATGGCAACACAGAAGGAATCTTTGGTTTTATCATAAATAACATAGTGTCGTCCTTGACTTACTAGTCTACATTTGAAACTTTTCCAGTGGCTGCAAATCCAAAGCACAGAAAGAATAAATTCCATCATTGCCATTAGTTTTACAAGGAATTCTTTAGTAGGGATTGGTTTGCATAATGACTTCTCCTTGGTCATTTTAAAATGTTACCATGTGCCATGCAACGTTTCTCCAACACATCCTTTTCACAAATCAAAGTTCGATCCTATGTAAACCACCTTGAGAATCTTTTAAGCAGACTGTACTTCAAATCAATAGAAATGAATTTTCTTTTAGTTCAATCATCGTGGATAAATCATGATATATTGCTTTGCTTTCCCTCCCTCCCCTGTCTGATTTGGTTGGAAAATTGCCTTGAGGACCTGTCATGAAGAGAGAAAAAGATCCTCACTCCTCTCTTATCCCCGTACTCATTGGTGAACTTCAGTGTTCTGCTCAGCTTTTATTCTTGTGGTCTTTTGCCCTGGAGGACAGCTTATTGCTTCTTTAACTGAGTAGCAAGACAAGAGGATGTCATGCCAGAAACCATCTCTGAGTCAGATCTTACAGAATTTGTTAATAATTTTCACTTTAAAAAGGTGTCAATGAGTATTAATTTTGGATGACATATATTAGCACAGGCTTAATCACAACATAATAGAGTTTTTCGATAAATATATATTATGAATTTAACTTTCATTATGTTTCTATATTTCATGGTGATAGACATTGCAAGAAGCTCATAATCACTGATACCTGAGCAGCTTGAAGGGCAGAGAACCAATGATCATCTACCATATTCCAGGCATTAAGCTATGCACTCCTCAGATATTATCTCATTAAATTGGAGATAATATATGAAGACTGCATAGTTTAAGCTGAAACTTACTGCTCTCCCTAGTCCATTAAGTTTAAAGACTTGTGTAAGGATTCTCAGCATCACAAACAAAGTGCTGGATGGCATGTGACTGGGAAGAATATGGTGTGATACAGTCCAGATTCAGAAAGAGCTCACATGTGCATTGCTGCTAGGGTCGCAAATTGGTGCAGCCACTATGGAAAATGGTATGGAGTTTCTCTAAAAAACTAAAAATAAAACTACATATGACCCAACAATCTCAATCCTGGGTATCCATCAGTAGACAACAAAAACAGTAATTTGAAGATATATGCACCCCTATGTTCATTGCAGCATCTTCACAATAGCCAAGCAACCTGTGTCCGTAGATAAATAACTAGATAAAAAAAAATATGTAATACAGCCCAGACATCTGTAGGGAGCATGCACCGCCAGAGTGAGCTCCCGCACCAGGCCTTCTCACCAGCCCTCTGGGACCCAGCATCCTAGGATCCAGCTCCAAGACCCCGCAGTGAGTGCAAGCCAGGGGGAAACTTGTGCCCCCCCACCACCCTGGACCCCAGAATCATGCTGTTAGTCTGATCCGGAGCCACCCGGCACCCACTCCACCCCAAGCCCTGGGACCTGCTGCCAGGGCAACCTGGAGCAACACAGAGTATGCCCCATTCTGGGAGAGCACAGACTGTGTGACCCAGAGCAACCGGTGCCCACTCCACCCTGGCCCGCTTGACAGCCCTACCGAGCCAGCAATGCAAGAAATGCTAAAGTGACTGTTGTAAAAAGAAGAAATAGAAAGGGTAAAAGGAACACAGGCATAAAGAATAAAAATGGATACAAACAAGTACCTATTAATAATAACCTTAAACATAAATGGACTAAATGCTCCAATCAAAAGTCATAGAGTGGCTGAATGGATAAGAAAACATGACCCATCTGTATGCTGTCTACAAGAGACCCATCTCAGAACAAAGGACTCACACAGACTGTAAGTGAAGGGATGGAAAAAGATTTTTCAGGCTAATAGAAATGAAAAAAAGTTGGGGTAGCAATACTTATACCTGACAAAATAGACCTCAAAGTGAAGGCCCTGATGAGATAAGGATGGCCACTTCATAATACTAAAGGGATTGATACAACAGGAGGATATAACTCTGGTAAACATATATGCACCCAATGCAGGAGCATCCAAATACATTAAAAAACAAAAAACTTCTGGAAGATATCAAGGGAGAGATCAACAGCAATACAATCATAGTAGGAGATTTTAATACTAATTGACATCACTGGATAAATCCTCCAGACAAAAAATCAGCAAAGAAACAGAAATTCTTAACAACTCACTAGATCAGTTGTACTTAATCAACATCTTCAGAACATTTCACCCCAAAGCTACAGAATATACATTCTTCTCAAGTGCACATGGGACATTTTAAAAAATAGACCACATATTGAGACACAGGCAAAGTCTCTCCAAATTCAAGAAGATAGAAATCATATCAAGCATCTTCTCAGATCACAATGGCATAATATTAGAAATCAAATTACAATAAAAACAAGCATACAAATTCAAACACTTTGCGGCTAAATAGCATGTTATTAAACAACTAGTGGCCCGATGCACGAAATTCATGCATGGGTTGGGGGTTGTCCCTCAGCCTGGCCTGCACCCTCTCCAATCTGGGACCCCTCAAGGGATGTCTGACTGCCGGTTTCGGATAGGGCCTAAACCGGCAATCGAACATCCCTCTTGCAATCCAGGACTGCTGGCTCCTAACCGCTCACCTGCCTGCCTGCCTGATCGCCCCTAACTACTCTACCTGCCAGCCTGAGAGAGAGGAAGGGAGAGGGAGAGAGAACATTGATCTGTTGCCACCCAGACAGAGGACTGAACCTGCAGCCTGGGTATATGCCTTGATCAGGAATTGGACTGGTGACCCTTCAGTGCACAGAATGACACCCAACCAACTGAGTCACACTGGCCAGGGTTCTCCTCTTTTTTTTTAAATGAACTATTATTCTATTGAGGGTAAGGTAAAGAGTAAGTAGTCTAACAGCAGCCCTGGTTAATTTCTGAAAAAATTACATAAAAGCAACACCCTTACCACTGTGGTCAACATAATCTGGTCTCATGAAAAAGGTACACAAGATTATTAATGTGACTCTAACTCTACTCCTTGAAAATAACAACTCAACCTGATTTCACTATGGGGTATTTTACTAATTCTAAGCCAGCTTATTAAAAAGAGGCTTTCACCTATCCATTTAGAATAGGTGGTACCAGCAGCTTCAAACAGAGTCTGACTCCCAACTTTCCCAAGAAAAATGGATCACTTTCAATTTATCCAATTATACATGGTGGGGAGGGGATGCTCTAGTTTTCTTAAAGAATAATTGAAGGCTGACTTCATCTCCTCAAGTTAACCTTTCTGATAAATTGAAAGATTTGTATTATGTGTAAGAATGACAGGAACTTGATAGATGTTCAAATATATATGTTGAATTAAATATAGATAAGATTGGCTATTTTAATTATATTAATTTTCCTCAATACTTGTCAAATTAGGCTGTTTATCCATTTAACAAGTTACTGATGAAGTCCTATTGTGTACCAGACACTATTTTAGAATACTGTTTATGAATCTGTCTCCATTATCTATGCAACATTTTATATGCACAGCGAAATCTTAAGTAACATCTCTCATAATCTGTTGATTTTCAAAGGGATCAGGGGAGAAATGTTCTAGCAAAGATGCTTTGGAGCGATTGGTAGTAGAGAGCCCTGTGGAGACTGCTGGACCTCATCCCAATATTCTGATATCCCAAGTGTTCTTGACCCTCTACCTTCCTTTCTTAAATAGAGTAGCCAGAAAAAGTTGAATTTTGCTAACATATAGTATAGTGCACTCTGTAATTGACAATAATGTTTATAATCATAAGGTTTCAACTTACTTTTTAATGCAACCTTGATTTTAAAAGTGTTTAAAAGTTTTCTATTAGATACCTTTTTTCTTTTGATGTTAAAATTGTATTATGCCTGAACATAAACTTCAAAATTGAAAGGAAAAATATTATTTTGGCCTTAAACATTATGTTATTAAAAGGCTTTACCATAATCTTATCTTAATTATAATATACTCAAAATTAAATTATTTCTCAAAGTACATTGTTTGAACTTTTGATTAGCACAATAAAAATATTACATATATTCCAATTCTTCCAAGTGTGTTTATGAACCAGGGTTTATTGGTTTGCTTATTTGTGTGTGTGTGTGTGTGTGTGTGTCTGTGTGTTTCAGTGCAACTTGAGTGGAAAGTGATTATACCTTTAAAATCTTCTCAGGATAGTGGATTCATGGAAGATATGAAAAGATCCAGACATAATAGACATGTAGACTGAGAAGAGATTATATTTTCACTTATAATTTTAAACCTCCTCTATATATTCAAATATTAAGGCAAATGTTATACATACAACTTAAAAAAAGACAAATAATCCAATTTAAAAATGGGCAAAGAACCTAAATGAATACTTCTCCCATATTTATACGGAACTCATACATCTTAACAAAAGGAAGATAAACAATCCAATCAAAAAATGGGCAAAGGAGTTGGACAGTTTTCAAAAGTGGACATACAAAAGGCCAAGAGACATATGAAAACATGCTCAAAGTCAGTAATCATGTGAGAGATGCAAATCAAAATGACAATGAGATACCATCTCACATCTGTTAGAATGGCTATTATCAACAAATCGACAAACAACAAGTGCTGGTGAGGATGTGGAGAAACAAAGGAAACCTCTTGTACTGCTGGTGGGAATGCTGGCTGGTGCAGCCACTGTGGAAAACAGTATGGAGTTTCCTCAAAAAATTAAAAATAGAACTCCCATTTGACCCAGTAATCCCACTTCTAGGAATATATCCCAAGAAATCAGAAACACCAATCATAAAGGACATATACACACCTATTTTCATAGCATAACAATTTGCAATAGCTGAGATTTGGAAACAGCCTAAGTGCCCATCAGCAGATGAGTGGATTAAAAAATAGTGGTACATCTACACAATGGAATACTAAGCTGCTGTACAAAAGAAAGAACTCTTACCATTTGCAACAGCATGGATGAACCTGGAGAGCATTATGCTAAGCGAAATAAGCCATTCAGAGAAAGAAAAATATCACATGATCTCACTCATTTTTGGAATATAATGAACAACATAAACTGATTAACAAAAATAGATCCAGAGACAGAGAAGCAGTGAACAGACAAACAAACTTCAGAGGGAAAGCAGGGGAGGAGGTTGGAAAGAGATCAACCAAAAGGACTTGTATGCATGCATATAAGCATAACCAATGGACACAGACACTACGGGGGTGAGGGCATGTGCTGAGGGGTGGGGGTGGCTGGGGAGAGGTCAATGGGGGAAAAAGGAGACATATGTAGTACTTTAAACAATAAAGAATTAAAAGAAAAAGTGATACACACACATGAGGAATATTACTCAGCCACAAAAAAGAATGAAATGTTGCCATTTGGAACAGTATGGATGAACCTAGAGGTTATTATGCTAAGTGAGATAAGTCAGACAGAGAAGGATAAATACTGTATTATTTCACTTCTATGTGAAATCTAAAAAACAAAACAATCAAACAAAATAAAACAGAAACTGACTCATAGATACTGAGAATGAACTGATGGTGGCCAGAGAGGATGGGTTATGAGAGAATGGGGGGAGGGGAATAAGTACAAACTTCCAGTTATAAAGTAAATAAGTCACAGGGTTGGAATGTATAGCACAGGGAATATAGTCAATAGTATTGTAATAACTTTGTACAGCAACAGATGGTTAATAGATTATCATGGTAATCACTTTTCAAGGTACATAAATGTTGTACACCTGAAACCCATATAATGTTGTATGTCAACTATACCTTAATAATAAAAAAAAAAGAAATAAAGAGCTCACTGATCAGAATTCAAAGTTTGACTCAAATTAATTTGATTTCTTGCACAAATTTTGGGATGGGGCACGATGGCTTTAGCAATGGCTTTTAACTAACAAGTATCAGTTTGCCAAGATCAATTAGGAAATGACCAATTTTCCAAAAATCAGTTTGTCAAATGATCAGTTTGCCCAATGAATAACATTAAATTCATCAATAAACCCAAATTGTTAAGAATTATTTATAAACTTTACAACAATTTGTATTGAAATTTTCTGTGTAATTATAATGAACTGATTCTCCATCTGTCTTCCAAGCAGAATTTTATGGAATGTTCATTTTTCAAAAGATTGAAATCTCTCATGAATATATTTAACCACTGTCAATGATTCATTCAAATTCATAAATTTCAGCATAAGATTATATTATATATTTGCCATTAACATGGAAATTCCACACCAATCACATCAATATGAAATGTTGATTTTTTTTCTTACCAATTGCTAGAAATGTAAAATTAAGGCTTATTTGCCATTTGAGGCATTGTTAAAATCACATTCAAAAGAATAAACTCAGAAGTGTCTGGAGCAATTCCATTATACTAAGAATGTTAGCTCCATCAAGACAGGAATTTTTGTCTATTTTGTTCACCCTTAATTTCCAGTGCCTAAGACAGTGCCTGACAATAGTAGGCACTCAATATTTCTGGAATGCAACAATAAAATTGGCCACTTGGCAAATAGAATTTCAGCCAATTGCCTCTCAGCAAGTTGATTTTTGGCATTTTAGTCTGCTGTCCTATGCACCAGCAAGAGCACAAAAACTCAGGGGCTTTTGTTGACTGTGTTTTCAGGGTATTTTCCAAAGAGGTGAGGGAAATTTTAAGCTTTGTAACAAGATAAATATGTGGAGATCAAGGGGAAGGAAGATGTCCCATTGTTTCCAAGTTGGTCAGACCCACTTGAATTCTGTCACTCCATTCTTGTAACCACATTTAAGAGATAACTTGACAAACTGCAGCATACCAGGAGGGGGGTGACCAGATGGTCTTATAGAAAGAATGGTTGGGAAACTGGGATAGGCTAGAGAAGATTTAAGGCATATGCCAAAAAAATGAAGAGGCTTCCATGGAAAGTACTGTTCTCTTTTGTCTTCCCAAAGGGCAAATTAGGTCAATAGATAGAAACCATGAGAGTGGCAGACCCTGGATCATCTGATTCTGAATCAGGTTCTCTTTGCTTTGTGACCCATGGATTCCTCCTTCCCTAGAGTAAGCAGAAATTGTTCTGTCAGGTTGTAGGAGAGGAGTTAAGAAGTTGAAAGGAGCTAAGGAACAGAGCACCAGTTGGACCAGGTAGTCTCCAAGTTCCCTTTCATCCCAGCATATTAGAGATGGAGAAGTAGGCTCTTGAGTAAGACATACCCATGTCTGGATCCATGTTTGGAGCTGTGTGATCATGTGGAACTTACTTGACCTCTCTGAGGCTCAGTTTCCACATTCATAAGGTTGTTGAAGGATTACTTTAATGGATGTAAATTGCTTAGTACAATGCCTGGGACAGTGCGCTCAACAAATGCCTTACCTATTATTATTATGAATCAATTAAAAGGAATGTACTGTGTTTACTTTTCTTTTTTCAAGAGGTGATAATCAAGGTTTCAGTCTCAAATGGTTAAAGTAGGTGCTTCTAAATGCTCACCAAGTTCTTCTGAGGGCAGGGAAATTACTTTTTTGTTTTCAAAATAGCTGCTTCCACAGATGACGCCCAAATGTATACACAACACTTCAGTCTTTGCTGTGGACTCCAGACTTCTGCTTTGTTCAGGGGTCTGGGCGGAATGGAGACAGGAAGAGGCTCTGAGACACAGGGACCAAGGAGCTGGAGTCCAGGCTGGGTTAAGCAGGGAAGTTCCTTCGTGAGTCACAGGCTGCAAAGCTACAGCAGGGCCCTCTGGCTCTAGGGCTTCTCACACCGGGAGACATTTCCTGTTCTTTGCACTCTCTCCCACAACCCCTTCTCCCCCTCCACCCCACCCCCTCCCAAGGAGTTCCTTAAGACAAGGTCTTTAACTGAATTGTTAGAACCCAAGGGAAGGAGTGTGTTTAGTGTCTGCTGAAGCTGGGAATCTCCCTGGCCTTGAGAAAATTGTTTCTCCTGCTGGGGCCTACTTTGCCATCGGAGCAAAAGGAAGCCATCGCATTTACTTGTTTCCTCCAGAGTTGGAGGCTGTAGCTAGCCAAGTGTTACTACCGAAAGAGTCCTGGAAAAAGCAAAAACTTCCCTTTGACTTGGGATAAGGCGCCCCATAATGCCTGGGGATTTGCACACTCAAGCTCCACGCTGCATGGAGGTCAACACAGGAAGTCCTGGTCACCTGGGAGGAGGAGATGACGTGGGTCGTCCTGTGCAGGCTCAGCCTTTGGCAGGTTTATGGAGGATGGAAGGCAGGGGTCACCTCCTCCCTTGGCTTTGGCCTCTTGGCGGGATCAGGTTGGAGCTTGCTTCAGCCTGCAGACTGATTAGGTCCCAGACTTTCCCGGGGTCATCTGGAAACGCACAGGCCCTCTAACATATGGCCTGATAAGGATCTCCCTCTCAGAGATAAGGCGCTGTTTAAGGGGACCCGGGGAAGCCCGATTTTGTTTCCGTGGAGCTGCACAATGTAAAGTGTAATCCCTACACAGATGTAATTAGCTGCTAAACATATTAAGTCGTGAGGAAGGGGTGCTCTGCCAGCCCATAAATTACTGTGAATTTGCCCCAGGGGAACCGAGGGCAGGTATCTTTTCCTGCCAGATCATTAGCTGGGCCATGATGATGGATCAAGAGGCTGAGCTTATGGTAGTTTCAGCAGCCTCTGGGCTCCACAGGAAGAAGGACCTTTGTGGGAAGCCGCAGCCATAAATGACCAAAGGCCCGTGGGCCTTTTGTTTCCCTCCATCTGAGGGGGCAACAGAGTGGTCTCTGAGAAAGGCTTTGAAGAAGTCACATCAAGGTTTGATATGGCAACCGGCTCACTTAGTGTTCTCTGCTAACACAGGGTTTGGCACTGGGGTAAATTGCCAGGTGATGTTGGTGAAGGCCGAGTGGCCCTCCCAAACTGCCAGGTGGATGCCTGGCAAGGCATTGAAGCTGAGTCTGTCAGAAGGAAGGAGACTCTAAGTCTCATTTCTGGCCAAGTCACTGCTAAATGGCCCTCACCTTATGTGCCAGTGGCACCTCCATATTCCTTTCATTGAATTAATATAAATAATAATAATAACAGCAACACTAATAGTCAATAATTATTAAGAGCTTACTCTTTGCTTGGCAGAGTACTTACTACAGTTATATTAGTATATCTATTATCTAATGTATGTCTCATAATGTATGTCTATGAGCTAGGTACTATTATCACCAGTTTACAGATGAGAAAACTAAAGTTTAGGCAGATTAATTTATTTGTACAAAATTATAGTTAATGAGTAGTGGATCCAGTAAAATTAGCTTTTGTAAAGCCCAGAAGCTAATTCAAGAGCTTAAACTCATGACAAATACCTTAGGGCTCATTAGAAACATCTCTCCATAAATTTTGTGGAGAAATCTTCCATTCCTGACTCCAAAGATCAACCAAAAGTAAAGTGTAGTAGATGAATATGTTGGTAGAGCCTAAAACAATATGCTCTTTTGTATCCTCTCTCATTGTCTGCCTGGTCTAGCCTGATCTTCAGAAATTCATTTGGGCTTCTCTGTCGTAGCTGACTTCATGTTGTTTGGGAACTTTTTTGATGAAAGAACAAAGCAATCGGTGAACAGCATCTGTGATCATGCCTTTGAGTGTCTTCAAATTTTACAGAGACAGGGCTTTTCAGGCAAAAAAACAACAGTTGGGGTGCGATGCTGGGGAAACTGCTGCAATTAAAATTTGGGTGTGTTTTTTTAGAAACCTAAGCTGTTTTTCTTTTTCCTTTTTGATTTTTTAAATTAGAGTTAAAATTTAATATTATTTTATATTAGTTTCAGGTGTACCACATAATGGTTAGACATTTATATAATTTATGAAGTGATCCCCCAATCAGTTTAGTACCTACCTGGCACCGTACACAGTTATTACAATATTACTGACTATATCCCCTATGCTGTACTGTAAATCTTCATGATTATTCTGTAATTATCAATTTGTACTTCATTTAAAAAATATGTTTTTATTGACTTTAGAGAGAGAGGAAGGGAGAGGAAGAGAGAGAGTGAAGCATCAATCGGTTGACCAGTGACCTTTCAGTGCATGGGAGTATGCTCAACCAACTGAGGCACACCAGCCAGGGCCCAATTTGTGCTTCTTAATCCCTTCAACTTTTTCACCCAGCTTCCTCAACCGCCTTACCATCTGGCAACCATCAATTTGTTCTATGTATCTATGAGTCTGTTTCTGTTTTGGTTGTTCGTTTATTTTGTTCTTTAGATTCCACATGTAAGTGAAATTATATGATATTTGTCTTCCTCTGTCTGACTTATTTCACTTAGCATAATACCCTCTATATCCATCTATGTTGTCACAAATGGCAAGATTTTATTCTTTCTATGGCTGAGTAATATTCATATGTGTGTGTATATATATATATATACAATCTTCTTTATGCAATTGTCTATTGATGAGCACTTAGGTTGCTTCCATATCGTGACTATTATAAATAATGCTGCAATGAACATGAAAAAAAATTCATATAATTTATTACCAAAAGAAAAAACAAACAATCCAATTTTAAAAAATGGGCAGAGAACCTGAATAGACATTTCTCCAAAGAGGACATATAGATAGATGGCCAATAGACATATGAAAAAATGCTCAACATCACTAATCATTGGAGAAATGCAATTTAAATACACAATGAGATATCACCTCACACCTGTCAGAATGGCTATCATCAATAAATTAACTACCCTAGCCTGTTTGGCTCAGTGGATAGAGCATCAGTCTGGGGACCAAAGGGTCCCAGGTTTGATTCTGGTCAAGGGCACATACCTCGGTTGCAGGCTCCTCCCTGGCTTGGGCCCTAGTTGGGGCTCTTGCAGGAGGCAACCAATCGATGTGTTTCTCTCACATTGATGTTTCTCTCTGTTTTTCCCTCTCTTTCACTCTCCCTAAAAATCAGTGGAAAAATATCCTTGGGTGAGGATAAATGAAATAAAATGAAATAAAATAAAGTAATATAAAATAACCAACAAGTGTTGCTGAGGATGTGGACAAAAGGGAACCCTTGCACATTGTTGGTGGGATTGCAAATTGGTGCAGCCACTATGGAAAACAGTATGGAGATTTCTCAAAAAATTAAAAATAGGACTATGTTATAAGACCCAGCAATTCCACTTCTGAGTATTTATCCAAAGAAATACAAAACACTAATTTGAGAAGATATATGCACTCCTGTGTTCAAATTTGGGTTTTTTTAGGCAAAATCTAGAGCCTCTTTCCTTAGAACTGGCCAGCTAGCAATACAATAATCAGGCTCTCTGGAGTTAGTGTGCCCCCGCAGGATAAGATGCTTAAGGGTGAGTGGCTGGCATGCTACCTTTGTGGGAGTTGCCATTCTCTTTCTCTTCTTGTCTCCTCTATGCATCTTCCAATCAGAAATACTTGAACTCGGAAAATGTCTGATCCGAGACTCCAGTTTGCATTCACTGCAGAGGCACATTGCCATGTGCCTGCTTAGTGAGGTAGCTGCTCTCTTTCAGATGCCGGTTGGATCTTTGACTTGTGGTGGGAACTTTCTAGAGACTGAATCACTCTCAGTGGAAGCTTTAATGACTTCTCTTCAATGATAAGAGATTCTCCCACCAGGCACTTAATTAAAAGTGAGTCCCAGGCCACTACTGACTTCGGCAACCTGCTGGGGTCCTCATTCCACAGTCTTCCTGGGGCCCTGCACTCTAAAGTGTTGAAGGGAACACAGTGTGACTCTCATGAGCATTTAGTGCACCGGATGACAGAGTTTGTGCAATAGACTTCGGATGGCAAGAAAGGAAGTGGCTTTGTGGCCAGCAAGGACCAGGTGGGACTGGAGTCAAGAGTGACCAGGTCAGCCAGGCTATGCTGAGACAAAAACACAGCTTACTCCATATCTTATCAATAGCCATTTTGGGTGATTTAAGACAGCCCAGTATGGCATTTTTAAAAAAGTGTGTGTGGGTGGAGTGGGGCTGGCATGGACAGAAATCTAAATGCTGTGGTAACTCACTTCCAGAGTCCCCAGGAGATAACGTCCCACCAGCAGCTGTGTGGGGGCACTTAGGGTAGCCTTGCCCTAAGACAAAATAATAATCACAAGGCGATCTTTACATTTTCTGATAAAGCTCTCCCTCTCGCTTACCGGCAGGAGCTGATGAACATCACATTGGAGTTAAGGGCTAAAAGCCGCAGGGAGTGTTGAGATAAACCGCTGCAATTATTAACTCACTTGCTGTTTAATGGCACGGAAACCATCAGAAGTGGGGTGGGCCTGACCAGTTCCCACAGTGATCCTGCCATCTTGCGGGCCTGGCTTGTTCTGTTTTATTGGCAGCCAGCAGCTTGTGCTCATTGTACAGCCATCTCCATGAAAGGTGCAGAGCTGGGCCCTCTCAGACTACTTCGCTTCCTACACCTGGTGAAACAGAGTGGTGGGCCAGTTTGAAAGTTGTCATTCTTCTTTGGGGCTCTCTGATTTTTTTTTCCACCTTTTATCCCATGAGATTCCTGTGTCAAGCCCCCTCCCCTAATGTACCCATCCACTGCTCAGACACGGTGCTTGTGAAGTCTGTGTTGAGGATTTCATTTCCCAGAGCTTATGGAACTCTCTTAAGCAGGTACTATTTATAACAGCCTCCTTGCTGAGGGTGATTTTACAAATATACTTGCATGAACCAAACTCTTTGAAGCTCTCTGGCAATTTATGAAAATGGAATATATGAAGATTCTAGAGCCCGGTACTTTCCACAATCGACCAACCAAACACATAAGATATTCAAACACTGTATTCACTTGGTAGTCATACCTAAACTCAACAGTTACTAACTTACAGTGAAACTGCCACATTAAAGGTAACGCTTCACAAAATTCTTTTTGAAAACATAAAATAAACTTTTTATGAAATGATTGAGGAGGTTCATTCACATCCTCGATCCTTAACGTATTATGAATATGCAAAGTCACATGAAACAGGCTTTGGGTGGGTTTTGTTAGGTCCCCAAGAAACAGCTATCACTAATGGTGAACTTCCATCTCAAGAGGAACCTCTGTGAGAAAGCCCTAAAGCAAATGCCTGCCTGTAAGGTTTAAGGAAAGCAGCAATGGGAATGGCCATAAACGTGTCTCTATCAGCCAAAACACGTGCAGATGGGTATGTTCCTGAAGATCCTGACTTTACCTTAAAATAACATGGGGGTCAGTTTTTTAAATCTTCTTAGAAACTCGGATACACAGTGGAAGTTAAGAACCACTGGTTTAAACAGTAAGAAGGTTAATAACCTCACACAACAGGAAGTGGAGAGAGAGAGAGTGGGCTTCGGCAGCTCTGTGACGCCACTGGGCATCCAGGTAGTTTCCATCTCTCTGCTTTCCAACCTCAGGACAGTTTCAGTATTTTATGCAGGAAGCAAGATACCGCAGTTGGCGCAGACTTGATGACTGATGGAAGAAAGAAAAGGCCGAACCTCGCAATAGCAAGCAACTGATCACCGGAAACCCATACCCCAGACTTCACCTGATGGCTCAGTGCTCAGAGTTGGCCCATTTCTGAATCAGTCACTGGAAAGGAGAATAGGATAATCCTTGAATCAATCAGGAACCCCCTTGGAAATGCGGGTAGGATGGCCCAAGCCCACGGTTTTGCCACGAAGCACACGACTGTGTTCCTGAAGAAACCAAGGTTTGACAGGAAGGAAATGAAGTGTGGGTGAGGCAGGCAACTCAATTGCTCACCAGAGTATCAGTCACTGTGAGTGATGAGGTGACCTGCAATGACACATTTGGTTTTATTTTTCTTTTCACTGCTTTTCTTTTCAGATCACAACAGTATGTGTTCTTTATGCAAAAATTTTTAAGTTCAGGAAATTAAAATCACTCATTACTGTCTACCTAATGATAATATTATTTGGCTTTAACTATATATATCTATATATCTATATATCTATATCTATATCTATATCTATATCTATATCTATATCTATATCTATATCATCTATAAAAAGGAAATATGCAAATTAGGCTGGGACGCCATAATGGGTCATAACCGGACAGGAGGAGGTTGCGCGCGCAGGTGAGGCCCAGAGCAGAGACGGAGACAGAGATGGGGGTGCCGATGAGCCGCCGCACCCCAGCTCGGGCCGGTCCCCAGAGCTGGAGCGGACACAGACAGGAACAGGGGGGCCAGGCCACAGCCTCTGCAGCCGAGTGCAGGCCTGGAGAGGAGACAGTGGGCCCGTCTCCCATGGAAGCAGCGTGGCTCCCAGCGGTGCACTGCGGTTCCCACGTAAGCAGTGGGTGGCCTATTGCACGCAATATCACACGATGGGCTACTAGTATATATATATATATATATAGATATATATATATATATTAGAGGCCTGGTGCACAAAAATTTGTG
>NW_005369442.1:1760778-1762628 GCF_000412655.1 Myotis brandtii | reverse complement strand
ACATATATTAATCAGATACTATTTTTAACTGTCTCCTTGCTAACAGTAATTTCATAAATATACTGGCATAAAAATTATTATCCTATCTAATAAAAGAACAATATGCAAATTGACCATCACTCCAACACACAAGATGGCTGCCCCCATGTGGAATCAAGATGCCTGCCACAAGATGGCTGGCATGGGAGGGCATTTGGGAGGAACCAGGCCTGAAAGGGAGGGCAGTTGGAGGTGATCAGGCCTGCAGGGGAGGGCAGTTAGGGGCAATCAGGCAGGCAGGTGAGTGGTTGGGAGCCAGCAGTCCTGGATTGTGAGAAGGATATCCGATCCACCAGATTGGGCCTAAATGGGCAGTCGGACATCCCCCGAGGGGTCCCAGATTGGAGAGGGTGCAGGGTGGGCTAAGGGACACTCCCCCCCCCACGCACAAATTTCTTGCACTGGGCCTCTAGTCTACACTAATAAAAGAGAAACATGGTAATTAGCATACGACCGCTACCCTTCCCATTGCCTAATCAGCGTATCCTTATGCAAATTAACTGTCAGCCAAGATGGCGGCAGGCAGCCAGTGACAGGGGGTGGCGCTGCAACCTCCCCATCGACCCTGCCTTGAGTGTGACAGGGGGCGGGGCCCCCACCCCCCAATCGGCCCTACCCTGAGCGTGACTGAGGGTGGCATCACAACCTCCTTATCCGCCCTGCTCTGTGCATGACGGGGCGGCGCCCCTACTCCCCAATCGGCCCTGCTCTGAGCCTGACCAGGGGCTGCACTTAGGGATTGGGCCTGCCCTCTGCCACCCGGGAGCAGGCCTAAGCCAGCAGGTTGTTATCTCCCGAGGGGTCCCAGACTGCGAGAGGGCACAGGCAGGGCTGGGGGCCCCTCTCCCCCCCTGAGTGCACAAATTTTTGTGCACCGGGCCTCTAGTATATATAATAATAACCATGTTATCAGGTAAAAAGTAATAAATAAATATATATTCTAAATATATATGTATGTAGTATACAGTGGGGCCTTGACTTATGAGTTTAATTCGTTCCGTGACAGAGCTCATAACTCAAATTACTCGTATGTCAAAGAAAAAGTGAACGAGTGAGACACATGATGCTGGGCTGATGTTGTGGCGTTCACTGTGACGTTCGCTGCGCCAACTAGCGGTGGGGTATCTGAAGCTGGCTCATAACCCGATTTTTAGCTCGCAACTCAAAGAAAAAATCGGCCAGGAGATGGCTCGTATCTCGAAAAACTCGTTAGTCGGGACACTCATAAGTCAAGGCCCCACTGTATATATATAGTTAAAACCAAATATTAACAATTTTATCATGTAGAAAGTAATATAATTTTATTTCCTATATATACACACATACATATGTATTTAGAATATCTACATATACTGCATTTATATGTATATGCATATATATTTAGGATATATATACATACACATATACATATACATAGCAGCCAAATATTAATATTGATAACACACATATATATAGTGTGTGTATATGTACATATACTTTACATATATATATATGTCCATACATATGTAAAGATATAATGGGATTATAATATGCATGGTGTTTTGTAGATCTGCTTTTTCACTGAAAATATACTATGAGCATTTCCCCATGTTATTAAATAGTTTTCTAAATTCTGACTTTTGATTTTTATATAATACTAGTGGCCCGGTGCACGAAATTCGTGCACAGAGGAGGGTGTGTTCCTCAGTCTGGCTTGCACCCTCTCCAATTTGGGACCCCTCGAAAAATGTCCTGCCAGTTTACAGGGATCAGGCCTAAATCAGCAGTCGGACATCCCTCTCATAATCCAGGACTGTTGGCTCCTAACCGCT
>NW_005369442.1:1737594-1759676 GCF_000412655.1 Myotis brandtii | reverse complement strand
GGGATCATGAGGCCACAGGCCAGCCCAGCTTTCTGATGGCCGCCTTTGCCCGCACCCATCTCTTGCCTGCCGCCTGGGTTTCTGATCACCATTTTTCCATTCTTCCCCTTTGGCCTCCCATCATCGCAGGATATGCAAATTAGCCGCCATCTTTGTTGGCGGTTAACCGCCATCTTTGCTGACAGCTAATTTGCATATACTCACTGATTAGCTAATGAAAAGGGTAGCGGTCGTACGCCAATTACCATGTTTCTCTTTTATTAGTGTAGATTCTATTCCATAACAAATAGTTCCTGTTGTTTGAAATGTGTTTCTTTTCCAAGTATTCTTTATTACAATTAGTAATCTGATAAACATCATTGTGTCATCCTTTTCTTTCTTTTGGAGACTTATTTATAGAGATGGAATAGAAGACTTGAGGTTAAGAACATTTTTAAAGCTTTAATAACTATTGCCAATTTATCAATTGATATGAGTGGTACAACACCTTAGGAAAGCCAATTACAGAATGTATTTGGTCAGTTTTATTGAAAGCCTTAAAAATATTTATGCCTATTAATCCTGTTCCTGGGAATTTATACTAAGGAATTAATCTAAATTAAACAAAAGTAGGAGAAGGCTATCCTTGCATAGATGTTACTGCAGCATCCTTTGTAAACAATAAACTTTTGGAAACAATCTGAATGCTTTAGAAACACATTACTGGAAGGGTTCTTAGAGATCATCTAACTTTCATTTTTTCAGGTATTACATATGGACACTACTCTGTAGTGTCCATAAAGGACTTGGAGAAACTCCAGAGAGTTAAAGTGACTTCCTAAGATCACACAGTGAGTTGAGGTATTAGGACTCTCATTCCAGACTGCAGCAGGTGACTTCTAAAAGTTCAACTTATACCTCGTAAAATTACAGCCTTGGCATCATGAATACTCAATTCCTATTAACTAAATCTTTTTTGGGGATAATAGAACTTTCAAAATATAGTTGAAATCTTCTTGCACAAATTAGTTTTACAAATGTAAAGTCTTATCAGATATTAAAGCAATGAAAAATTACGTATTTTATATGAGCTTAGTTATACAATGCCTACATGATATTATTACTTTTAAAATAAAAAACAAAAGTACTTTTTATATGAAAGGATACTTAAAAACAATGCTATATAAGAAAATCTACCTGTTTTGAGTAAAGTAAAACATTAATCACTATTTTTAGCTTTCTTTCAAGCAAAATAGGAATTACTTTTAATTTCAATTTTTTAAAATTTTAAACTACAGTTTACAATCAGTATTATTTTATATTAATATCAATTGTTCAGTACATCTATTCTAACATATGAAGAAATTTTCATAAAAGTGAACTTTATAAAATAGCTCAAAATCAGTGTTTTAGAGCACTACTTGAGCAACAGCTATAGATATTATGTTGAGAGATAGATGCAAGTTACAAAAGGATACCCATGGTTAGAATTCTTATAGTTAAAGTTCATTTATATGAAGTTCAAAAATAGGCAAACCCAATTTATATTTTTTTGAGATATATGTGTAAATAGATAGGTATAGATATTGATATAGATATAGATAGATGGATATGGATATAAATATAAAACAAAGACCATAACTCTTTATCACTATAGATTAAATAGTGATTACCTCTAATGAAGAAGCAGAGAACCTATGTGATTGGGGAGTGTCATGTGGTGTCTTCTGGGATGCTGACTATATTCAATTTCTTGAATTATGTTATTGTCCTCAGAAGTGGATCTCTTGGGATTTGAGTATTAAGATAAACATTAACTTTGTAATTGTTATTTTAACTATATATTTTGTGGATTATGATATATTTCCTATCAAAAAGTAAATATATAAGAATTTAATTTTATATTTTGATCAATTTTTATATCTAATGATATGTGTTTCCAGGGATGGAACTGTCATTTATAATACTGTATGAGCATGAGAGTCTACTTGTAACATTTGGACTATGGCCTAGAATTCAATCACTTGTCCTAATTCAGGTCCATGTATTAGTATATATTCATTTCTTTTATTTATTTTTTATTTATTTATTTTTATTTAATTCTTTATTGTTTAAAGTATTACATGGGTCTCCTTTTTCCCTATTGACCTCTCCCCAGTCATTCCCCCCTCCCCCCAGCATATGCCCTCACCCCCTTACTGTCTGTGTCCATAGGTTATGCTTATATGCATGCATATAAGTCCTTTGGTTGATCTCTCACCCCTCCCACCCCCTATCCCCCACCTTCCCTTTGAGGTTGGATGATCTGTTTGATGGTTCTAAACAAGAGGATAGCTGGGTAGAGAAGTTTTCAACATGAAGGGGAACACTTATGGTGGTGGTGGATCACATGCAAGACACATTTTAGGTATTTCCTGATTCTCTGCAGGATGAGCTTCTTCCTCAGGTCTATGGCTCCTATGTCCCACATGGGCACTATTCTTGTGCTTGTTCATGGATGGTCATGAGAGGGCAGGGACATTTATACATGCCCAGTGTTCAGACAGACCTTCAGAGGGGAGAGAAACACGGCTCTGTAGTGTCCATAAAGGACTTGGAGAAACTACAAACCCCAGGAGTGGTCCTCTCCTGAGAACAGATATTAAAAACAACAACAAAAAAATCAACAACTAGCTATGCTGGGGCAACTATTTCTACTAGAGGTAGGTGGAGTTTTCTGGTTGGATAAGCTTGTATTTGCCAGAGTGAGGAAGGGTGAGGAAGAGAGAAGCCAGAGGCCAGAGAGGATGTGTTTCCTTCCTCCTTTTAATTATTTAGGCAGTTACTACACACACACACACACACACACACACACACACACACACACACACACACCGTGGTCTACAGTAGATGTTTGCCAACAGTCAATTCTCCATATATGCACACGGGGGAAAGCAAACTAATTAGATTCTAGCCTTTCTAAATGTACTTTTGTGTTGTGTTGCATAGAACACTTTTACCTTCTGCTGTGCTAGGTGTTATACTTAATACGTTTTGGAGTCAGGCAGCTTATATTTGAATGCTTTGGGTCTTCCTAGCAGTATATCCTTTGGTAAATTATCTTAGCTAAGCAATGATTTTCTCATCTCATTCTTACCATTCAGGATTATTGCAAAGCTTGGCAACAATTAGTAAGGCGCTGAACATCATCCCTAGCCTTATAGCATTTGCTCAATAAATGGTAGTAGCAGTAGCAATTATTGTTTTGGTTGGTCTCTTGCTGGGAAAACATATTAACCACTTAGACAAAGATATAAAATTATATATTTAATCAAGACCTCGCTGGGAAGTTGTTTCCACTGGTGCTGAGTAGAGAGGGCAGTTGAAATGTATGGATCATTTATCTTGAAAGTTACCCTAAGATTTCCAATAGGAAGGATCTTACTTCATTTATTTGTTTGTTCACCAAATATTTAACAGGGCTTTACTTTGTGCCAGACTCTGTACTGGAAATAAAATGGTGAGCAAGACAATATGTTCCTACTTCCATGGGGTTTATGGTACAGGGGAATTTTCCCCCTTTGTGTCCTTTTTAGGGCCATTAGGAAACATTCTTTTGGCTATATTAGAATAACAAGAGCCTCTGAAATGTCCATTGATAGGCCTTATCTTCTCAATAGATTTCTCAGGCTTAGTGTTTTTGGGAGCAAATGTTTGCTGCATTTGGGATTCCCTACCTCAATCCCAAATGGGCCATCAGCCATGAACAGGCCATGGCAAATTCAGGCAAGGAAATCTCCAACTTCAGGAACTTGGACATTTCCGATCTATTCTGGAAGGATTTGAAAGCCACTTAATATAGATATCCTGTAAAATTCCATTCGACTGGGAATGGAATAGTTGGTTTTTACAGAAGCATTTTCTTCTGTCTATAAAGCAAGATTCACAGAAAAGAAGGAGCAACTCCATAATTACTCACTCCCTGCTGGCCTGCCCCTTTCTCCTCTTCTAAATAAGTTTTTGGCTTTTTAAAAAATTTCCAGCATTTTACTATGAAAAAATTTCAAACTACATGATAGTTGAGAAAATTTGACAACAAACACCTGTACACCCTCCACCTAGAGTTTTCTATTAACACAGAACTATATTTGCTTTATTATGTATCTATTCATCTACTTATCCCTCTCTCCATCCATTAATTCATCTTTTCTTTATTGCATTGCAAAGATAATTGCAGACATCAGTATATATATATATATGCTGAATAACATCAAGTAGAGTTCAATATTTGCAGTTTTTTCTTTTGATGTAAAATATACAAATGAAAAGTAAATCTTAATACATCTGAAGTATATATCTGTTGATTTTGACAATTCATGAATCTGGGTAACCCAAACCTCTCTCAGGATATTGGAGAGCACCATCAGGCGCAGGAAATTGGTTTATGCCCTTCCCAATCAAACTCTGCTAACCCCACTCCCACCAAAGTCAACCATGGTTCTTATTTTTCCCCACCATATTAGTTTTCCCTGTTCTCAAGTTTTGTATAAATGGAATCCTATAGTGTCTACTCTTTGTGTTAGGCTTTTTATACTCAGCATAATTTTTTAAGATTCAGTCATATTGGTGCATGCACCAATAGTTCATACCTTTATATTACTGAGCAGTATCATTTTATGAATATGACAGTTTATCTGTTTTCCGAATGATGAACACCTGGACTGTGTCTGGTTTTTAGATAGTATAAATAAAGCCACTATGAACATTCTGTACAAGCCTCTAGTGAATGTATGTTTTTATTTCTTTGGGGTAAATACCTAGGAATGGAACTGCTGGGTCAAAGATAAGTATATTTTTAACTTTATAAGATATTGCCAAACTGTTTTTCCAAAATGGATGTACCATTTTACACTTATTAAATAAATGCATCAGAGTTGTTTTACATTGTGGGTTGGTAAACTTTTTCTGTTACAGGCCAGAGGATAAATATTTTAGATTTTGCAAGCTATATGGTCTCTGTTGCAACTATGCAACTCTGCTATTGTTTTGTGAAAGCCATAGACAATTTATAAACATGAGAGTGTGGTTGTGTTCCAATAAAACTTTATTTACAAAAACAGGTGGTGAGCTGGCTTTTGCCTGCCGGCAGTAGTTTGCCAATTTACCTTTGTCTTTGCCAGTGTTTGGTGTCAGTCGTTTAAATTTCAGCCATTTTAGTTAGTGTGAAATGGTATCTCTTGTGGTTTTAATTTGCATTTCATTTTTCTGACGACTAATGATACATTTTATGAGGTGTCTAATCAGTCTTTTGCCATTTTTTTTAGGATGTCCAGGCCACTCTACCAGAGACAGAGACCACAGGAATTCTGGGTGGAATCAGACATGAGTGGGAAGAGGTCAACTTGGAGTCTTGTTCAGTCTGGCCTTCAGATGATTCCAGACTAGCCCAGTCATTATCTAACTGCAATCCCATAAGAGACCCCAAAAAGAACCACCCTGCTGACGAGCCCAGTCAATTGACAGACTGTGAGAGATAAATTATTTTAAGCCACTAGGTTTTGGATTAGTGTGCTACTGCATAATAGATAACAGGAGCCTAGGTTACTAACATGCTCTCTTCTCAAGAGTTCTAAGACAAACAACTTCAAAATAATTAAACTGTTGCACACCATCAGTAAAAGTTTTGCATGTCTCTCTTATTTTTATAATTCTTATAAATAATATTTTAGAGACGTTTTAAGTTTACATGATAATTGAGAAGAAAATATAGAGATTTCCCATACACACTCTGCCCCTACCCACACATGGTACATTTGTTACCAAGGACAAACCTACATGAACACATCATAATCACTCAAAGTCCATTGTTTACTTTAGGGTTCACTCTTGGTCTTGTACATTCTATGGGTTTGGGAAAATGCATGATGACATGTATCCATCATTATGGTCTCATCTAGATTATTTTCACAGACCTAAAAATCCCACTCCCTCAGGCAACCACTGATCTTTTTTTTTATTTATTTTGTTTTATTGCTTAAAGTATTACAAAGAGTATTACATATGTCTCCTTTTTTTTTTTTCTCCCCTTGGCCTTCCCCTGGCCTCCCCTACCCCCCAGTGTCTTGTGTCCATTGGTTATGCTTATATGCATGCATACAAGTCCTTCGGTTGATCTCTTACCCCCCAACCACTGATCTTTATACTGTCTCTGTAGGTTTGCCATTTTCAGAATGTCATGTACTTGGAGTCATACAATATGTAATCTTTTAAGATTGGCTTCTTTCATTTAGTAATACGCATTTAATTTTCCTCCATGTCTTTTCATGGCTGATAGTTCATTTCTTTTTAGCGCTAAATAATATTCCATTATTAGAATATACCACAGTTTATTTGTTCATTCATCTGCTAAAGGACATCTTGCTTGCTTCCAAGCTTTGGCAATTATGAATAAAGTTACTATAAATATCTGTGAGAAAGTTTCTGTGTGGACAAAAATTTCAACTCCTTTGGGTAAATGATTGCTGGATTATAATGCAAGAGTAGGTTTCATTTCATAAGAAATTGCCAAACTATTTCCCAAGGTTACCATACCATTTTGAATTCCTACCAGCAATGCATGTGAGTTTCTGTTACTCCACAGTCTTGCCAGTACTTGGTGTTGACAGTGTTCTGAATTTTGGACATTCTAATAGGTATGTAGTGGTCTATCATTGATATGTTAATTTGCATTTCCTTGAAAACATAATGTGAAGCATCCTTTCATATGCTTATTTGCTATCTGTACATATTCTTTGGTGAGGTATCTGTTAAAGTCTTTGGCCCACTTTTTAATTAGGTTGTTTGTGCTCTTACTGTTAAGTTTTAAGAGTTCTTCATATATTTTGGATAACAGTCTTTTATCAGATGTGTTTTTTGCAAATATTTCCTCCCAATCAGTGACTTGTCTTCTCATTCTCTTGACATTGTCCTTCACAAAGCAGAAGTTTTTAATTTTAATGAAGTCCAACTTGTCAATTTCTTTCATGAATTTTGCCTTTGGTTTTGTATCTAAAAAGTCATTGCTATTTCTTAGGCCATCTAGGTTTTCTCCTTGTCATATAGGAGTTCTATAGTTTTGCATTTTACATTTAGGTCTGTGATCCGTTTGGAGTTAATTTTTGTGAAGTGTGTGGGATCTGTGTCTAGGTTAATTTTTTTGCATATGGATGTCTTGGTTTTCCTGCACCAGTTGTTGAAGAGACTATATTTGCTCCATTATATTGCTTTGCTCCTTTGTTAAAGATTAGTTCACTATATTTATTGGGGCCTATTTCTGGATTCTATGTTCTGTCCCATTGATCTATTTGTCTATTCTTTTGTCAGTACCATACTGTTTTGATTGCTGTCACTTTATAGAAAGTCTTAAAGTCTTAAAGGGTAGTATCAGTCCTTCAACTGTGTTCTTCTCCTTTAATACTGTGTTGGCTCTTCTGGGGCTTCTGCCTCACCATGTAAACTTTATTATTAGTTTGTTAATATGTATAAAATAACTTGCTGGGATTTTGATTCGTATTGCATTGAATCTATAGATCACGTTGGGAAGAACTCATATCTTAACAACATTGAGGCTTCCTATCCATGAACATGGCATATATATTTAGTTTTTCTTTGATTTTGTTCATCAGAATTTTATAGTTTTTCTTATATAGATTTTGTATATATTCTGCTAGATTTATAAGTATTTCAATTTTGGGGTGATGATGTAAATGATATTTCAAGAAAATATGCAAAACTTTGAAAAAATCTTCTGAGATGGTCTTGGTCATCTGATGGAAGTAACATAGCAGGTTTGTGTATGTGTAGGATATCACACGCAGGAAGATTTTGTATGAGCTGCCTGGCTATGCTGACTCCATCAATGAAGTGGCTTTTCATTCCAGTGAGCCCATCATTCTCTCATCATCCAGTGACAAGAGACTGTATATGTGGGAGATTCAAGGAAGATATGGAGTGGAAGGGTCTAAGGCTACTTGACCCTGAGACCTCAGATTGCATAAGTGGCATTGAATGGTGCCTAGGCTAGCATCCTTCCTTCAGACGAAGATCATTACTAGCAAGAAATAAGGAGGTGCCCATATTCCAACACCAACATGTATTCCATTTCACCAGGATGATTTAGGCAAGCTTCCAGTGGCCTCTAAAAAGCATCTACCATATTTCAGGAACTGGGGGTTTCCCTCTTTTTATTATTTTTTAAAAAATAAGATTTCTTCCAAGGGAAAGACATTGTTTGGTTTGCAGTTTCTTGTTTTTAATCCAGACTGAAGATAAAGAATGTGACTAAAATTTGCTTGGGGGGATTTTTTTTCCCCAATGAAGAGTCGTGAAAACCATCAGCGATAGCCACAAATATTAGTAAAATAAAGGTCTGTGGTGGTGATTGTGGGAGGAGACGGGTTTGGAAGAGGGGATCAATGGTGATGAAAATAAAATAAAGTAAATATAGAAAAGAATTTTAACTAATAAATGTAGCAGGAATTACATCACTAGAAAAAGAAGAAAAACATGTCCATGGAAGTGAAAATTGTGCATGTTTGCATTTTTATTCTCCTTTATTTTTCATTAATCTTACAGTTTGGTATGCAAAGGAAGAAGAAATTCATGTTCTCCTACTAAGGTTGGCTACTTTCAGCTGGATCCAATTTGTTTGGCAAAACTCCTTCAATCAGAGAGCAGCATCTTGCCGCTACTTTTCCCCATGAAACCTCAAGCTCTGAGGGTATACTCCCCACAGGAAATTACTTTCTTTAGGCATCCTCTGTACTGGTGGAGTCTGGGAAACACTCGTGGAAAAAAAACAACCAGAAAAACACACACAATCAAGTTGACAATGCCAAGGATGTAACAGTGACTCAGGTTTTTCTCAGTATGGTAGCGCCCTTCACAGCATTCAGGCAAAAGGAAAGGAGAGGCTACATGAGGAAGGTGAATTTGGAATAGGAAAGCACGGGTTTTTTAATATTTATATACAAATAAACCTCTTTTCCCCCAGTGGTTTACATGGAAATTCAAGAACAACTGTTCTTCTGAAAGCTATTTTAGGGTTCCACACATCTTGTTGACATTTGGATACAAGCTTGGCAGAGCTGGTAAGCTGGTTCTCTAATGGGGAAAAAAAATCCCTATTTGTGGCACCTGCCGAGTTTCATGATGTAAATACTGCCACCCTGGCTGATTATAAGCTACCGAGATGACATCACTGAGGATGGCACTGGAAAAGCCATGAAGAGTCAAGTAGCTCTTCATTCAGAGCAAGCTGCCTCTGACAGCACATAGCTTGAGGCTGGCTCGTGCTTAGAGATAATTGCTATTGGCAAATTCACCACTTGTTGAAAATAGACGTCATCGAGTTCTAGAAAACACTCCCTCTTGCTCTATGGTCTGTATTTTGGTCATTGTTTCTCCAGCTTTTAGATGCAGCTCCATCAATCCCAGTGCTGTGGACCCCTGGCCCTTCGGCTTAAATGAAGATTGATGTCTTCGTCAGATTTTGAAAAGGAATGCTCAGACATTTTATTACCAGGTTGCTGGTGCCTAGTACTCCCTGTTCCATGGGCCATCTCTCCCACCTCCTGTGACACATTCCTGAAAGGACTCCAGGAAAAAAAAGTTACAGCCTCGCCAATCAGGGGTTTCTGATTGTGCAATGTCCTTCCTGAGGAGCCCAGGCTCCAAAGGCAGTCATCTGAAATAGGAGCAAGAAATGGTGCAGGCGGCCTCTGGGAGGGCAGCTCAGAGGCCAGATGGTGGTGAGCTGGGGCAGAGTAAACCTATGGGAAATGGCATCCATGTGAATCTCACTAGTTTTATGGGTTTAGAAAAACTGTCAAAATGTTCATCGGAAAGAAGAAAGGGATGAAAGGGTGGTTGCTTTGCCAAATACAATACCTTCATTTTAATTAATTTTTGACCTTTACAAAGCAACTTCACAAATGTTATCTCATTTGCTCCTCACAGCAGGCTGATGAAGCATCATAATAATAACAACAACAACAATAATATTGTTAATATAATAATATATCACATTGGCATAATATGTAATCTTCGATAATAAATATTATTAATAACATGATAAATACGATTATTTCCCCTTTACAGATGAAGACATTGAGACTCAGAGAAGATAAATGACTTGCTTAGGGCTACCCAGATGTTAATGATAGTAGAGGAGCTTGAACTCCATATGTCTGATGCCAGGCTAGAGCTCTCTCTTTGCCAGACTGTGTATATACTATATGTGATAGAATCAGAAGAGTCAGAATGTTTAAACAAGTCTGAAGTTATGCTACTGTCCAAGAAGTTTCAACAGGCTCCTGAGGTCAGATGTTCTCCAAGGTATAGTTCAGTAACACCTCACTCATTGAGGGCTGGCGGGGAAGCAGATATTCTGCAAAAATAAAATGTCTATGTAGTTGTTTACATAGATTAAGTTTCCAAATTTCGAATGACATCTTTTAAAATTATGTTGCATATCACCCTGTGTTCTTAAATATAGAATGCCATACATAGCTTATTTAACATTTCTTATTGCAAACCTCAGTTTTTCTAGACTTTTCCTTAATTTGCTGCCCTCTAGGGATCTACACTACAAGGTTCCAGAATGCTCTGCTTTTTGGAGTCCCTGTTTCTTTTTTGCTTAAGTGATGTGCTTACCTTTAAGAGTCTGTTAAAGAGTGAGAAACCAGCCCAGATAGCCATGTTGATTAGACTTGTTGATCAAACAGGAGTAGATAGGTTTTAAGTAAAGTCTTGGATAATCCTTCTAGGAGTAAACACTTTCTATCCTTGTGTTTAGGGGTGTGGTAGGGGCTTTTGCTGTGCTACTCGGATCCTTTTACTAGTCTGTTATCTTCTTACTCAGCTGCTGTGTGTGTTGGTGACTAAGGCTTCTCTTGGCCACCAGAGCTGCTCCACTCAGAAATGCCTGGGAGGTTGTCCCCTACTTCTGTGTGTGGTTTGCAACATGATACTAATACAGGAGTATAAAAACCTATTCCTTTGCCTCAAAATGGGACAATTCTGTGAGGCTATCCTGTCCCAGAACTTTCTATGGGATTGGGCTAAGGCCTGCGTGCAGTTTAGCCCATATCCTCGCTTTGCTTCTCCCATGTCCTGTCTTGCCTCCCTCACTCCCTTACAAGGTCTCCCTGTGAGCACTTGCATAGGACTCCCCATCCCAGCCTCTGACTCCAGGGACTCTAACTTAAGACAGCACCCCACTTCATATTCCCAGGTATATTCTAGAGAGGGAAGCTAACAAAAGACCCCGTTCTCTTCACTCCCCTTCCTCCCAACCCAACATTAACAGAGAAGGGCAATCTAATCATGTAAGAAATAATGCACAGTGAGAAAAAAAAATAATTTTTCCAAAATATATATTGGAAAATTCATTCATTTGTCTAACTTTGCCGTAAAGCCTTCTATATGACTCACTGTGCTAAGATCTCAGAATACAGATTTAAAAGACACAATCTCCCTTGACTTTACCCTTTTGAGAAGCTCAGTCTGATGAGGAAACTAATAAGTAAGTAGGACATCATAATAAGTGCTATTACTAAAGTCAGAACTCATTCGTTCATTTAAGAAATATTTCTTATGCATCTACTATGTGCTCGTCTTTTGGGGTCTAAACATCCTAGAGCAAAGGATTGTAGATTCCAAAGGCTGGAGGTAGTTTTTACTTCGAAAATGACACTGGAGCTGTTTTGAGTAGAACGAGCAGGAGTTTACCAAGTGAAGAAGTGTAGGAAAGGTATTGGGATGAAAGGGCCATGTCCTAAAAGGGCATGGTGTTTGTGGGGACTGGGGAGAAGTTTATTATGGTAGGAGATGAGGAGAAAAGGCAGGGATGGATGTGAAAAGCTTTATCTGCCAGGCTAAGAATCTTGGGTTTTATCCTGTAGGTAATTTGAAGCCAAGAGAGCCCTCTGAAGCTAAGAATGTGACTAAGGACATTTCAGTGAGAACATGACTGTCATCCATAGGGTGGATTATGGAGAGGAGTGGGATCTCATAACTTGATAAGCAAATGCCTACCTGTGGCATTTATGTGCAGTGCTCAAACTACCCAGTGGTATGTGTATGGCAGCCCTATTGACGTGTGACATCATGGCTTAGCTATGTTATGGCCTCTATGGTGAATCCATGTCTCCACCAGAAGAAAGATAAAGAATTCCTTAAACTCTTACTACTAAAAATCTGATTGTAAAGGAACTCAGAATTCTGCTGCTGGGTGCTCCTTGTGTTAGAGGTCATTAGCTGTTTATACATGACTGGGTAGGATTGGGAAGCATCCGAGAGCATCTCTGTCCCCAGGCCCCACACTCTGTCATCATTGCCTGAAAGGCCACCATCACAGATCCATCCCTTATGACTCACCAGGCTGTCATTGGGAGAAGAGAAGGCAGAAGGAGAATGGGAGAGAGAAGAGGGATTGGTGGCTTACTATGGCACAGGGGGATATGAAGTAGTGGGACTGGGGAGGAAACTAAAAGAAAGGGAAGAGGCAAGAAATCCCAGCTTGAGGAAAACAATAATGCTATAGTGGGCAGGTTCTTTCTACTCAATTTTACATAAATAATGCTCAATATCAAGTTTTGGATTATTTTATTATAGGGAGAATATATTTTCCCCAAACATAGACTAAGTAATTCCTGCCTGTTTTCAATAATGATGATAATAATACCAATAATAACAACAATAAATAAACATTGAGGAGCTACTATATTCCTGGCATTGTGCTAAGAGTTTGCCAGTTTATGCTTATTTGGTTACTTCTCCACCAAATCTATGATGGAGGTATTGTTAGTACTTATCATATAAGAGGAAAGTAAAGTTTAGAGAGGTTACTTAACTTGCTCAGAATCAAACTGCCTATGAGTGGCATACCCAGCTCAATCTGCCTTACTCCAAAGTCAGGACTTAAACTACTGTGCTATCTGGTTTTCCCAGCAATAGCTATTTGCTCCTTCCTCCACCTCCTCAATGCTTTTGTCCTTCAAAGGCCATTTCACGTTTCCTTTGTTCACTTCATCGATATTATTGACCACCTTCCCCCTGTGTTGCATCTTCCTCTTCCTCCATGAAACTTTCCCACACTGATTTCTACCTTCTTTCTTTCCTTATTGTTTCTTCTTTTTTGCTTTTTTGTTTCACTGAAGTTGTTTAGACATACATAGTTCAGAGTCGAATAGTTTCATCAGGTTTATTACTGAAAGCAGCAGAGCCCTCCATCATTTCCTGTTTATCAGAGCAATCGTGTTCATCTCTTTTAGCTAGTTGGTACTTATTCGTGTCTCTAAATAATGCTGATATTGCTCATTTTTTATTTTTTTTTCAGAGTTAGTCATCATATATTGTCTTCCCAGCATGGAATGTGAGGCTTTAGCTTTCTTTTGCATTTCTGTACTTAGCCCTCATATGCATCCTTCCTCTTCCTTCAACTTATCCTCGGAATATAGTTATCTCATAAGTTTTAGTTAGGTCAACATTTAGTTAAATCAACATTGTTATGCCTTCCTATATGCTATGAAAAGTTGAATAATAGATTACTTCCCTCTCTTAACTTTTATTTTCCTCCAGAGTGTTTTTCTGTATGCTTTCAGAGTTTTCTGCGGAGTTTTCATGAATTTAAGGGCAAGTTCTTTGCTAGTTATCAAAATCTTCCCTCAAGATGTGCCAGTGCAACAGTGAAATTGAATCAATTTCCTTCTTTAAACACCCTTGAGCCTTTAAACACCTTTGAGCCCTTAAGGTAGGAAGTGAATCTTATTATGAATAGATTTGCATTATTCTCTAAATGTTCTCAGTGAATTTATTTTGTTTCCTCTCCCTCAAAGATGTAAAGCAATTACAGGGTCAGGATCAACTCATCAAGATCCCGGTCTTCTCAATGGCACCCAACACAGTGTTGAATGAATGTGGCAGGAAGCCCCTGACTGTTAGCACATCCAATGGTTGCATTTTAAGGAAGAAGAGATGCATGTGTGGATCTGATAAGGTCTGAGGGATATCTGGAGAAGACGCCCCACGAGTGAGAATCAGCTGTGTTTACCACTTAAATCCACAGCAGCAAGCCAAGATAACAGTCACAGTCTGTGGACAGAAGTTCATGAAGATCATTGCTTGACAGGTCAGGGTAAAGGTCTCTTTCTTTCAAAATATGTGAAGGGGCAGGAAACGTGTGCACCAGGTGTTTTGTGTTCCTGGCTGCCTGGGAAAGATAATTCTGCCTGCTCGATCAGAACATTGTGCTCTACACATCGGGTTGTTTTTCCAGCAGCTATTTTCTGCCCATAAAAACGAGCATCACTGGCTCTCAACTTCTTTCCGCAAATCCCCTGGGCTACAAACAAAAACAAAAGGTATCTTATATTTATACAAAGCTGTCCTCAGAAAAGCTCAAGGACCTGAACGAGGTTTGTTTTCATATACAAGAGTTCTTATATAATCCTCAGGAGGAAACGGAGCGGAGGGTGACAGTTGAGTTAGGAATGTTGTCATTCCTAGCTCACAAAACAAAAAAGGGAGGCCCTATGGCATGACAGGCAGACAGCGTGATCAGGTCAGGAAGTGTGTCCTCCCCATTTCCTGTCTAGGGTACTGCACACCAGGCCACACTGCCTTGTCAGAAATCTGAAAACCCGGAGGAGACAACTGGAGAGGAAAGATTGGAGAGAAAGCCCAGCCACACCAGAAGGGATACTGCAGTCTCATTGCCATTCGGATTCTGCAGCCCCTAGAGAGAGTGTCCCTCTTGTCTGATAGTAACATTGACCCTGGGGAGAATTTTCATCACCCTCATTAGGAGTTGTAGGTGAATCACAGTGGATTTCAGAGGTCTGGGTGGTATGGGGAAGAAGAGCCATCTGAGCAGAGGGTATTCTGTAAATTTTATTGCATGCTTGGATACAAAGATGAGTAAGGCATGGAGCAGGAAGTCAAACACAGGGTGAAAGGATCTGAGTGCCGGATGAATACAATAATGAAAAGGCAGTTCCTTTTGGCTGTGATTTGAGTCAGGGCTCCATGAGATTGGGAAGGGGGCATTTTTTCTGGGGCTGGAAGAGTAAGCAGGAGTGGTGTTAAAGGACATCTTCTGCACTGCATTGAGGTGATAGCTCCATACTAAAACCAACTGGGCAGCTTTTAGAAAACACCCTATCCTTAAATAATTGGATTAAATCAATCTGAGTGCCGCTGGGCATTAGTATTGTTGGAGCGCTCTCAGGTGATTTGACTGAGCAACCAGGCTAGACAACCAGAGAAAGAGGGTGGCTTTGGAATGAGACAGCTTTGTGACCTTGTGACCTTGAACAAGGCCCACTGGGTGTGGTGTGAGTCTCCCACAGCTTCACTGTTTCCTCCCACTTCTACCCACACCATTGAAGAAACTGCCGTGGGAGAGTCCCTCCTCTTTGACAAACTTCCCTTGACTGAAAAAGCCTGGACTGGTAGTCAGGAAATCTGGATTCTATCCCAGCTCCGCACTGAGGTGCCATATGGGTGTGCTGGGCCACATAGGAGATAAAGCAAAGACACTTAGGATGACTCTTTTCAAGACACTGGGCTAGGGACTCAACTCATCTCCGGGCCTTGATTTCCCCATCTGTCGAGGTTTCTAGATCAGTATTGTAGGTCAGAAAGTCTATTTAATAAACTATGACTAGAATTATTTTTAAAACAGACATAAAGCATAGTAGAAAAATGGAGTGCTCTGCATGGAATAGGGCAAGTATTACAAAGTAAAAATTTGTTTCAGTTATATATGTGTGTGTTTACTAGTACTTGCTCATGATGTAAAATTCACTTCATGTAAGTTAAAAAGTTTGAGAGTGATCTCTTGTGCAGTACATATACTAAAATTGGAATGATTCAGAGAAGATTAGCATGGCCTCGGTGCAAGATAACAAACTCATGAAGCATTCCATATTTTTAAAATTATCGTGTGTTTTTTACCCCCTTTTTTTTTAAAAGTTTGAGGAACATGCTCTGGTTTCTCTTCAGACCGCATAAATCTTTCGCCTTTTACTAAAAGTTTGAGGAACATGGGGTTAGGTGCTCTCCATGGACTCCCTCCTTCTACTCTGTAGCCCATGACAACTCCAGGCCACCATGAATTTTCTTTTTTCTGACCTCCTTTTAGTTAGTACCATGAAATTCTGCCCTATCATTTATTTTTTAACTAGAGGCCTGGTGCACAAAATTTGTGCATGGGTAGAGTGCCTAGGCCTGGCCGGTGATCAGGGGCCTTCCAGCTGCCAGCTGCTGGCCAGGGCCTTCCTTCATTCCACGCCACCTGGTGGTCAGTGCAGACACTTTGCATATTAGCCTTTTATATATATATATATAGATGAGGGAAGCAGAATGGTGTGTGGTTAAAAGCACCCTATTAAGTTAGCTAAGTCTATGTTTAAATTTAATTTCTTCACTTATTAGTTAAATGACTTAGGAAATATATCTAACCTCTCTCAACTGTGGTTTTCTCATGTAGGTGATAACACCCAGGACACATGATGGTTATAAGATTAAATAAGATGCTGTAGGCAAAAATCTTAGCACAAATCACCTTGTTCTTAGAAAGTGCACAAGTGTATGACAGCAGTTATTATCTGACTTCCTGTCCCATTCAGATTTTAAGGAACATTTTGTAATTTAGTGCCTGGCACATACAAAATTATAAATACCTCATTCTTATCTGATTGGAAAAATAGGGATTCCAGCCTCCAGGAGACACTCAGCTGGAGAGCGGCCACTATCTTTTGGCGTGTCCCATTAGCATACGGGTCTTGGGAGGAGAGGCAGGACACTCTGTATATCCCCTACCTACACGTCTCTTTTGGCCTTTTCCTCTGACATGGTCAGTTGGACGTGGGTAGACAAGGCAGAAGGAAGCAGATTCTGTTTACAATTTGCTTCCAGGATAAAAAAGACCATGACATTTCAGTGCCATCAAAATCAGCAGACAGCTGGAAACTCAGGATCCGCTGTGTCACAAATTGGGCATCTACCTCAGAGGTCTTCAGAAAGAAGCACGGGACAAAGAAATGAGAAAGAACCAGTGGCCAGAGCCCTGAGAAACTGGGGTGTGATTCAGACATTACACCAGGAATAAACTGCTACCATCAAACAGTCAGCAAATGAGCAACTCACTAGCTTATAATTGCCTCAGAAATAGGGTAGGGACTAAGGCAGAGTTTTGTAAATGACTCATTTCAGGAAATACCCACTAATCAATTAGTAGGGCTTCCGTATAATCGTTTCCCCAGATTTATAGGTAGTAATCATGTGAATTGGATCATTGATTCTAGAATGAGATAAGCAGCAATACTGGTAACCTAATCTACTTAGGTTATCCAAGTAGCTACAAAGAAATTAGCTGCTCTGAGTGGAAGCCAGCCCATTACTGGGAGTGAAAAGAGACCCATTTATCATGGCAGAGCCTCCAACCAGCCCCATCTCCCTGGAGCATTCAGCTATGCTGAGAAGATGTTGATGGAGAAGGGAATAATGATCCACAAATAGATATATGGGAAAGGGGAGGGTGATGGGGAGTGTGAAGGAAGTCTCATGAAATCACACAGGGGGAAAATGGCCTCAAAATGCTAAAAAGTGATAACAGTATAGTTATAGGACTACATAAATTTTATTACAAAGAATAGGACTGTGGAAAGTAGCATTCGATGCTAATGTTTTTTTTTGTTTTGTTTTGTTTTGTTTTGTTTTTCTGGAAGCAAACAGGATCTGAAATTGTATGGTGAAAAGGAGAAGAAAATGTATGTGAATATTGCAGCCCCACCTAAAAATATGTTGCTAACACAATGGTTTTTCAGGAAAGAAAAGGCAAGGATGCCTAGAAATAGCTGCATCTAATCAGCCCCCATCCCAAGCAATCAACTGAAGTCCAGGAAATTCCATATGTAACCAGAAGAATAGACATCCTGGAGCATTTTGCTACAGTTAAGATTAGCGGAAACAGACCCCCATCAGTGCTAATAACAAAGAACAACTAAAGGTGAAGAAATTGCTGTGGGTGCCTGGGCCTCCCTTCTGGGAAGGTGGTGGCCTTGGGGGTGAGAAGGATGAGAATTAGGACACAGGCAGTTGTGAGGCTGTGCGAGCAGCCCTTTGTTCTGGTACCACCGCTTCAGCAGCACAGAGCAGTGTATTTCTCCAGGAAAAAATAATGAAAACAATGGCTCAGCTTATGCCACCGAACTTATCTTAAAAATCTTTTAACAAGTTCATGAACATAGCAACGTTTTATGATTAACCCTTTTGGGGTCTTGTTTAAGAAATCTTTCCTTACCTAAAAGTCATAAAGATTTTCTGTATTTTCTTCTAAAACTTTAAAGATTTTCCTTTTACAATGAATGACTCTTTCTCTGATACTGAAAGATACACACACACAAAAAATAAATAATAAAGGAAATAAAATTTACTTCATTAAAATTAATAACTTATGCTTACTGAAAATATCATAAAGAGAGTAAAATATCAGCCACAAACTGGGAGAAAATCTTGACACCACATAAGTCAAAGGACCAGGACCCAGAATATATAAAGAATGCATACAACCTGTTTAAAAATATACAAAAGACATGATAAGGTAATTCACAAAAAGAAATGTGGATGACTCTACACAATATGAAAAGATTCTCAACTTTGTTAGTAATCAGGAAAATGCAAATGAAAATCATAATGAGAACATTTTACAGACACTAAAGCAGGGGTGGGGAATGTCCAGCCCATAGGCTGTATAAGGCCCTTGAAATCATTTGGTCTGGTGCTGCCAAGGCATTAGGGGTGAGTTAATTAGATGTTTGACCAAACATAGCAGGCTAATTTTTAAGTTGATAATTTTGTATGGGCTGAGAATGACGTGATAAATATCTAAAAGGCCATTGGCAGATAAAAGGTTCCCCACCCCTGCACTAACTGGACAAAAAAATTATGAAGTTTGACAATGACAGATGTTGAGAATGTAGAAAACAATCTCATACATTACTGTTAGGACTAGAAAATAGTACACTTTCTTTGGAAAACAACTTGGCCGTGCCTAGCACAGGTAAAGATTACATTTCTATGGCCCAACAGTTCCACTCCTAGGTGTGTGTACTCTAGATAAATTCTTGCACATGTGCATTAGGTGAAATGTATAAGACAGTTAATAAAAGCACTATAAATATTAGCACAAACACAAGCAAAGCTGAACAAATATTATTTGGTTATACCTACATTGTAGTTAACTATTTTTGAAAAGCAACAATATGATAAACACAAAATTCAGGAAAGTGGTTATGTTTGAAAGGAAAGCAGAATGGGATTGGGGAGGAGGATCCAGCTAGTTTCAGTTACATTCTTAATATTGAATTCTTCAGTTGGTCAGTGGATACTATATAGTTTATATATTCCATTATAGGCACAGAATATTACATAATAAATTACTTTTAATTTGTGTGTTTTTTTAAGTGAACAAAGACCAAAAATCTCAACTTTTTTCTTCCAGTTCACTAATTCTCTCTTCCATTGTATCTAATGCCATATCAATTCTCTGGGTCATAAGTCTCATTTGTTATGTGTTTTTTTACTTGGAAATTTTTTTTTTCAAATCCACCTGATCATATTTTTTTATTGTTTAAAGCATTACAAATAGTAGTACATATGTCTCCTCCCCCCCCCCCCCCCAGCCTCCCCTACCCCCCGGCACATGCCCTCACCCCACTCCCAGTGTCTTGCATCTATTTGTTATGCTTATATGCATGCATACAAGTCCTTTGGTTGATCTCACCTGATCGTATTTCATAGTTTCTGGTACCTTATTATACTTCAGATATTCTATTTTTTATTAAGTATATCAAATTTACTTATTTTATCTATACTAATAAAAGGGTAATATGCTAATTAGACTAGATGTCTTCCGGACATCCTTCCGAACAAAGCCACAGTGGCAGGGGCTGAGGCAGAGGCAGTTAGGGGCGATCAGGCTGGCAGGGGAGAGCAGTTAGGGGTGATCAGGCAGGCAGGGAGGTGAGCGGTTAGGAGCCAGTGGTTCCGGATTGAGAGAGGGTGCAGGCTGAGCTGAGGGACCCCCCCTATCTCCTGTGCATGAATTTTATGCACTGGGCCTCTAGTATTCTATAATTACTAATTCCAATATCAACCATTTTTGTAGCTATAAAATTTTTGTTTGTTATTTCTACTTATTCTCCATCAAATGACTTGTTTCCTCTTCTGTTTTATATTTTTTTATTTTAGTGAGTTTATAAATACCCAAGGAAACTAGTTGAGACCTTGGTTTAATTCATATTTATCTAAGAAGGCATTGGTAATAATGAGTCACTTTAAATTAAATTCTAAAGCTAGATATTTTGGAACCACATAGGTAGTGTAAATTCTAGATTTTGGCTCTAAATGCTCATGAGGACCTCTTATGGATAGGAATTGTCAGGGTAGACTCTACCTAGAGCCAAGGTTGAGATAAGAAAGTTTGTGTTTTTTTTTTACTATTTTCCTTTGTGGGATACATTTTCTCTTGCATTAAAGATGTCAACTCCTAGGTCCTGGCCTATTTAGGGATCTTTTTCTGTCCTCACCTTGTTCAGGTCCTAGGTGTTGTATGCTGACCCCTGCTTGATGCCCATTAAAATGATGACTCTACACCAGTAGGGATAATTAATGGGACCCATTACTTCAGAAAGGTTACTTCTGAAAACTTGTGCTTTATTGTATTTTTTTTAGCCTCTTATGATTTTCTTTATTTTCCTGACAACTCAGATAAGCATTGTAACACCTTTTATTAAGAATTTTTAGGTTTTGTGAGCTAGGGAGGTTCTTGTAGTACTTTTTCTTCAATATTGTGGGAAGTGGAAGTTTTGGCCCTATTCTTAAATACTCTAATATATATTGTAATACAAAATTTATATTGTAAGGTAAACTGAATTGAGGAACTGATATAGTCCTTCTTCCTCCCCGACCTCCAGGGAAAACCTTTGAACACATCAGACTCAAACAACTGAGCTATTGGGAACAAGTTATCATTTTACCACATTACAAACAGCATAGCTGCTGCCCCAGTGCAATCCTGGCCAACGTCTTCTAGTAAAAGACAGACTGAATGTAGAGAGAGTGAAAAAGGAACAGTGTCTGGTCCATGGATAGGCACCCAGCATGAAGTATTTATTTTGAGCTTCACAACAACCTAATGAAATGGGCAGCATTGCTTTCATTTTATAAATAAGAAAAGTGAACCTAACGATGTTAAGTGATTCATCTGAAGAACACAGAAGGAGCTGGAATGTTCTGAGAGATCATCCAGATGTACTAGTATCTTCCAGAGCATCTTCAGAGGACCTGTGGCTACTCATCCATCCATTCATCCATTTGTGAATTCACTCAAGATACCTTTCTTAAAACTTGCCATGTGTAAGACACTGTGCTAAACACTGACATAAAAAATGAATAAGACCAAAAGCTTGAATTCTCATATGTGAAGACACATAAACAATTATAATATAGTACAGTAAGTTCAATGATAGGGGTAATGAGAATGTTTGAAAAGAGCTCATTGAAACAAGCTCATGTATAGCTTTGGGGTCAAAAAAGGGAAGGTGGCTACTGACCAAAATGGATGGTGAGATAAATGTAGAATTACCAATAACAAGAGAAGATGGAGCAGTCTTTCTTCTTGAAGTTTACCTTTCAGGAGCCAATCATTCCTTTTATTATTATTACTAGAAGCCCGGTGCACAAAAATTTGTGCACTCAGGGGGGAGGGGGGGTCCCAGCCCAGCCTGTGCCCTCTCGCAGTCTGGGACCCCTCAGGAGATAACGACCTGCTGGCTTAGGCCTCCTCCCGGGTGGCAGAGGGCAAGCCCAATCCCTAGGTGCAGCCCCTGGTCGGGCTCAGAGCAGGGCCGATAGGGGATTTGGGGCGCCGCCCCCTGTCATGCACAGAGCAGGGCGGATTGGGAGGTTGCAATGCCACCCTCAGTCATGCTCAGGGTAGGGCCGATTGGGGGGTTGGGGCACCGCCCCCTGTCACACTCAAGGCACGGTCGATGGGGAGGTTGCGGCGCCACCCCCTG
>NW_005369442.1:1668546-1736574 GCF_000412655.1 Myotis brandtii | reverse complement strand
GGCGGCTGAAAGCTGGTTTCTGGGGTTTTGTTTAGCTTCTATATTTGTTACAATGTTTCAAACTGCCAGCTCAGAGGCCGGCAAGGCAGGCGGGGAACGTTGGAGTCCTCCTTCACTGAAGCAAGCAAGCCTCATGTTCGCTTCCAGCTGCCTGGCAGCCGGCCGCCATCTTGGCTGGCAGTTAATTTGCATATTACCCTGATTAGCCAATAGGAAGGGTAGGGGTCGTACGCTAATTACCATGTTTCTCTTTTATTAGATAGGATTATTCTAAAAAGAAGAAAGTAGCAGCTCAAAACTACTGTCTATAAAGAGGATTTATTATTTCCAGTTACCAGGAGCCAAAGCTGTTGCAGTGCAGGGTCAACTCACTTACTGGAGGGCACAGATCAGTGATGGTTTGCTTTTCCAGCTCCTGATCTCTGGAATGGAAACATTGCACAGGGGAGGGACTCGACTGCTGCAGTTACTTATCATTGCATTTTCCTCCCGGATTGCTCAAGTCCTTATATCAAGAGCTCTAATCCAATTTTCTCAGACCCCATCTCTCTACGGCCCAACAAGTTTCTATGCTGGGTCTTGCAAAATTAAGCTATAAGCTTTTCTTCTACCAAAGGTTTGAATCTATGTCAGAGCTAATCCAGTTACCTCAGGCACTCCTAAACCCTTAGAAAAGTAGGTCTGTCTTGCTGCCTTGTTAATGGTGTGAGATTTTCCTCTACTCAGTAACCTTCTTCACTTTGTTCATTATACCTTTGTCTGAACCAACATGATGGGCAGACCTTTTGGCAAGTGGACGTGTTTATTTCTAGGGATTACAATGTGGGTCATAGACACTGAGACTAAATATCCCCTGGGAATCCTTATCCCACTCTAGTTGTTTGCTCTGAAAACAAAGCTGTCATCAATGACCCTGGAAAACAGAGCCCGGAGCTTTAAGGATGTTGTAGCAGTTACATGATATTAGAGCTAAACTGAGTATGCTCAGTGGTGTTAATTGGGGTCAACTTCCAACATGCTTTTGAGGTCTGTGATTGCTACCACTACAACCTAAGTCTCTTAAAGGCAGCATAATTATCAGTAGTCCAACCCAACCCCTGGTCTCTCAGATAAGTCACTTTCCATCATAATGGAATATATAGTTTGAGATTGGGGTCTTGCCAAACTAAACTTCTGTTGAGTGATTTCTAGTGAGTCTCTTATATCCACGATTCTTGGCAGTACAGTTTGGACAGGGCAGAAAGACTTGTTTCAAATCCTTTTTATAACACTTTTTAAATGTGTGACTTTGGGCAAGTTACTCAAACTCCATTAGTTTCTTCGTTTTTAAAGTTGGGGCAGTAATGTTTCCAACAATGTTAATCTCAGAGGTTTATTGTGAGGACTAAGTGAAATAGTGCATATAAAGCACTTCACCTGGGACATGGCTTAGAGTTCATGCTCAATAAACAGCGGTTGCAGTTCCGATTGCCTTACTGACAAAGGTGTCACGGCCTCAGTTCTACCCAAATGATTTGCTGACTGATTGCCAAGTACAGACTACAGAATTAGGTTCAAAATTGTAGGGAGAACAAGTCAAGTTGGAGGTTAGTAGACTGATTTCCTACACTCAGATTTGCCCAGTAGTTGGCCAAACATTTACAATATTGTCAGAAATGTAAAACCAAAGGGGCACTTGCAGATGAGCAGGTGGAAAGTATGCAATTGTTTCGCAGTCGTGGTCGTCTCTGTGGCCACAGCTGAGTCCATCAGTCCCCACTGTGTACCATGTCTTCACTTCTTGCAGCTCCTCTTTGCTTTCCACGCCATGATTCATGAGATCACTCTGTCCTGTGTGTCAGAAGTTGGGTCCTAAAGCACCACGGGAACTGTGTTGAGTGTGGTAGTGAAGGAGACATGCTGAAAAGTGACTAAAAGAAGAGCCCAGCTACATTAGTGTGCTGGATACTGTTCTAGGAGCTAGACAATGATGGCCATGAGATAGCGTCTCTGTTCTCAAATTGCTCACCACAATATAGTGGGTGAGACAGACAGGCACACAGACAATGCCATTGCAGAGCAGTGAGTGTCACTTAGATTTCAGTGTAAGATTCTAGAAGCCATAGCTGATCCTCCTGGGAGGTCAGAGAAAGGGGCACCAATGCTGAGAAATAAAGATGTACATAAGGAGTCAGCCAAAAGAGCAGACGTATGGGATGTAGGGTGGTGGTGGAAATGCGAGGAAGAAACAAGAGAAGGGAAATTTTGCAAAGCACTCTTCGTGCTGTTCTTGGAGGTGAGAATGAGAGATATTTGAGGAACTGTTGTCCAACTGCTATTGGTGCCTCTTTGGTGTCTTGTAAGGGGCTTTGTCATCTAAGGAAGACTATTTGGTGACCTGCACTGGGATGCAGATAATTCTGCCCTGAAGACCCCACTGTGAGAGCCAAATCCTTTAATCTGATCTCCCTTTCTCCTCCATCACCTCCCTCAATGTTTCTCTGCATCCCCTGTGCTTTGTCAAGGAGCTTTGCTGCAGTGTAAGTCTCAGGGAACAAACTCACAAAGGTAGGGTCTGGGATTCAATCCATGACCTTCCTCGTAAGGTCCACCTGGTCATCAGGCACAAGCACTTGCTGGCTGAGCTTCATGTTGTTAAGCCCCCATTTGGCCCTGGACCCTAGTCCCTGAGGGCCTCTTTGCTGGTTTCCCTCTAAGAGAAGGTTTTGCTTTCAGTCCCTGTGTTCAGAAAAGGAGCCATAGTACTTTCTTCCTCCATCCCAGTTCTTTCAACCCTAGACCACCTGTTTTGCAGCCACCTGAATCCTGACTAAAAAAAAACTTCCACAATCCACCAGTCACCAAAATATCTAAAACAAGAGTCAATCTCCCTTCTTCTTTCTCTCTGTCTCTCCACCCACTCCACTCTCACTCTGTCTCTTCTCTCTCTTCTCCCACTCACCTCTTCTCCCTAACCACCATCCCCAACACCACATGCAAAAAAAAATCTGTTGTCCCTGTCTTCAACTTTCAAAGCTTTTATAATGATCATTTCCCAGTTTTTCAGACTCTCTGTCTTTTCTGTGAAATCTCAAGTTTGTATCCCTTTTTCAAAGTGTAACCAATACTTATTGAGAACATAATATACACTAGAAATAGATGCTTTATGTATACATGAACTCATTTAATCCTCTAAAAATCATGTGAAGTAGATATGATTATATCTGTTATTTTTTTAAATAAGGAAATTGAGGATCAGATGTATGAAGTAATTTGGCCAAGATCACCAGGTAGTGTATAGCAAAGAATTCAAATCAGGTCTGATTCAAAGCCCATGAGTCTCCTTTTGTATTTTGTAAATTTTTCCTAATTATGAGAGTTTATGCAGTTTTAAATATATTCATAAAATTGGCATACATATATGCATGTATATATTTTTCCAGCTTCATTGAGATGTAATCTATAATAATAAAAGCATAATATGCTAATTAGACCAGACAGCCAAACGACCTTCTGGGACATCCTTCTGGATGAAGCTGCGGTGGCAGGGGCCGAAGCAGAGGTGGTTATGGGCGATCAGGCAGGCAGGCGAATGCTTAGGGGTGATCAGGCAGGCAAGCAGGCAAGCAGTTAGGAGGAGTGGTCCCAGATTGTGAGAGGACGCAGGCCGGGCTGAGGGACCCCCGAGTGCACGAATTCGTGCACTGGGCCTCTAGTTGTCATATAACATTGTGTAAGTTTAAGGTGTATAATATGATTATCTGATGCCCTATATATTGCTAAATAAGCGATTACCACGATAAGGTTAGTTAATACCTTCATCACCTCACATAATTACCTTTTCTTGGGGTGAAAATATTTAAATCCTACTCTCTTAGCAACTTTCAAGTATATAATATAGCACTGTTAGCTATAGTCTCTATGATGCACATCCAATCTCCAGAACTTACTTATCTTATAACTGGAAATTTATATTCTTTGACCAACAGATACCCCATCCCCCCTTCCCAACCCTAGCACTGGGTAATCACCATTCTACTCGCTGTTTCTGTGAGTTTGGCTTTTTAAATTCCACATATAAGTGATATCATATAGTATTTGTCTTTCTCTGTCTGATTTACTTCACTTAACATAATACGCATATATATGTTTTCTATATGTAATTTTCTACAAGAAATTAATTTCAAGCTAAGTTATATTCAAGCTATTCACATTCTTATCAGAAATATAAAATCATCCTACTGAAACTCTTCTAACAATAAATCCTTTAAAAATATTTGTCAGTTTGTTGATAAATAATCACTTCACTGTTTAGATTTATAATTCTTGGATTCCTACCAAATTGAATATTCTTCAACAAATGTTTATTAATCATTTATATTTCCTAATTTTCTACTCTTTAAAGCAGGAGTTGGCAAACTGCAGCCCATGGGTCAAGTCTGGACCACAGTCCGTCTTTGTAAATAGAATTTTATTGGGACACAGCCACTCCCTGTCATCTATGTCTTGTCTGTGGCTGCTTTGGTGCCTCTCTGCAGAACTGGGTAGTTGCAACAGAAGCAGTATAGCCTGCAAAGCCTTCAGTGCTTACCATCTGGACCAGACAACAAAGTTTGCCCACCCCTGCTCTTGAGCATAGAATCCTGTATTGTGAATATCCCACTCCCTTTACCTTGGATTTTCAATACTTTCCACATATGTCTCGAGTTGATTTTTTTATGCTACTTATCCTCAGGAAGAGAGGTATATCTAGATGCTATGTTTGCAAGATGTGGGAATTTCCCTCAACTGTTTTTGTTGAGCACTGGCCTGCTGGTTGAGTCCCTTCTAAGGTCTCCAGAAATGTGATTGCACATTTTACTGCCTACTTTCCAGTGTCCAGCTGGTACTCATGTAACCTGGCTCTGGGGTCCCATGAGAGATCTGCTATCTCCACCCACAGTTTGTTTCTCTGGTAGAAATCATTCATAAAATCATTGGTATTTCTATTACTTTGGAAAGATAAAATAGATAATTTCATCTGGTTAAAATAGCAGATATGCAACTTACTAACAGTGTGAATTTGGGTAAGTTATTTTTGCTTCATGCCAGTTTCTTATCATCTGTAAAAATCACAGAGATTATGCTATGGCCTTCCTCATGAGCACTGAAAGAGACAGTGTTCACTGGGATACCTATGAGCTCCTCAACATTTCCCAGCCTTCCTTGATGTAACTGGGGCCATGTGACCAGATGACTGGGAGTGGAAGGCTAATGCAGTTAGTAGCTGGTTTGCCTTCTGCATCCCTGTCCTCTACCACAGTGCCTTAGGGTGGTATCATAAGATGGAGGGAGCCGCCTAACTGGTTTGGCTCAGTGGATAGAGCATCGGCCTGCGGACTGAAGGGTCCCGGGTTCGATTCCGGTCAAGGGCATGTACCTTGGTTGCGGGCATGTCCCCAGTGGGGAGTGTGCAGGAGGCAGCTGATCAATGTTTCTCATCGATGTTTCTGACTCTCTATTCCTCTCCCTTCCTCTCTAAAAAATCAATAAAATATATTTTTTTAAAAAAGATGGAGGGAGCCTGAATCCCTGAGTTACTAGATGGAGGAGAGTCTCTGCTTATCTAAATCAAACTTTGCATGAGCAAGAAATAAACTTGTGCTGTGTTAACTATATAAATTGTTGAGTTATTTTATCTTTATGACAATGTAGCTCTTGCTATTCTAATTCATACAGGGTTGTTCTAAACACTAATTAATGCATAAAGAATACTTGGATTCATAACTAGCATACAAAGTGCTGTAAAAAATGTTTTTCTCCCTTACTCTTCTTCTTATTATTATTTAAAGGACCATAATTCTTACCTTGGACTCACACCTTTATCATTCTACTCATTACTCTATTTAGGAAGAACTGTCCTCATAAGAATGCATTTACTACACACACACACACACACACACCCACACACATACATCATCATCATCATCATCATCATCATCATCATCATGTTGTTTTAGGAAGGTTAATAGTCTCTAAATAGATTAGAAACTTGGAGGTGGGGTGGGATAAGGAACAGTTCTCTCTCCATCTCAAAAGATAGCCACCCACATATTAAATTCTGCTTAGACAGAGTCAGTCTGTGACTCTGAGCAAGAGAATGAAATCTATGTGCATTGCTACCTTCTCTCAGGTTGCTGGGGCTGCTCTGTTTCATGAGGAAAAGCACAGGAAGACTATCATTTTGTTTTGTTTTTTCAGTATACTTCCATTCACCTTTCAGTTAATAGAAATTTCTCCCCAATTCTGCAGTGGGCTGTTTTTGTCTTTCAGGGTTAGTCATGTTCATCTTTTCCAAGTCTCCATTGATTCTTTATCAAACCGTCAGTCTTATTTCAGGTCTCCACTGGCATTCGCTCAGTCATGCCTTTCACACAGGTTACACTCAGTCCACACATCCCCAATAAAGTTATTTTCATTCCTAAGCTGTTTGCTTTGATTACTCTTTCACTAGTTGGAACATGGAACACAGAAAAACAGATGTGATTAAAAGAGTTGCTAAAGTTCTGTATTCTCCTCCCCCCAAATTGTGACTCCTTTCAAATAGCAAGCCATCTTTTGTTTCTTCTTTGATATATCATGTATGCACGATCTAGCTTTCTTATTTTGGGAAAATATAACTCTATTATTCACTGTCTACATCCCGAACCCCAGTGTATATCATCTCTCCATGCTGTTTTAGAGTTAGTCGAAGTATAAATAGGGCAATGTGGTGGGGAAATGAGTGGGGGAGAATCATGGAGGGCCTTATATGCCAAACTTAGGACTTTGTATTGCAACTAATGTGGTAACTTAATGCAATATACATTTTGCATCTTAAAGGAGCCACAGATAGGACAAAGGCCTCATGCTTACCTCTTTAAAGCATTATCTTGGCCCTTTCCCTGTTGAATCCACACAGAGATCATTGTCCCAAATGGAGGTAGCATGTTGTGGAAATAGGAGGGACGCTGGACACTCTCCATTCTAGATCTAAACCCGGGGTAGAAACTTACTGGCTAGGGAAAATTGATAAAACTACTTTGCTTCTCTGAGCTTCAGTTTCCTTTTTTTTTTTGTAACCTCACATGTCATTGAAAAGGTTAAATAAGGTATAAAAATATTTGACACAGCTGGTTTTCCTTCTTTCTTTATTTTAATTGATTAGTACTTTTGTGCTTTAATGTCAGAACATCACCCAGAGACATTTTTCCCCCAAAACAGAGCAGCTTTGTGCCACCTTTTGGCAAAGGTTTCAGTAGCCCTCACTGAAGTCCAAAAACCTGACCCTCCTTTCAATGAATGTTGGTTAAAGCTTCTTTTCAGGTATGCATGTGATGGGCTTTTTCACTTTGATGAAATCCCAGAAAACAATTTTTCAACAAAACAGATGATTTTCTTCCTTTGTAAGTAGTCCTTGGACAATGCAGTCAAATCCTCTGATAGTTCAATCTTGTCTGACACAACTTTGTTTTTCTGAGCACCATGGATGGAGATCACTATTGCTTCTGTTTTTCTTCCTGCCCATGAAGGTCTCCTCTAGCTCATTCATCTCTTTAAGGTTTGTGATCTCAAATTCCTATTTTATTTACTTATTGTGGTTACTGATTGAACTTCATATCCCACCAGTAGTCCTTGGCCTGGAGAATCATGTGAATTCCTTTAATCTTTTCTAAATGATGTAGCCATTTTATTGGGGTATTCAAATGTCTGATAAAAATCAGGCTCTGTCTACCAAAAATTTTGTGGTCATAGCTTGGTTATGGCCCTATGGGAAAAGTAGTCTTCCAAACTTCCTGAGATGAGTTTTAGTGCTTCTTATAATTTGTCAACCAGCTTATCCAAGCCAGATTCTTAAAGTGTGTAGATCCTTCCTTTTATCATTATTGGCCTTGAGTACATTTTGGAAAGCTGACCCACAATCCCTGACCTTGGACTACAAATACACCTAAAGGTAAAGCTTATGTATTAGTGTATTTAAAAAAACAACATGGAAGGACCATTCCCTCTTGGCCAGCCTTGTTGATTTTTTAGGGAAAGGAACCATTGAGACACTTTTCTCATATCTTTGTGTCCCTTACAAGAGTTAAATATCCTGGGCTTTATATCCCAAAGTGGCCCATATCAGACTATATATACTTTGCTTTATCTTGATTGCCTTCAGGAAAATGATCCAAGGAACTACCCTCATTGGCATCTTTCCTCATAACTCCTATTAGTCTAAACACTTTAATATTAGTAAATGGTGGAAGATTATTTTATGATTCTCATGAATAGCATTGTAGCTTACTGAAAGGCTTTTTAACATAATCATTGCCTCTTTTTATTTTTAAATCCCTAGAGTTGCCGTTTGTTTTTTGAAGTTACTTTAAGGATCTTCTTTCAGAAGGAAAACAACCTAGTATATAAACCACTTCTGAGTCTGTTTATCCAGAGTAGAGGGTGAGGACACTTTTAGGCATGAAGAAAACAATTAATTTCATGGGTATTAAGCTGTAGGACCAGAGGATGTTGATGTCAATGCCCCCAGGAAGGACAGGAGGCCGAACTGAATATTGCTGAATTTGTTTTCTGAATAAATATTTTAAAACATCCACACTTTATTTTTCATCTCTTGATCTGCACACCTGATTAAACATCTATAAAAGTAACTGCAAAGTCAAATGGTCAAGGACCAGCTACAATTGCACCTCCTGGAGAAGAGAGTAAAGAGAGGTGGGAGAATAGCATGTGGGGAAGACTAGGAGAGGGAAGACAAGCAGGACAGCCAGTGTCTAGGAGAAGGCTGAGGACATCATTCTGGAATCTCCCAGGTCTCTTGACTAGGCCAAGCAGGTTCAGACTGAGGCAAGAACTCATAAATAACTCTGGTAGTGAGTTAATCTTTAATGAATACAGAAACTATGCATGGGCCTCAAGGTGAAAGGTTAATACGCAGGATTTCAAAAACAATTTCATTAAGTAGTCAGTAGTAGTCAACAACTAATGTCATGTGTTCCCACATTCAAACAAGAAATGGGTTCAAATGAACTAATGCATCCTGGATTCAAAATTATAAAAAAAGAGATAATTGGGAGATGGAGAAAAACTGAAATCTCAAGATATAAATAAAAGAATCATAGAGCACATAGCAGATATTGAGAAGTTAATCGTGCATATGTTGATCTTATATAGATAGTGGTTCTGGGAAGGACCTTGTCTTCATCTTCTGTTCCTCACATGGGGTCAATTCAGTAACTGGGAGTTGAATTCCACTCAGCTCAATGTTGCACTTGCATTGTGATTGTATATTGTGGTTGTGCAGGAAAAAAGTTAAAGAAATTATTTATAGTACCACAAATACCTATAATGAATTTAATTCACTTGTACCTTCAAAGAGAGAAAAAAGGAAAATATGATATACTCATTAATTAATAAAATTAAGGTATATGTTTTAAGGAACTGGAAAGAAATCCAGATGTTAAGTTTTACCTCCCAAAATCAAGTGAACTGAAAATGGATTGCTAACCACTGCCACGACCACAACAGTAATAGCAAATATGGAGAAACACTTCCAGGTATTTTACACAGTAATGCATTGAATCCTCAGAAAAACTTACAAGATAAGATCATTGTCCTCATTTCACAGAGATAAAAACTGAGGCATGGAGAGGTTACATTACTTGCTCAAGGTCATACAAACATTTAGAGGAAGAACCTGGATTTGAATCAATGCATTTAGATTCTAGACTCTGTGTTGTGAATGCTTGCTTAATTATCTCACTACAGTATTGCGAAACAAGCTGGGAAAAGGTAAGAAAAAATACTATAAAATTATGTTGTACACCTAAAAGTATTTAACATTTTAATACTTCGATTTAAAAAAAGAATGAAGTATATATATTTTCATATTTATGAACTAATTTTATTGACAATGGCACAGGCTTTTAAGAATCTTAGTAAGAATTCTTAGTAAGAATCTTCCATCAAGAGACCTTAACTGACATAAGTAAAAATAATAATAATAAATTCTCTTTAAAAGAATAAATTCTTTTTAAAAGATAATGACAAAAGAAAAAGGGAAGGGGAGCAAGAGCAGTGAGTGGTGTTGGGTTTCAGGGTAAACCTCTCTAAGAAGGTGACTTTTGAGTCAATACTTAAGGAAGCTGAAGAGGGAACCCTGTGGATATTTGGAGGAAGGGCTTTCCAGTAAGAGGGAAGTTCAGGTGCAAAGGCCCTCAGGTGGAAGCATGCCTAGGATACCTGAAGGAGTTCCCGTGACTGGAGTACAGGGAACAAAGGTGTGATTCGTAGGAGATAGTGTGAGTGGGGTAAGTGAGGGACAGATTATGTAGGCCTGCATAAATCATAATAATGAGGCCACTGTGGTTTTGGAACAGAGTGACATGACCTGGCTAATGTCTTACTTGGGTTAGTGTAGCCAGCATGTTGCGAATGGGCCATGAGGATGAGAATGGATAGGAGGCAAAGGCAGAAGCAGGGAGACCTGTTAAGAGTAGGGGGGTAGCGGTGGAGATGGTATTGAATATTGAATATTTTTTAAATAAAGAGCCTATAGAATTTTCTGATGGACAAGATGTGGAGTATAAGAGAGAGAAATCAAGAACAAAATTATGGATTTTTGCTGGAGTGACTGGATCTCTGGGGGAACTTCCTTTTTGGTAGTAGTGGAAGAAGAGCTATCAAGGGTTCAGTTTTAGAAGGGATAGTTTGGAGATGTCTATTAAATATTCAAGTAGAAACATAAGATCTGGGGTTTAGCAAATGCTAGACACAAACAAGTTGGAACCATAGCACATGGGTGGATTAAAACCATAAACTGGATGAGATCACCTAGGGAGTAAGCTAGACAGCAAAGAAAAAGGTCAAGTACTGATCACTGAACATTCAGAAATTGCAGGGATGAGAACCAGCAAAAGAATCCAAAAGGCATGGCCAGTGAGGTAGGAAGAAAACAAAGTGAGTGTGATATTCTAAAAGCCAAGGAAAGAAAGGGTTTCAAGGAGAAGAACACTATCAACTGGGTCAAATGCTGCTAATAGGGCAAGTCAGATGAGGTCTGAGAAATGAGCCCAAGATGTAGAAACATGGAGGCCATTGTGACATTGAGAAGAGCAGCAAAGGTCAGAAGGAGAGTGTGGCTAAGTGGGTCTGAGGCTGGACCAATCATTATTTTAGCAATGTCATTCTCTTGGCTTGGCATCTTCTTAGGTGGGTTCCTCTTGGGGGAAAGGTCCCTTTTTCAAAAGTGCTTCCATGGAACTCTACCTTTCCATAGCTTTTATCATGTGTTCATTTGTGGATTCAGGTGTTTTCTTGCCAACAAATGCACAGTGATTGATGCTTCCTTTAGGCAAAGGCATGGGAATGTAGAGAAATAGAAGATATCATTCCATTGTCAGGATAGTTCCCATCACACTTAGCTTTCCTTCACTTCCGGAAACATGCCTCATTGTGCTGTGAGTATGGCTGAGGTTGTCTCGCCCCCAACCAAGAGTGGGCAGATGACCTAGGCCTGGCCAACCAGAATGCTACATTTCCTCTGCCACAGTGATTGGCTCAAGGCCAGCAGACACCATCACACCAAGAGCTCCACCCTCTTGCACCTGCCTCCGATAGTGTGCCTGGCTTGGGAGGGACTTGGGGAGGGGGGAGCGAGTGGCTGGAATGGGGACAAGTCTTCAGCTCCCCCTAGAGCAGTGGTTCTCAACCTGTGGGTCGCGACCCCTTTGGGGTCGAACGACCCTTTCACGGGGGTCGCCTAAGACCATCAGAAAACACATATGTAATTACATATTGTTTTTGTGATTAATCACTATGCTTTAATTATGTTCAATTTGTAACAATGAAAATACATCCTGCATATCAGATATTTACATTATGATTCATAACAATAGCAAAATTACAGTTATGAAGTAGCAACGAAAATAATTTTATGATTGAGGGTCACCACAACATGAGGAACTGTATTAAAGGGTCGTGGCATTAGGAAGGTTGAGAACCACTGCCCTAGAGGCTCCACACTGTCAACCTACATAAGGCAGGAGGTTGTGTGCCTTCCAGAGGGCAAATGGCAGGCTCTCTTCCCAAGTGGACAGTTGTTACCACGGGGAGATCCCTAGCAGGAGGGCATGCCACACAGGGAACCTCCCTTTCCGACTTGGCTCCCAATAGCTGACTCGGTACTTCACTGGAGCGACCTCCAGAGCAGCCTGGCTGTTTTGCATTATCAGCATCCATTACAAAGCCACATGATAAATAATGGCCTGTTTCCTCACTTCTGTTTTTGAGGGCACCACAAAAGGACATCACACTCAACAGGCATGAGGGCCCAGATATCCCCTGCCCCAGCCCTCCCAGCCCTCCCACTCCTGCTACGAGGAAGGTTCTCTCCAGTGCACAATTGATCACAGGAATGGCAGGGGTCCAGATGAAGCTGGGGAGAGGAAGGATGGGCAGTGGGATTAAAGTGGATGGAAAAGTTAAAAGAGTGAGAATTTTTATTTTTGCAATGTGTCCCTCTGCTAACCATTATTTCAAAGCTTCCTGAATGGAAACGAATCAGGAAACATCAGTGGGACTAATAAAATCTTACTGGGGAACAGCTGGGGATAGCATCGGTGATCATTAATAATACTACTATTGTGTGGAACCTTTGGTCATACATAGACTTGGCTAAGACCCTTTTATCTTTCAGTGTCCCCCAATTTACTTTTTTTGGACAAAAATGTATGATTCAGAAAGTTAAGTGACTGGCCCAAGGTCACCAGCAGTGGATTAAGACAGCAAAATGTTGACATTATGGTGCTGTAATTTAGTGTCTTTGCTCCTCCCAGCTGGGTGTGCTTCGTTTTCCTGGTTGGTCCCTTTCCCTTTACCACCTCTGCCTGGGGGGTAGCGGGTGGGGGAGAGAGGTATCCAGCTTGTTTTCAGTCTCAGCTAACTGGGCTAACTCAGCCAAAGGGCCGACACCCTAGGACAGATCCCCATGGCTTTCTCTGGAGATTGACCTGGTTGACCGCGCCTGAATAGTGCGTCAGACCTTAAAGAATTCCTTGTCTTTGATTCTCTTTGTGGTAGAAACTTTTGATATCCTGGTCCGCAATTTAAAACAAATTTCACGTTGACCTTAGCTTCTCTTTCTGTGCAAAGTTCATCCATTCATCAATCAGATGCATTAATGAAGCAGTAATATTTATGGAGCACTCACTCTGTGCCAGGTGCCATGCTAAGTTCTGAGACAGTGGCACAATCTAGCGTAAGGGTTAGGAAACCCTTCCCTGAGGAAGGACTGACTAAGCTGGGACTTGAAGGATGAGCAGGCTTACTTGAGGTGAAGAGGGGGCTGGAATAGCCTTCCAGGACAGCAGGTCCACATCCCTGAAAGCAGGAGAAAGCAGGGCCCCAAATTTCAGGGGCCCTGAAAGCAGGGCCGAGAAATGCCAAGTGCTCAATTGACATGGAGGAGGACTCTGGAAACACAGACTACAGAGGCATGACTCGGGTTAGAGTGTTGTCTTTCTCCCAAGAACAGTGGGTGGCTAGGATGGTTTTATTTTTTTTTAAAATATATTTTATTGATTTTTTTACAGAGAAGAAGGGAGAGGGATAGAGAGTTAGAAACATCGATGAGAGAGAAACATCGATCAGCTGCCTCTTGCACACCCCCTACTGGGGATGTGCCCGCAACCAAGGTACATGCCCTTGACTGGAATCGAACCTGGGACCCTTCAGTCTGCAGGCTGATGCTCTATCCACTGAGCCAAACCAGTCAGGGCTAGAATGGTTTTAAATACACATGCTTCTAGCTTCACCTCTCTCTCTCTCTCATCCTGGAACCGGAATAGCTCTGAGAGAAAATCAAATGCTTTTTGATAAATACCTGAGTCCCCAGGCCCTGGCCACTGCGATGCCTCTTTAAGCATAGGTGTGCATTCCCCCAAGGACCTTGGATCACAGTAAATTAATCTGCCTTGTTGGAGAGAAGAGGGGGGCAGTCCTGAGATGTGTAGATTATCCCTTGGCTTGATCTAATTTCAAGAGTGGCCCCGAACAGAAAATGGTTAAGAGAATTCCAGTGACCAAGGAGACGCAGGGAAGGGGATTAGGAGGGAACAAGCATGGCCAGGAAGGAACAATCCAGTCCTAAAATTCTGTGATCCCAGGCCAAATTCCACGAGTGCTTCAGAAGGCACCGAGCCATGCTCATAACTGTGCGGGGAACGAAAACACGAGGTCATGGCTCCTGCTCTCCTGCTGACTTGTTTTGGGTGTGCCCTTTAGATTCCAGCTCTTACTCTCCACTCAGGGAGTGGAATCCTGGAATGTGCTCTTTTTTTTTTTTTAACCTTTTACCTCTCCTTTTCACCCCGCCCGCCCCAGTTCCAAAGAGCTGCCCCTGTTGGAACCATTCTCGTCACTGTTTCTGCTGCTTGAATGTCATCCCCTCTGCTGCCCAGGAGAGGCCTCCGACAGAGAAAGAGAGGGAAACCAAGTCTCACATGGCTAATCGTAACGGCCCTGCCTCAGGGCCTCTGCTCGGGCTGCTGTGTCAGCCTGGGCACTTTCTTGAGGTATCTGCTTGGCTATTTGCCTCACATCAAGTCTTTGCTTATCTATTGCTTTCTTATCCAGGTCCGCTCTGTCTTATTTAATACCACCCATCTGCCCAATCCCCCTTACCCTGCTTTCTGTTTTTCTATTTATCTGTGTTATAATGGACTCTGTAATTTACTTATTTCTATGCTTATTGCCTTTTATCAATCAGGAATATACACTGAGTAGCCAGATTATTATGACCTGCCAGATTATTATGACCACCTCATCAGTACAATGAAGTGAATTAGTTATGCAAATAATAATAATAGTAATAATAATAATAATAAAACCTTGAGAGTATTTGCTTAGGAAGTTTTCAATATTCAGTATTTTTGGAAGTGTCAATGAAGTACTGATGGGGTGGTTATAATAATCTGGCCACTCAGTATAAGCTCACCAGTGCATAGGGGGGTGCCTGGCATGTGTAAGTGCTCATTAATTGAGCGGATGAATGTTCTCTCAGCAGGACGAGGCATTGTTTTCTCCATTCTTCCACCCTGTGCTGGCAGTGTGACATCATCGAGGTGTGTGGTGCTATGCACAGGTACCATCTCTGTCCCAGGGTGTTCTCAATATTCAGTAAATTCTCCTCCAGTAGACGCACAGGAATGCAACCAAAGATGAGGGAATCAATCTCTGACAGGCACTGAGATCCAGGAGAAAAGGTTCTCGGTGCCAACAGACACATCTATAAACAAATGCTTTTAAAATAGAAGCGAGAGATGGCTGAGCCCTGAGAACTGTCCCTTAGGTATGCACGCTCATGCAGGCAGGGGGTGACGGGCCAGCAAACACTGACCACGCGCCAATCAACAAGGTCAGCGCACAATTTACACGCAGGAAGTCATCTATTTTTACTATTGCAATTGTTTTCCTGTTTTCCTTTATTCGGTATGTTAACACAGGAGCCCGAGTCCAAGAGTTTTGCTTGAATGCTTGCCTCTCTTATTTTTCTTTTTTAAATTTGGATGCAGCCTTGTATTTCCAGAGAGCAACTGTTTTCCCACTATTTAAAGAAAACGCGGAGGAGGCTGGGCCATCTGACAGGCTGAACAATGCTGGGCTGATGTGGGAGGGTCTCAGACGTGGGGATTCCGCACGGCCAGGCTGAGGGTGAGCTCTCTCCTGGGGAACAGTGGACGGGGTTTGCAGCCCTGAGGAAGGGTTGGCTGTGTGTTGGGCGCCAACCCAGGGAAGCGGCAGGCTTCTTGCCAAGCTGGCAGGGCTTGAGGTGAGTCCCCAGTAGTCCAGCCCCCTCCCCAGTCCTACCTCGCCACGCCCCCATGGAGCTGCAGGGAGACATTCCTTTCATACCCAAAGCCATCCAAGCCCCTCCTGGATGTATTTTTCTGGCCAATTATCTGTCATGCAGCTGAGGTTTTGTAGGCCTTGTATTTTCCAAGCACCCAGATTGCAAAGTTTCACAACTATTTGATTGTAACTCAGCAATCAACCCTGTTTGCTTTGTCCTTTGATTAGCCTTTTGCAGGGCCGTGATTGGCAAAGCCTGGGCTGGAACAGAAGCAAAGGCAGTCTAGAGATTTCCCAAACACAGACTCTTTATTGTTGTGCAATTAATTGTGAGCTCCACCTTGGCCTGGCTAAGCAGTTCACCAGATCCCAGAGCCCGAGGCTTGTCCGCTCCTCGGTGTGGCTGAAGGAATTGGACTTGAGTGGATGGGACTCTTGGTCCTTCTTGGAGTTTACTCCCTGGTCTTTAATCGGCCTCCCTGGCCCTGGGTTATATAATATCTCAGCGCTCTCACAGGAGTCCTAAGGAAGGCACTTCCCTCTCTGGACTTCCTGCCCTGACCTTGCAGATGTTTCCGTAATCTCTCCTGGAAATCTTAATGGTCCCTTGCAAGTCCTAGATTCTTGCCCCCAACCTCTTTCTATGTCCCTTATTTGGTGTCTCTGAGTCATATTCTGACGTCTAGGTTGGGTTACTTTTTGCTGGTAGCTGGCTCACCTATTTTTCTAGTAATATCAGTAGAATCCTAAGGGAAATGGTTTCATAGAACAGAAAGACTTTATGCTCACTTATCTGTCACAAATACAATAACCGAGCCCTGGCTAGAGTGGCTCAGTTAGTTAGGCATCGATGCATGCACTGAGGTTGCTGGTTTAATTCCCAGTAAGGACACAATCCCTGGTAGGGACCATGCTGGAGGCAGCCATTGATGGTTCCCTCTTGCATCAATGTTTCTCTCTCCCTCTCTCTCCCTCTCCATTCCTCTCTCTCTAAAATTATTTTTAAAAACATGAGAATCAGCATTGCAACTAAGATAGGCATGACCCAGAATGTTTTATACTCAAAATTACTTTAAACATTAACCCATTAATCCAAGTGGAGTTGAGCAGTGAGCTTGCTAATCACATATTGGAAGACAACCTCTCAAGGTTAAATAATTCATTGCTAGTCAGAAGCTCAGCAAAGAACTTTCACCATCAGTACCATCTCCAGAGCAGGAATCATGTTGTAGGAAGACAAAGCTTTCCATGTTATAAGAGCCAAGCAAATAGCCCAGTGATGGCGAACCTATGACACGCGTGTCAGAGGTGACACGCGAACTCATTTTTTTGGTTGATTTTTCTTTGTTAAATGGCATTTAAATATATAAAATAAATGTCAAAAATATAAGTCTTTGTTTTACTATGGTTACAAATATCAAAAAATTTCTATATGTGACACGGCACCAGAGTTAAGTTAGGGTTTTTCAAAAAGCTGACACGTTGAGCTCAAAAGGTTCGCCATCACTGAAATAGCCCCTTGTTCTAGACACATAGCACTGTTATCTCATGCATTCATGCTTGAAAAAATCGTATTATAAGTCAGCATTGGCTTATCAATATCCCACATCTTGTTCAACAAGCAATTAGGAATGCATATCACAACATAAATTTAAAATTGAATAACAGGGCCAGAGAGATATAAACTAGAATCAACACCAAGTGAAGAAGAGTAAAAAACAACAAAAAATCCTACACAATTATAATAACTGAGCAGTAAATTTCCCTCAGAGCTTCCTGGTGGCCAAAGCAAAAAAGAAAATATGATCACTTTTACGGGTGTTATTGTCCACTAAGAGAAAGTTACCTTTTCCTCAAGAAGCAAAGCATTTTGCTTTTAGTTCTGAAGGAGATGTCTCATGAAAAACTTGAGCAAATGAAGATACATGTCATGAAGTTATCTATTTTCTGGCTAAAGCAGCTATCCATGAAGTGAAACCCTGGGTAGGTTGCAGAAACTCTCTGAACAGAAGTTTTCCATCATGCCCATCTATTCTAGGGGATTTAGCACCCTCAGTTCTGTATGGACAGAACTGAGGTTGATTTATTTCCATAAATGATTCCGAAGGTGCTCTGGGAACATTTATATATAGTCTTTGTCCCCTGGGTCCTTAGCTCAATGAGGGACACACATAAATACACAGATAATTCTCATACAAAAGTAGCTTGTTGTCTTACTGAGTTTAGGCTGCTATAACAGAACACCATAGTCTTGGTGGCTTAAACAACAGATATTCATTTCTCGCAGTTCTGAAGGCTGAGAAATTCAAGATCAAGACACTGATGAATCCAGTGTCTGGTAAGGACCTTCTTTCTTCTTTCTGGTTTGCAGACAACCATCTGCTCCTTGTATCTTCACATGGTGGAGGAGAAAGAGAGAGAGAGAGAGAGAGAGAGAGAGAGAGAGAGAGAGACTCCTGGCTCATGGTACCCTCGTAGCCTGGACTGAGACCAGGGTGGTGTGATTGTCCAACAAAAGGCATGTGTCTTTTGTAAAAAATAAAGGCTGCTGGTAAGCTCAAAGCCACAAATGTCCACTACCTACTGGTTTTCCCTTTTCAACCATGTCCCCTATTTGCTAGCCAGGATAAATTGGTTTCTTCTGAGGTTCCTGCAACCCAGATTCAGTTGTTCTTTTTAAGTGAATCTGGGGGAGACACAGTGGACATACATCATTTAATTTTACTATTTAATTATATATCAGTCTGTTTATCAACCTATCTTCCCCTCAATAAATATCTACTGAGCAACTTTTGTGCATCTGGCCCTAAGGAGGCCCTTGAGTATGTGAGGGGGAGGAATCGCAGACATGGGCCCTGCATCATTGGGCATCTGTATGATAGAGGAGACAGATGTTACTCAAATCATCATAGACGCAAAAAAGGAATTATAACCAGGTCAAGAGCTCAAAGGAGAAATAAGTTCAGCTGATCCTTCTTCTATAATTACTCCTGAGTCTATTCCTTCTTTTCCTTCAGCATGGCCACACACCTTGGCTAGGATTTCTCATCTCATGTCTAGATCTCTGCATTAGACCTCCTGTTCTAGTCCTCTACTTAGTACAATGAGGATGCATCATTACCAACACACCTTGGACTTTTTGCGTGGGTACCTCATTCTTTGAATTGTCTTTCTTTATTTGACCCACTCATCACTGTTACCTCTCCAAATTGTACCACTCATTAAGACTCAGCAGAAATGCAATCCCTTCTTTGACTCTGTCCTGTCATCTCCAGCCAGAATTGATATCCTGCTTCTTCCTGCAAGAAGCAGTCTTTTTCCACATCATTTGGGTGGCACATCTTATAGACCACGGTCATTTGTGTGAATATTCTCTCCTATTAGTTTGTAAGTGCCTGAAGGTCAAGGACTCAATGGAGTGGTCACTGGTCATTCTTTTGGATGTACCAACATCTGAAGTCCCTTTCTATATTTTGAGACTTGAGTCTTTGTTGGAAACCCTGCCCACTTCCTACTGTAGAAGTTCCCATGACCCAGCTTTCCTTGTAGTTAGGATGTGTTCATGTGACTTAGATTCTTCCAAGAAGATACTTCAAACGAGGCCCTGAATGGAGAACTAATGATGCAAAGCAGCAAGAACATCAATGATCCTCTCTGTTGGTGGTGGTCCAACAGGACCAAGTCCCTCCGTAAGCAGTGGTGGTGGTACTGATGGTATCCTTCAATGCCCATAACAGTGGAGTCAGTGGTGACCATTTCCTCACCATACTGAGTCTGTGATGTGACCGTAGGCTTTGTCCCTGTTCACATAGCCACATGTCCTCAGGATTCTGTGAGCTGGTCAATATCTTTTTATGAATCCCTTTCTGTTTAACTCAGCCAGAGTCTATTTTAGGCTCCAAAGATATTAACACAGAGCCTCAATCACTGCAGGAACTTTGTAAACATTTGTTGAGTGAATAAATGAGTGAATCTCCTATTGATAACTGGAATAGCCTAAGTGTGTTTCCTCATCCATAAATTGGCTACTCATGCCTACCCCAAAGGAATGTTGTAAAGAGTTAATGAGATAATGTAAGCACAGCAATTAGCACATAGTGAATAAGCAGTAAAGAACAATTATTATTGGATCTGAAATATGGATTTGGTGATGGTGATAATAAATCAGTGAATACCCCTTAGTCTCATAGGAGGAGAGAATGTGAGTAGGTTCTCTCTACTCACATGTCCTAGATTTTTAAACTTGCTTCATTTAATCCATAGTTAAACATTGTTTGCCTTTGTGTTTGCATATAATCTTCAGGTTGTACACCTGGGTTTGTCACCTGGCTGGACCAGTGAATGCACTCTGAGTGAGCAAATCACCTGAGAGTGTACCCTAAAGCAGGTGCTTCTTTTGGCAGCACTATGTCACCTTGAGATCCTCAGAGAAAGGTCTTTGTTGGAGGAGTCCAAGGTCAGGAAAACCAAGGTTAAACAACTTGGCACCAAATCTTGGACACAAGAGGTTTTTCAAAGAACCGGAGTGCCCCTTGCAGGACAACAGAGAAACTGGAAGAATGAAGGAATGGTCAGAAAGGCAACTCTGTAACTCATGGAAGGGAAAGCAAGAGTTCAAGCAAACAGCAAGCTGAGAGCAGATTCCAGCTGACCAGACAGTGAGGAAGCCAAAGGAGATGGCAATGGAACTCTGAGACCATTTGTTGAAAACAAAGGACAGTCTTAACACTGTGGGTCACATGTTGGTCCTTCATGGCTCCATCAAACAGATGATTATCATTCTCACACTCACATACCCAGCTCAGCATTATTTTCTTTTTTTCAGTTACAGTTGACATACAATATTATATTTTTTTATATTTTGTTCATCATAGATTTCTTTGCATTAAGTTTGACTTTAAAAATATTACATTAAAATATTATTTATCTTTACTGCTGAGGTGGTTTTTGTGTCTTTTTTTTCCGGGAAGGGGGGGCTTGCATTTTGCTCCTTACTTGTCTCTCTGTGGTCTCTGTCTTGATCATACCAAACTGCACAGAAAATACTCTCACATGTGATCATATTCTTTCCTCAGAGCAACCCAAGAGGTAGGTATCACTATCTTCATTTTATGGTGAAACAAACTGAACCTCAGATAAAGTAAGTGTCTTTAAGCTGAACGTTCATGCAGCTAATTGAAAATTGTAACCTGTTCAAGTTGAGTTTTAACACAAGCTGCATTTTTTCTACCAAAACATAATTGCACTCCTGGGCAATAACACCAAGAACAGCACAGGGAACCAGGTAAGAAAAGGATTGAAATGTATGAATAAAATTCATTCTAAGAAGCTATTTATTATAATTGAAACAAAGATCACAAGATGCTTAAAGCAGGATGACTGTAGGGGTCCAAGCAATTGCTTTCCAAGGAGTACTTGACATGCACCTCTCAAAAAGTAATGTTGAGTCAAATGTTCCCATGACATTCTCTGCGCCAAAGAAACATCTTTCTCAACGAATTCTTTAAGCCATCCACTGGATTTGACATGCAAGCCAGTTCAATGTCTCATAACCCTTCTTGTGTTCTCCTGGTCCATCATAGCAACCTGCTTTAAGTATTCATTTCTTCCTTAGTTAAAGCCAGGAATTGGTTTCCCTTGGATACACACCATCAAAGCCATTTTTAATTAAATTTCTGAGAAACTTGGCAGACTGCAGGAAAAACATTTGACTAGCCAGGCAATCTTCATGAGAATGATAGCCATAAGTTCTGCAGAAAAATTGTTTTCATTATTTTATAATTATAGCTCATTCTCACTCACATGCTTATTTAAGGGAGCTTTCTGAAGCACATAGGCAATCGCCTATAAAACTCAGGCCAGTTGGACTTTGGCCACAGGTGTAAACACGGCTCAGGAGCCCTGGCAGCCGACTTGAGCACTAAGGCCATTCAGGAGAGACGAAGCTCCCTTTCAGGTGCCTCTGTCATAGTTTAAAAAGGGCAGCATATTAGTGAGGAGAGCGGTGGATAAATATGCCACAGAAGACCCCAGGAAAAGACTCATCAATTCTTTCATACAAGTATTTTCAGTCTGGGTTTTAGTGATGCCAAGGAAGTTCAGAACTGTCTGTGGATTGTACCTCTCCTCGAGCAGTCCAATTTTCAGTGCCGACACAAAAGCCATTTAAATTAACTGAATGTGTGAGCAAATATTTTTTAAGAGAAATGGCTGTGATAGTGGTATTATCTTTAGATACCTCTGGGGAATTCATGGTTATTAATGCTCTTGGAAAACATAGTTAAACATTCCCAAGGGGGAAAGGCTTGTATAAACCCAATGTCCCCAGTGAATTGTTCATTATTTCTTTATTAAACAAATACTGATGATTTGGGCAGTGTTCTGGGAGCTGGGGATGTAGCAGTGACAAAGGCAGGCAAATCCTTGCCTTCTTAAAGCTTACATTCTAAGGAAGAGACAGACGACATGAAAACAAACAATTGACCAATATGATTTCAGGTGCTAATGAAGAACAGTAAGTCAGGGTTAGGGGATGGAGACTGATGGGTGGTGAGAGCAGGCTACTGTAGGTGGGATATTCAGGGAAGACCTTTTCAAGGAGATGGCATTTGAACCAATATCTGAATGATGATGGGGGAGCCATGTGAGAATCTGGGGGAGAGTCTTTTAGAATGTGAACTCCATGAAAGTAGGAACTTTGTGTTCTTCACTATATCCCCAGATACAATGCCTGACACACACCAGATATTTAATATATACAAGGCTAGCGCAAAGGCCTTGATGCAGGAACCATTAAAAAGAGCAACGCGGCCCGTGTGGCTGAAGCTCAGAAGGAATGGGGAAGGGTTAGGAAATGACACTGTCATTTTTTTTCTGGCACCATTATTCCTAAAGCCTCTTTCAGTCTCACAAGTCCCTGGTTTGGATAGATAAACTATACAGTCACTTTCCTAATAGGCTATGGTAAGGATCTGAATTAAACTGTGAGGGGAAAGCAGTAGGAGACTTCGAGTAGGGGAGTAGTGCTATTTCTTATGTTAAAAAAGATCTTTTCAATGCACATCTATTTAAATGGCCAAAATCCAGAACACTGACAACACCAAATGCTGAGGAGGATGTGGAGCAATAGGAACTCTCATACATGCTGGTGAGAATGCGAAATGGTACAGCTACTTTGGAAGGCAGCTCAGAGGTTTCTTACAAAACTAAACAGGCTCTCACCAAGCAATCCAGGAATCTCTCTCTTTGGTATTTACACAAAGGTGCTGAAAACTAATGTCCACACAAAAGCCTGCATTGCACATGAATGTTTATAGAACTTTGATTCATAATTAGTGAATCTTGGAGATAACCCAATGTCCTTCAACAGTTAAATGGATAAATAAACGAGTGCAACAACACAATGGAACATAATTTAGCACTAAAAAGAAATTAGCTGTTAAGTCACAAAAAGACATGAAGGAGCCTTAATGCATATTACTAAGTGAAAGAAGGCAATTTGAGAAGGCTACATACTATATGATTCAAACTATACGACATTCTAGAAAAGGCAAAACTAGAAAGACAGAAAAAAAATCAGTGGTTGCCTGGGGTTGGGGTGTGGACGGGTTGAATAGGAGGAGCACAGAGGATTTTTAGGACAGTGAAAACATCCTATCCTATATAATAAAAGGGTAATATGCAAACTGACCCTAACAGCAGAAAGACTGGGAATGACTGGTCACTATGACACACACTGACCACCAGGGGGCAGACGCTCAGTGCAGGAGCTGCCCCCTGGTGGTCAGGGCGCTCCCACTCTGCTCAGCCACAAGCCAGGCTGATGGCTGTCAGCACAGCGGTGGTGGCGGGAGCCTCTCCTGCCTCCTCAGCAGTGCTAAGGATGTCCGACTGCAGCTTAGGCCTGCTCCCCACTGGTAAGTGGACATCCCCTGAGGGCTCCCGGGCTGCCAGAGGGATGTCTGACTGCCAGCTTAGGCCCGATCCCCCGGGGAGCGGGCCTAAGCCAGCAGGTGGACATCCCCCAAGGGGTCCCAGACTGCGAGAGGGTACAGGCCAGGCTGAGGGACCCCTCCCCCCGAGTGCACAAATTTTTGTGTACTGGGCCTCTAGTAGATATTATAATGATGGACATAAGCCATTATACATCTATCCAAACTAATAGAATGCACAGCATCAAGAGTGAACAATAATGTAAACTATGGATTTGGGGTAATAATAATGTGTCAGGGTAGGCTCATCAGTTGTAACAAATGTACCACTCTGGTGGGGATGTTGATAATGAGGGAGGCTATTCCTTGTGTGGAGGAAGGGCATATATGAAAACTGTATTTTCTGCTCAATTTTGCTGTGAATCTAATACTGCTCTAAAAAATTAATTCTTAAAAAATATTAGCGAGGCCAATATAACTCTATCAATTATCATAATATCATCACTATTATTATGACAATAACACACCATTAAGAAAGTTTTACCTCCAAAAACGCAAAGGTAATTCAACATCAGAAAATCAAAGTAACTCACCACATAAATAGACTAAAAGAGAAAAACTACATTATTGTTGCAATACAGCCAGAGAAAGCACTTGATAAAATTTAATAACTATTTATAATGAAAAAATATAAACTCTTAGAAAACCAGATCTGGAAGGAAATATCCTCATTTTATAAAGGTCATATGCCAAATGCCTGCAGCAAACATTATGTTTGAAGGAGAATTTCTGGAAGAATTCCATCTAAGATTAGGAACAAGACAGGACTCTCACTACCACTGCCACAGTTTAACTTAATATCGGCGGTCCCAGGCAACTGCACTGTAAGAAGAAAAATAAAATAAGAGGCAAAAGGATTTAAAGGGAAAAGAAATTGTTGTCATTTGCAATGGACAAGATCATCTATATAGAAACAATAGAATAATCAACCAACTAGTAGAACAAATGTGTTTAGCAAGGTTGCCAGATACAAGTTGTAAACATCAGTAGCATTTCTCTACATCAGTAACAACTATTTACTAGAGTTTAAAAAAATAGAAGACTCTTCACAATCAAAACAAAAACTATGAAGTATCTAAGGACTAATTTATCAAAAAAAAACATGTAATAATCTCTTTGGTGTACTGTGTAGGTAATATTCATTCTATGAGTATTCATCAAGCTATAAAAATAAAATTTAATGTACTTTTCTGGGTGGAGGTTATCTATGACTAAATAAGCTTCTTCTTCTTCTTTTTTTTTTTTTTTAAAGAAAAGCTAGGAACATTCTGAAGAGAAAAAAGAAGATAACAAGGGGGACTAGACTTACAGAAATTTAAAAGTATTATACAGCGAAATAATTGAAACAGTTTGATTTAGAACTGACTACTTAATATCTCAGTGGAGAAAATCCGAAACTCTATTTAGGGGTATAAATAAGATATGAATAAATGAAGAGTGACTCCAAGCTCTTGGATGGGATGACAATATAATAAAGGATGTCAGTTCGTTGCAAAGGAACTATAAATTCATGCAATCTCAATGAAATTCCAGCTAGATTGTCTTTTTAGAAGCTCAATAGTTTTCTGTAAATTTGATAAGGAAGTTTAATGATCCATGAATAACCAAGTCAAGTCAACTGTAAAAAAGAGAGGAAAGGGTGGAGGGTGGGGACTTGCTCTACCACCAAGTCATAGTCATAAAGTCAGCACAGTTCTGATGAAAGAACAAACAGAACAGTGGAACACACTGGGGCTCAGAGAGAAGACTGTATTCCTGCCTAACACTGCACTGGTGAGTGGACTCTAGCTGGATGAAGACCTAAATATAGGGGGTGGTTAAAGACACAAAGTTAATAAACAATATTTAGCAGAATATTTTTGCGACTGAGATGTGAAGATGAGCTTCTTAAACAAAACTCCCAAAGTACAAAGCATAAGGCAAAAATCGATGGATTTGACAACATCACAAAGAAGTTTTCTATTCAAGAAAATGATCATGGATAAAAGTAACAGCGAATGGATGGGGGCCGGGGGAAGGGATTCCAATAGAAATATAACCAAAGGAAAAGAATACGTCATAAGGAGAAACATAAAATACTGTAACATCAAGCCGATGAAGAGGTTTACCAAATATGCAAATTATAACAAAAATGATCGCTTCACACACGCCAGATTAGCACAAATGACAAAGCTAAAGCTCATGCTGACTGTTGCGCAGAGTAGGGCTGTAAAGATCCTCATGCCCTCCTGCGGAGATTGTGGACTGGCACAGTCAGCTGGATGCACTGCCCCTTTGGGTCAAATTAAAAACAAGTATATCCCATGATTCAGCCATCCTGCTGAGGAATCCAGAGGTTTGTTGTGGGCAGGATATCTGGGTGCCTGTCTCAGAGAAAGTTTGAATAGGTTCATATGGATATATATATGAAGGTGTCCATTGTTTTATAGGGAGGTCCTTACTGGAGAATGGAGAAGTATTTGTTGAGGATATACTATAGTACTCAACGGAGTACTATAAAGTGGTTAACCAAGACAATATATGCATAGCAACATGAAGAGACCTCGAAAGCGGAATGCTGAGTGAAAAACTTGAGAAAGAGAATGAGATATGTGGTGCAATGCAATGTGTGTACATTGAAAATACCTGAGTACAAGACACCAATATTGGTTTTATAAGAAATATGAAAACATGTGCATACATACCTGAAAGGAGCCTCGCGTTGAACAGTGGCGATGGTGCATGATGAACTGAGGATTTCTATTTGAGATCTAACATTGAATTTACTAAAGAAGAGAGGGAGGAAGGCAGGCAGGAAGGAATCGGAGTGGGTGGTGACTTATCCAGGCCCTCCTGCTGGGCCAGTTAGTGTCTGCTGAGGCTGTGTTAAGGGTGGTCCTGAAAGAGGGCCCACCATCAAAGGCTGACCTCTAGGAAGTGGCTTGTTGAAGAAATAATGGAAAGGGAGGTGTTTGGGGGCAGATCCATTCATGGAAGCATCCAGCCAGGAGAGCATGGAGACCAGGCCAGAGGTAGATGGGCACAGTCTGAGCACCCTATTGACCTAGTCAGGTGCTAGAAGCAGCACGGCTCCTGCACGGCTGGGAACAGAGATGGGTACAGAGTTGACCCAAGGGACCTGACAAAGGTGTGGAGGGAGGCAGGAGAGACACCTCTAGAACAAGCCTGGGGATGCTGAGCAGCAGTGAGGGCACTCTATTCACGGCTGCTTCCAGCCCGCACTGGTTCAATGGGACCCAAATTGGCCAGTTTGGCCAATGGTGGAAGGGTATGTTGTAGAATCAATAATTCAAAGTGAATTTAAAATGGAAAGGAAGGCCCAGAGGTGCATAGTTAGAACTAAGTCGCCGTAAAAGAATCAATAAGGTTGCACATGTACTGAAACGCTTCCTTAAAGGACATGAAGGTCTTGTAAGGAAGGCACTGGAACAATTCTCTCTGTGTGCACACTTACGGCCCGTCTCTATGTTTTGAGTTTCCTATAGCAAACCCACGCCTGGATATTATTCCCAAACCTCCATTTCTCCATGCGCCTCTCCATTTATCATGTTTCTTCCAGAGGCAGAGGCTTCACAATGTTTCCTAACTCAAGTCTCCATATTCTAGGTTGAGCAGTCGTGTAATAATTTATTTTAATTGTCCACGTTTTTGGTCGTTAAGGGCCAGGAAGTGCTCAGTAGGTTGCCATGGAAACCAGCGCAAGTTCTGTCAGGTTTTATCAATCTTCCCTGTCCAAAATCCTCCTGTTGATTTGACCATCGAGGACTGGAGGCCCAGACTGTAGCTGGGTTGAGCTCCACATGTAACCCAATGATCCCCAGAATCTCAAAATGTCACACTGGGAAGCAAGGCGACCACTGACCGTTTACCCTTCAGGGACCCTACACACATCGGAAAGGGCAGCAACCATGGATCCTGTAAGCAGTCTTCCTCCGTCCCTAGTGGGTGAGAAATATCTTGTCCATGCCTAGACCTTCCGAGTCTACCTCTAAGGGTAGGTACAGGTATTCATTATGTGGCCCTCAGGGGCTCTGCCTGTAGAGGGAGTCCAGGTGTGGCGTACTGTATAGAGAGCGGGCCCAGTGCCCTGGACACAGAGCCTGGAAACTGTCAGAAGGGAGATGGATACCTGTTTTTAAAGCAATTCAATGGTAACAGACATTCACTTACTCAACTCTTACAGCAGCGAAACACACTGGTCATCCCAAGATGGCTTTTAAGAAATGTAAGGCTAAATTTTTCGTAAGATATTTTAAACGATCCCATGTGCAAATTACAAGACTTCTATGCCATCATCCTTAATATGACCTGCCCTCCATTTTTACCACCTCCTCCATCCCTGCAAAGTGGCACCAAGGATGCCCTAGGTGGAGCCACGTCAGCCTTGCTCAGGGCTCACCCCCAGCAGCCCAATACAGTGCCTGCCCCATGGGAGGGACTCACCAAGTATTTGTTGAATAAATCAGTGAATAACACCTGGCTGCCCGTTTCTCTTTTAAGTGGGTTGTTGACACAGCAGTTCTCAGACTTCTGGATCTCTCAGACCAGGATTACTTCCAAAAATATGTTTCAGGACCCGCATCACGGTGCCAACTTAGAGTTAGAACTAACAGCAAAACAGAACAAAGTAACATAAACAGCTCTATGGAGACCACTTCAAAGAAGGAAGGCTTTTCAGAAAAGTAGGCAAGATCTAATCTAAGAATAAAAGTAAATTCTTCAATTCAACATATTTAGCTGTTTGAAAAATCTTTTATTGGGCCCTTCTTTCCACTTTTTCATCACAGAACAGTGGAAACCTCGTCCTGAATCAGGACTGGTTCTCAGACCAATGTTTGGAGAGCAGATATAATTGATCTGCTTGCCTAAAATAGTATCGGTAGTAAATCATGTCCTCCTTTTCTGTTCTCTGTCCGGTGTCTTGTATCAGCTGGCTTCTAATTTGCAACCTTAAACATTTTTTCCCCATTTTTTTTTACATACAATTAATGAGATCTATACTCCTCTCCCCTATAATTTACCTGTTTGCCTAAAATACTTCCAGTTGCCATTATTTCCTTTTCTTCTTCTTTTCTTGTTGCCATTTCAAATTCAATATCAAATTCTTTCTATTTTATGAGAATGGCTTTATGAAGTTAGGTTTCCCTTATCTTTTGTCATCTTTGAAACTTATTGCTAATATCTGGTATTCTCGTAATTCCTTTAATTCAAGGAGCTTAACATGCTTTGCATAGTATCTGCTAATCCTCTAACATAGCCTTTCCTACTTAGTGGAAGGGGAGGTAGGCATTCCGTATTAAGGCCCAACCTTGGTGATTTGGGTGTTAAACTTTTTCTAACAACTTCTACCAAGTTGCATACTGCTCCCCGGAGACTATGAAATTGAGTGATGGGTCAAGGTTGCCTGGAGACCCTTGAATCATCTAGGGCAGTGGTTCTCCACCTTCTGGCCCTTTAAATACAGTTCCTCATGTTGTGACCCAACCATAAAATTATTTTCGTTGCTACTTCATAACTCTAATTTTGCTACTGTTATGAATCGTCATGTAAATATCTGATATGCAGGATGGTCTTAGGCGACCCCTGTGAAAGGGTCGTTCGACCGCCAAAGGGATCGCGACCCACAGGTTGAGAACCGCTGATCTAGGAGAACTGCTACTTGTACAGAACAGCTTGGCTGAAAGGCCCAGAGAGTCTGCACCTCTAGTGTTCTACCTCACGTTTGTAAGGAAGGAGTAACTATAAGAAAATATTTGCTGTTAACAAAGATAAATTCATTGTTCATGGCAGGGAAACGATACCGTGAAATATACCGTTCCTTCCTATAAATTCAATATCATGGTAGCTGTATTCAGAGCGTTGTTTCATTTTGCTTTTCCTGGAGGGTGAACTTTCACTGGCTGGCTGGTTCCCAGTGGTCAAAGATAGCAAACTGTGCTAAGATCGCCACCTAGCGTTTGACTTTGAAGTTACTCCCATACTAGGAGAGAGCTAATTTTGAGCTTTCCTTGTCTGCTAATATGAGAGTATGTTTTGTTGTGTGTTCTGCTGTGTTGACTGTTCGTTTTGATCTTTGCTTTGAAATTGAGTTTGCCCATGATTTCAGTTTTCAGTTACCAATGTTGTTATGCTTTTATTGTCTAGGTGGGTACCAGAGCACATAACATGGTTTTTATTGGTTTTAAATGAGGATTGATTTGAAAATGTGAGTTTAATGTCCCTGAAATTTGATCCTTCAAGTCTCAGCTTTCACTACTTCCAAGGAGCCTTCTATGATTTTTCTTCAATCCCATTTTCTACTGAAGGTCACTCCTTCTTCGCGTTTTTAAAGACTTCACGCATTTCGTAGGTCTTATCACTGTGGATTGTAACTAGCTACTCCCCTGTTTCTCGTTCAATTGGGTGCATGTTCCTCAAGGGCAATCATTTGGTCTCATGGTTTGTGTTATACCCTGAATCTAGCACATGGGGTGTTTGATCAAAATGTGTTGAATGAAATGAATGAATTAAAAAGATTTTCTAAATAAGATTAAAGAGTAAGGCTATTTTTTTCTTTGTAACTCTCATCTTTCTTTTATGCTCAGTAAAACATTTTATCTTGAAATAGCTGAATTTAACAAAACTAACAACTTTATGTAAGATCTTGGCAGGATAAGAAAAATCCTGATTTTAAAGTAAAACCTTTAATTCAGAGGTGAATGAAGAAATTCTGATAATGTTTGCCTTTCAAAATCAGATTCCTTGCTCTGTCTAGTAACTTTACAAGATGTTTTTATCTGAACAGAGTCCTAATCAGCTCCAACTGTTTAAAAATTGGCATTTGTTCATTTGTATTGGGGACCAGAGCACCAAACTAGGAGAGGAGTAGGAATGGGGGAGTCTGGCAGAGGGCAGGGCCTTTAAGAAATGCCCAGGTCTCCTTCCTAGCCCCACTGCTGATCTGGGATGAGTTCCTAAATCACTTTCCTAAATTAAAAAATTTAATCCTCTTGCTTCTTAGGAGAGATGCTCCTATCTAAGCCTAAAGTAATTAATCCCATGTGTGATTTTGGGTAAAATTACCTGATTCTCATTAGCAGGAGTCCTGGAGTATCCAAAATATGATTTGGGTTATAAAATTGAGACAAATCAAACACACACACACACACACACACACACACACACACACACACACAAAAATTCATAAATGCTACACTGTGTCTCCCAATTCCTCTTCCGGAGAAGAGGGAGTTGAGAACATAAGATTTGAAGTCATATTCACCTGGGCTCAAAACTTGGCCCTGTGATTTATTTGCTATACAAGTTTGAGAGCATTAATTAAATTGCTAAGCCTGTTTCTCATTTATAAAGTGGGGTGCATTCGCACAGCACCAGCTCATAGGATAGTTGTAAGGATTACATGAGGTTTGCTGTGTGTAGCATGTTTGGCATATGAACAAGTGCCCAATACAAATAGGAACGTCAATAACAACTCACTCTGGGCATTTCTGCTCCCAAGTCCTCCAGTGTGCTGGCCAGCCCTCCTGCCACCTGAACACAAGACAACGGGCCTATTGGTAGGTGCCACCAGGGACATCTCTCCCGAAGGCCGGCACTCTGGGGTCTTGCTCTGCCAGACAGCACCACCACTGAGCATGCCAGCAGCTCCCACTCCGCAGGCCTTCATCCAGCTCTGTTTGCCTCAGCCACGCCTCCCTCTACCTCTACCCTCCACTTCTTACCCTTCAAGATCCCAGCTCATATTACTTCCCTTCTTAGCCTGACCTTGGCACCAAGAATAACAGGTGAGTCCCTCTCAGGGCACAGGGCACACTTTATTGGAGCATCCACGGTTCTCTGTCCCCCTGCTAGCCTGGGAGCTCCTGGAAGGCATGAACCAGGTCTTCTTCATCTTTGCCTCCCAATATTTATTTTATACTTGGCATTTAATAGGTAATCGGCAAATGTTTATATGAACAAAATGCTCATAGCTGTGAACATTCATATGCCCTGATGCAACTCGAGAGAGTCATTCCACCTCTCGGCCTCCCTTGCTCCGTTCTCGTTAAATCCCTAAAGAGAAGTGCAGGACTAATGACTTTTCAGCACAGCCTAAGCACCTAAGCAAGCAGCCTGGAGGTGTGAGCTGTGAAATTACCAGTGCAAGTGGTCCTTGAATAGAGACAGAAGGGTGGTTCTCTGGGGATCCTCAGGACAGCCAATGTTCAGCTGTGGTGTGGGGTGAGCTTAGCCAAGTACCTCGTCCTTTGATATAGACAGCCCTCCCCCAAAGAGTGGTTGTGGGGAGGCAGCCTCCCCTTCCTTGGGATGTAGGTAGATGGAGCTTTGAAACCACCACTGGTGGATTTTGCATTCCAAATCCCCTGCCACTATTGTGTTAAAAGAGCATACATATATACTAGAGGCTCGGTGCACAAAATTCATGCACGGGGGGAAGGGTAGTGTCCCTCGGCCCAGCCTGCACCCTTTCCAATCTGGGGTATCCCTCTCACAATCCTGGACTTCTGTTTCCTAACTGCTAGCCTGCCTGCCTGCCTGATTTCCCTTAACCACTCTGCCTGCCAGCCTGATCACCCCTTAACCACTCCCCTGCCAGCCCAATCGATGCCTAACTGCTCCCCTGCCAGCCCGATTGCCCCATAACTGCCCTCCCCTACCAGCCTGGTCACCCCCAATTGCCCTTCTCTGCTGGCCTGGTCGCCCCCAACTGCCCTCCCCTGCCAGCCATCTTGTGGCGGCCATCTTTGACCACATGGGGGTGGCCATCTTGTGTGTTGGAGTGATGGTCAATTTGCATATTACCTCTTTATTATATAGGAGATATATATATGAAGTTCAAAGGAATTTAAGATGGGACAGATCTATAGCACCCATACTGCATCTCAAGGAATATGCCTTTGGAGCTGTTGAGGCCAACCTTATGGAGGGGCTGCTGTCTCACGTAACAATGTATTTATGTCTGTGCCTAGGAGTCAGGTGGGAAGTCCTGATTGAGATCTTTTTCTGCCCTGGAGGTTATACAGCATGGAGATGGTCTCCTGATGGGAGAATCCTCTGCATTTTCTTTTTTTTTTTTTTAATATATTTTATTGATTTTTTTACAGAGAGGAAGGGAGAGAGATAGAGAGTTAGAAACATCGATGAGAGAGAAACATCGATCAGCTGCCTCCTGCACATCTCCTACTGGGGATGTGCCCGCAACCCAGGTACATGCCCTTGACCGGAATCGAACCTGGGACCTTTCAGTCCGCAGGCCGACGCTCTATCCACTGAGCCAAACTGGTTTCGGCTGCATTTTCATTTAACTGCAGAAAGAGATAATTTTTGGTGTAAGACTTCCCAGTTCCAGGGGTGGGAGATGCTGGCCAGGGTTAGGTCCTAAACAGTCAGGCACTGTAAGGGGGAGCTCACGGCCAAACTTATTTGGGGGAATACAATAAAGAGAAGCCATTTCTTCACTTCTGTATGTGTAAGTATGATGGGTTCCCACCCCCAAAGTCCAGAGAAGGCAACCCCCCAATTACTTACAGAACTGTAGGTTCTGCAAAAAGGGGTGACATTCTTTGCCCTGGTCTGCAGCCACCAAGCTTCCTGGTCTACCTTATCCAACCTGAGTGGGGCACAGCCCGGCGAGAAGAAGGGCAAAGACCACTCTCTCAAGTACCGATTTCCAAAAGGCCCAGAAAATGACCTGAGCCTGTGCCCTTGATCTCAGACCGTATGTGAGCTTATGTCTAGTTATACTCTGCTTTTTCTAAAAGGTACTTAAAGTGACGGGAGTCTACGTAAGGTCAGTTCATTTACAGATAAACTGAATATCTGTGAGCAGTAGCACAACTGTCCTTACATTAAGAACTGCTTTAGCACATGAACTTACTTTGTCCATTAAATTTTAACATCACCCATTATTGCCTTAGCCAAAGGGTGCATAATTGATGAGAGTCACATAAGAGTTCATCATTTTCTTTGTAAGGAGGCTGCTGTTAATGAATTCATATTTATCACCAGCAATGATATGTCCACAGAGTCTTCCCTGGACATGGTCTTTCTGACACTCTACTGGATGGCTTCGCTGGTGTTACGGGGTCTGGAAAGGGGTCACCTTCTCTTCCCTAAGTTGACAGTGACAGAGAAACCCCGCTGGAGCTCCCTGTTGGAGCTCATGAAAGAAGCCCCTCTGGAGAAGGCAACTTAACATTTTTTATTTTGAAATAAATTTAGATTTACAGAAGAGAAAATAACACAGAGCACTACCACATGCCCCTCACCAGCTTCTGCTAATGTGAACAGCTAACATATCCATAGTACATTGGTCAAAACTAAGACATTAGCATTGGTACAGTGCTGTTGACTAAATAAAGGCATTACTCAGAGAAAGGGGTTCCCTCACCCAATTCCAACTGGTGTGTGCATGTGTGTGTGTGTGTGTGTTGGGGCGGAGGGCTTCCCACACCAACAAGCAATTCTCAGACACCAGCAGGGTATCCCAGTATTCAACTCAACATAGATGCTATCGACCTGGGATAATCTGAGGGAGAATCAGATTTCCACAGGAAAGGGGCTCAGTCCCACCAGACCCCCTCCACTTCAGATGCTAGTTGCAAGCCCAGACCCCCTCCACTTCAGATGCTAGTTGCAAGCCCAGGCTGTTACCTGTACTTCTGACCTATAAGCTATAGATCACAGGTCCCCAGGTCCCCTCCTTGGGTTTGATTAGTTTGCTAGAATGGCTTACAGGATGCAGGAAAACCTACTTACTCCCTAGATTACCAATTTATCACAGAGGATATTAAAGGAGATGAATAGAATCAACAGCTAGATAAAGATACTCGTAAGGAAGTCCCGAACAAAGGTGTCTCTGTCCTCCTGGAGCTCAGGGCCGGCACAGTGGCACGAGGAAGCATTTTGGTTCCCCACTAGGGAGGCTCTCCAAAAATGACTGGAGAGATGTCCTTTCAGGATTTTGTGGAGGCTTCTTTACATGGTCAGGATTGACTGAATCATTTGCCTTTGGCCATTAAGTCAACCTCAAGCCCCTCTCCCTTCCCCGGAGGGGGGGGGGGGGGGAGGGGGCTGGAAGTTCCTTTCTTAAGCACATGGTTAGCAACCCACCCCCACCCTTGGGTGGGGTCCAAAAGTCAATCATTTACATACAAGAGACACCTTCGTTACTCTCATCAGGAACTTCCAAGGGAATTGGGAACTGTAAACCAGGTACTGTGGATGAAAACCAAATATATCTGACAAATATATATGTATAATATATATATATATGTGTGTGTGTGTGTGTGTGTGTATCCTCTACAATAAAACCTTAATATGCAAATCAACTGAACTGAACAGCAGAACGACCAGCAGAATGACTGGACACTATGACACGCACTGACCACCCACCAGGGGGCAGACGTTCAATGCAGGAGCTGTCCTCTGGTGGTTAGTGTGCTCCCACAGGGGGAGCTCCGCACAGCCAGAAGTCGGGCTCATGGCTGGCGAGCCCAGCGGTGGTGGCAGGAGCCTCTCCCATCTCTGCTGTAGGCGGGTGGTAAGGAGCAAGGGGTCCTGGACTGCAAGAGGGATCCCAGACTGTGAGAGAGTGCAGGCCAGGCTGAGGGACCACCCGCCCCCCCAGTGCAAGATTTCATGCACCAGGCCTCTAGTATATATATACTAGCATATATATATACTAGATGCCCAGTGCACGGATTCGTGCACTGGTGGGGTCCCTCAGCCTGGCCTGTGGGGATTGGGCCGAGGCTGACAGTCCAATATCCCCTGAGGGGTCCTAGAGTGTGGAGGGCACTCTGCAAAGTTGCTGTCACTCGGCAGTTCCTGCATTGAGTGTCTGCCCCCTGGTGGTTGGTGCACATCATAGCTACCGGCTGGTTGGCCGGTTGGCCAGTTGGCAGTCGCTTAGGCTTTTATATAGAGAGATATTCTTATAAATCACAATATTGCATCCAGTGCTCCACTAATGCCCTTTCCTGTTCCAGGATTCAGCCCTGGCTACCAGGTTGCATTCTGCTGTCCTGTTTTCATGGTCTTAGAGGAGATAACGTCTAAGATGAGGAGTTTCTTCCTGAAGTCTGGCTCCCTGGCCTCTGGACCCGGTGCCAGGAGAGAACGTGCAAGTTTCTTCCTGAAGTCTGGCTCCCTGGCCTCTGGACCTGGTGCAGGCCCTTTAACCTTTCCACCAGAAGGTTATGAGTCACCCTGAAGGCTCCCAGAACTACCTAACCAGTTGCTGGCACCCTTCTCCAGCTCATGAAGCCACCAAGGATGGACGATTGGTCCCTCCATTTTCATCTGGAGGGACCTGGCTAGCGCAGCAGTGCCAGGATTCCACCTCCACTGCATTCTGGAGATTCAGGGGGGGCAGCAGCCACCTCCCATTCTTTCCCCTCCCCTCTGCCCCCAGCTCCTGCTTCTCTAGAAAGGCCTTTGCCTCTCTTCTCTCAAATCGATTCCTCTCTTTTCTCCTGTTCCGCTCTGTATACAAGGGGCCAGTCTCTGCGACTATGTGCCCAGGCCCCTTTGCTGACTGCAGTACCATTAGCTTTAGCCAAGGGGAGGCACTGTCAGGGGACAGGAACACAGAAAGGAGGGAGATACGCTCCTTCCTGTCTGCGCTGGGTGAGGGGCAGCTCTGGGAGTGGTCGGGCAGCCCACAGGGTCCCTTCTCCTGCTGGGGGCCCTGGCTCTGGCGATGCCCCCTCTGCCCTTTCTCACTCCCACAGTCCAGGCTGTAGCTGCTCCCTACTGTTGCTAATCTCTGGGTTGCTTCAGCATCCCCTTTGTAGCTCATTTTTTAAAATAAATTCTCTGAATGGCACCACATGGAATAGATTCTGTTTTCCTGGCCTGGCTCTAATTGGCACCAATAATCCAATCTTCACCTGCTCCTCCTTCCCCTGGTCTAGCACAGGAGGGAGGAGGGATCTGTTATCGCAGGTGGGAAAAGGGCTGCCAGGCTCAGTGGCCGGAACATGGGCAGAAACTCTATTTCCTCCCTTAGCTTTAGGCTCTTGCCAATAACCCAAGGGACCTGGTGGCAAGCATTGGTTTATGTTAGATCAAACCAAGAAATTGCTGCATTCGGGCATTTTGACTACAAAAATGACAATCTCACATGACTCTACTTAATAGAAAAGGAAACAGGTAGAAAAACAGTAAGTAAGTTGTTCATGATGATTTATAGTCAATAATAAAGCCAACATTTACTGTGTGTTTACCATGTGCAAGGCACTTAAACAGTAGTAATGGTGGCACACTCGTGTGTGAAGCCTGTTTTAAGTGTTTTATGTATATTGAATCATTTAATCTTCAAAACAGCCCTGCAAGGTCAGTACTGTTTGGGGCACGGAGAGGTTAAGCCACTGGCCTGAAGTCACACAGTGAGTAGCAACATGAGGACTTGAAGCCAGGCAGCTTGGCTCTGAAGCATGTGCACTACGCTTTACATGGTCTTGAAGTAGATGTTGTTATATCCATTGTACAGGCGAGGAAGCTGAGAAACAGAGAGCTTGGATAACTTGCCCGAAATCACACAACTGCCAAGCTTGTATGTTTCCCCTCTTCCCATGTCTCCTCTCTGCCAGGTTTGTCCTGTGAGGTCTCTAACATTGCACTTCACTGGACTCTCTTGTCTTTGCCTACAAAGCATAATAAGTAATGTGCAGATTTTAACACATTCCACCTGCACTCCCATCTCTTGCTGCATTTATTGAGTGTCCTTCCCTGTGCTGCCCTGGGGCTTACCTGTGTGTGCATAACCAATTCAGAAGGAAATTACTGTGGTTTGTGTCAAGACCCCTGCCAGGTAAGAGATCTAAATATTTCTTTTGACTGTATCTTAGACATACTCAGACCTATTCTCAGCTCTCCACTACCTTCTTTAAAATATTGAGCATTTAAAATGACCTTGGTTAAGGTCATTTTAAGTGTTTTTTACCTGTATAGTGCCAAGAAGCATGAGCATTATTTCTCTGGAAAGTAGACTTCTTGTCTGCCCTAGGGCAGAATCCCTAAGATATTTTTCTTAACCTAGGTAAGACCTTTATACTATTGATGTTGAATGGCAAGGGGTGTGGTATTTAAAGTAGCCACAAGAGGGCACTATTTCTTTTAGAAACATCGATGAGAGAGAAACATCGATCAGCTGCCTCCTGCACACCCCCCACTGGGGATGTGCCCGCAACCAAGGTACATGCCCTTGACCGGAATCGAACCTGGGACCCTTCAGTCCGCAGGCCGGCGCTCTATCCACTGAGCCAAACCGGTTACAGCGGTTAAGGTCATTTTTAAGTGTTTTATACCTTCACAGTGCCAAGAAGCATGAGCATTATTTCTCTGGAAAGTAGACAAACTCTATAGTTTGTCTGCCCTAGGGCAGAATCCCTAAGATATTTTTCTTAACCTAGGTAAGACCTTTATACTATCGATGTTGAATGGCAAGGGGTGTGGTATTTAAAGTAGCCACAAGAGGGCACTATTTCTTTGTCCCACAGGCTCATGGCAATAATAGCTTTTGGGGCCACAGATGTGAGATGCTATTCTGGACACAGTAATTAAACCACATTTAGTGCAATTTACCAAAAATAAGCAAAATTGTTTGTTTGGTGGAATGATAAATTCTTTCATTTCTTTAACCTCCAAATACAAAGAGGGAAACTTCTTAATAAAATGAATTTGTTTCCCACAAAGCATTTACAGGAATTGCTTCCATTCATTCCTATTTGGATGATGGCATTTGAAAAAATAGTGCTTTCATATTAAATTTTCTCCTCACCGTTTTTTTCAATTGAGTGTCCTAATAAATCTTTCTGAAAAAGTGTGAGTGACTGAAATGTCAATCTTGAGCATTTTTGTAAGGTTGGATATAAGTCAGGAAAACAAAAAAGCCCATTTGATATTTCAGCATAGGGAACTTAATATGGAGAGGGGATCACACAGGTGTGAGAGGGCTGAAGGAACAAAAAGGGACCGTTGAAGTAAGCAATGTCAGTACCTCTGGAACTGGCAGCTGCTCACAGGGCTGGGGAAACAAAGGGAAGGGGGTGGGTTATCAAACCTGCCTGCTCAAGGGAAGGACTTTGGCTGGGCTGATAGCTCCAGGAGGCTGTCTGGCAACGGTGGAAATAGCGTACCCTGTCAATGGTGGGCAGAGGATCTGGGTGAAGGTGATGTTGGTAGAGGCAGTAGCACCCTTCCTCACCTCTACTTTTCTGATATCCCTCTAGTGCCCCCTGTTGGCAGAACATAACTGGAGCCAACTGTCAACAGAGGGAGATTGCCCATGCATCACTGAGCTGAATACGGAAAGGTAGCTTCTGAGGCCCGTTCACTCCCTGGCTACTCAGCTACTATATACACTTCCTCAGCTTTGAAGTCTCAGAATAATAACTTTTTGCCTTGGCTATAGATGCTAACCTTTTCCATTCCCACTTGCTATTAGTACATGGATGTACTAAGAAACACTCCCGAGAACCCCTTGGGTTCCAGGTAGAGTTCTTGTGTCATAGAAATCTGATCTATTTTCCTAATCAGGATCAACCAGCATGGTAGCACCCTTCTCCACCTGCTAGCTCAGGGGGACGAGGAGCCCCAAATGGCCAGTTAGAAGTCCCAACTTCCAAATCAGTGGAGTCGTTTTTGTGTCCCTGGGTAGAAGCACTTCTCCACTATGCAATCAAACCTCCGAACCAGAAGAGGCCAAAGTTGCAGGGATAGAAAGCGAACATTCTGACAGTGGATATTAGGTGTAATAGTGAGAGAAGCCACTCCCACCCTTGATTCCTGGGCCCCTATGTTTTGGCTATGGGAGAAACAGGACCACATATTGCTAACTGACTCAAAGTATATGTGACATCCTATAAACTAGCACCCTGACCTCCAGGTTATTCTTCCAAATTGTATTGTAACTGAGTCTTCTGTAGGCCGTTCATTCCACTTACTATCAGTCCACTTGCTCCTGGGTAATGGGCGAGACCAGTGAATTCGCTAGCATGAGCCTCATGTCACAAGTTTTCCCCCTGCAAGTTGAGTTCCTAAGTCAGAAGCAGGGCTATGTGGAATGCTATTCATGTGAATAAGGCATTATGCAAATTTGATGATGAAAAGCTTTGGTAAGCATGAGTTTTGTGATGGCCAACACACATTTTGGCAGAGAAAAATCAACTGGATGACAATGTCCTAAAAACCAAGCCAGATCTACCCTCTGCCCTGCTCTTCCCCCTCTTCTAGACATGCTTCTTTGTTTCAAGGTAGCGATTTCTGTTTATTTGAGGACAGATATTGTATGGGCCAGGAGCGTTGTTGAATGGGGTGAGTCAGGTTTCACCAGGCCCACATTCTGACATGTGTCTCTGTCAGAAAGAAAATAGCAGGGGACACTGAGGAGGAGGCCACACATACATTTGGAGGCAAATGTTTGTCTGAAGTCAGCTTGGCCTCAGCTCTAGCACTTATTTTCCTGAGCATCATGATTTTATGAAAAAATGTTTATTATAATGGAAAAATATATAAGTGTATTGCTTCTACTCAAAAGCAATTTTTCCTCTGTTTCTTTACTATTGTATGATGACACCTTTTACATTTAATGTTAGTTTCCAATGTGGTGATACCTTAAATGTTTAGTACAAATACCAGATCCAGTACGTAACCCTGCCTTGTATTTTTACAAGCCCTTAAAGAGTTGCAAACTCTCTCCACCACTGAACATTTTAGGACTGAAATTATAAGGACCAAATCACAAGGGAGGGTACATCTAGAAGATACACTCCCAAAACATCAGTCTAATTCTAGATGGTCACTTGGTTTCCTATGGAACAAAGACTCACTTCCTCTCCCTCCACTTTGGTTGAATGACTTTTTCACATTTCAGTAGCTTGTTTTGTGGTCAATTTCTCATCACTTTTATGACCGTGGGAAGAAGAAAGTTGAACTGTCCTTTAAATATACAAGTTCATGATTTTTTTTGACAAATAGTAATGAGGACCTACTTTATGCCAAGAATTGGGCAGGCAACAAGCATATCTCTGCTCTGGATGTTCTCCCAGGTCAGGCCAGCCTTAGTGGCCCAGTAGCATCACCAGAACTGGAAGAGAAAGGTGACTCCATGGTTCCTCTGCTCAGTAGAATCCCAGCATCACCCGAATCCCTCCTTCTGGTTTGGGTGTTCCGTGGGGCACATCAAGCAGCAGTCTTTTCTACCTCTCCTCACTTGCAGGGCTGAAAATGCACCCTTGTGACCTTGCTCCTGGGGAATATGTTAGTTACCCACTGGGGAGCACAAGAGTCAAGAGTCATAACCAGAAAACCCATGTCTGTTGTCAGATTCAAAGAGTGAAGACAATGCCAGAGGCAGGAAGCCAACCTAACGAGGTCAGGAGCTGTGTGAAGGGAAGAGTAAGAGTCCAACACCTTGCCTTGAACAGGCTACCACCCAGGATTCTTCCAGTTGTGCACTGCCAGCTGCTGCTGACATAAATCACGGTATAATCGGCACCCCCTTGAGGTATGCAGTGCCCAACCTGCACAACCACACAAGCCTTGCTGTGAGGCATGAGGCTCTTTTGTCTTGGGCACTTCTGCCATGAACATGGAGGGGGCATGACTTGCAGGCTGGGGCAGACACACCAGCTTCTGCTTCATCTCTCCATTGTCTTTCATCAGAATCTTTCCATACCAATAGCCTTACCCCATCTCAGAACTATCTCTGTGTTTGAATCCTTGGTTTTATACAGAATCTAGTATTTGTCTCAGATTTTTGAAAAAGTTCACTTTTTCCTGGAAGAAAACAGTCTGCTCCTCCCCCACTGTGGAGCCATCAGCTGTCCTCAGTACCTGCTCCAGCCCATAGCTCCCATCAGCTTGGCCCTCAATGATTGCCTTTTTTTAATGAGTGGTCTTCTCATCTGCTACACAGCTGAAGTATTCAAACTCACTCCTGTTCATAGGACCTTCAGAATGTTTTCTTCAATGTCAGCCCTTGGCTCCTAGTAATGCATTTTCCCCATGAGGAGATTTAACCCTGCATGCAATCAGATCCCCTGACCCTTTATTCAGGCCCTATAGGCTTGCTCACAGGGTAGGATAGCAATCCCCGCCCCCTCTTAGAAGTTCCACGTGGCATGTGACTTGTTTGGTCAATGAAATGTGAGTGGATATGACACTTTTGGGCAGACCAGGGCATGAGATGTCACACTTCTTTCCCCTGATGAAGTAACTAAGAAGGCACGTGTCATGGTGAAGCCTGCATTATCTCAGTCCCTGAATGACTATAATGAGTACAGCCTGCCTGACAACCCATGTTGGACATGGAACAGGAGCAAGAAATAAATTTGGGTTGTGTTAAGAAACTGAAATTTTGCCCTAGCCGGTTTGGCTCAGTGGATAGAGCGTCAGCCTGCAGACTCAAGGGTCCCAGGTTCAATTCTGGTCAAGGACATGTACCTTGGTTGTAGGCACATCCCCAGTGGGGAGTGTGCAGGAGGCAGCTCATCGATGTTTCTCTCTCATTGATGTTTCTAACTCTCTATCCCTCTCCCTTCCTCTCTGTAAAAAATCAATAAAATATACTAAAAAGAAAAAAAAAGAAACTGAAAATTTGAGGTTGCTTATTACTGTAGCATAACCTTACCTATCCTGACTGACATAAGTTCCCCAAATGTCTAGAACTGTGATAAGTACATGCAACTCAGGTGATTGCACTGAGTTGGACTAAGTCAACGTGGTCGTCAGAAAACAGCTGATGTTAAGGTGGCAGAAAGTATCATCTCCTCAAGTCACTGCTGAGATTCACCATCGTGACTTCCACCATCTTGAAAGAGACCAACAGGCAGGTCCTGGATTCCATGATTGCTACAGCGATGTGACTGCAGTGGGGGTGGGAAGAAGGTAAATGGCACACCAGATTGCAGTGCTGGCTTTTTAAAGAACAGCTGACCCCTTATCTAAGGGCTTCAGTGGGTTACCTGAGCCAGGACTGTGGGATCTGGCTCACTCTCTGGAATGACAAGAGCAAACATCGTTTCTGAGTGCAGGGATGTAACAACAGTGGCCAAACTGGAAAGAGTGGCCATGCTCAGGGTTCCTGGTTTGTCGCTGGTCTCCACTGCTCCCAGCCTTCACTTTCTGCTGGTCTCCAGACACAGGGGAAGGTGATCTCAGCCACTGATGGGATTTTGAGATTTACAACTATAACCAATGAGAGCTGTTTGGTTAAAATTAAGTTGGCAAATTTTATTTCAGAGCCCCACCTTCCTCAATCCTCAGCCTCTGAATACCCTCTACTATATTGAGGCTCCTTCTGGAAAGGTTGACTATTGAAAGGCTTTTCTTAAACTGTTGTTAGTTGATCAGTACTTCAACAAACAACATTTCAACCTGCCTTCACTGTGCGCCTCACGTGAGAGGCGCTGGGATAGAGAGGGGGCAGAATGTGCCTGACTTACAGCCCAGTGCTAGCTGGCAAGTTCTGGTCCATGGCCACATCCAGGCTGCTGCAGGCTTTATAAACAGTTTCCTGGAACATTTATTGTCTGGGGCTGCCTTGGGGTTGTATCTGCCGAGGTGACTAGTTGCAAGGAGATCCTAGGTCCACAGAACCCAAAATATCTACTCTCTGGCCCTTTTCAGAAAAATGCTGACCCCTGTCTAGTGGGTTAGCCTTTTGGGGAGTTGCATGTTGGTAGCATTCTCTTAACAGCCAATTCTGAAGGACTCCAGGGAATTACAGAGGAAATTCAGGCAACAAGGAGCTATTCTGAGGGGAAGTCCTGTCTAGCTGTTGTCATATCATCCCCCATGGGCAGCTGCCACTGTCAGTCCAGGAAGTGGACACTCGCACAGAAAAATGAGCATGAGGAAGGCGAGGCCACTCAGGGCTGTGGCTGGTCCCCACAGAGGAGGCGACAGCGGGCTCTCCGTGAGGCTCCAGGAGGGCCCTGGGCTTTGGAGTGGCCAGCCTGGCTCTGTGCACAGACAGGATCCAACTTCGCCTTCTTTGCTCCCTTGGGTTTTCTGATGATATCAGAGCAGTGTGTGCACCAAAGAAAGTCTTCCCTGCTCTGTCCCCCACAGGCACAGACAGAGGGACGGAACAGGGAGCCTCCTAAGGTTCCATTGACTTGTTAGCCAAGGAAAAACAGGAAAAGCCAAGAGTCAGGCCCAGGGCAGGAGGCCTTTCTGCTGCACTGGATCCATTCCCCATGCAGCAGGAGGGCTGTGTCCCCCGAAACACCCAGTGTGTTCTTGGGGGAGAAGGGTCCCTTGCACAATAACAGGGCCAACGGTCTTCTAAGAACTCGAGGACTTGGCCTGTACTCCTCAGGTAAGAGAAACTGACATCTAGTCCACCCACTGGATGTGGGCCGCCCAGCTGGAAACTGGGGACACACTTCCCAGGGAGCCAGCGGACTCAGCCCCAAGGTGATACCACCTCCCAAGGCCACAAATGACACCTCGGGCAGGGTGATACCACCTCCCAAGGCCACGAATGACACCTCGGGCAGAGTCGGGCTGAGAAGGAAGCTTTCTCAGCCTATGGTGTTCACCTCAGGAGCCCTTATTCCTCCTTGGGCATTGCCATGGAAACAGCCATCTCAGCAAACCCAGGCAGAGTGTCTGAGGAGCAAGACAGTGTCCCCACAGGGGCACAAGAGGTACAAAGATGTCTAGGATGGGGTCGCATGGCCCTGAGAACCAGGAAGCAGAGACAGAAAGTAAACAAACTCTAAAGCAAGATGGATAGCGTGAAGTCTATAAAAGAAATTAAATCCTGGACTTTGCAGAAAGATGCTTCTAGGTTTCTATGGCAATTCTGCCACTTCCTAGGCTCTTTTGTCTTGGGCACTTCTGCCATGAACATGGAGGGGGCATGACTTGCAGGCTGGGGCAGACACACCAGCTTCTGCTTCATCTCTCCATTGTCTTTCATCAGAATCTTTCCATACCAATAGCCTTACCCCATCTCAGAACTATCTCTGTGTTTGAATCCTTGGTTTTATACAGAATCTAGTATTTGTCTCAGATTTTTGAAAAAGTTCACTTTTTCCTGGAAGAAAACAGTCTGCTCCTCCCCCACTGTGGAGCCATCAGCTGTCCTCAGTACCTGCTCCAGCCCATAGCTCCCATCAGCTTGGCCCTCAATGATTGCCTTTTTTTAATGAGTGGTCTTCTCATCTGCTACACAGCTGAAGTATTCAAACTCACTCCTGTTCATAGGACCTTCAGAATGTTTTCTTCAATGTCAGCCCTTGGCTCCTAGTAATGCATTTTCCCCATGAGGAGATTTAACCCTGCATGCAATCAGATCCCCTGACCCTTTATTCAGGCCCTATAGGCTTGCTCACAGGGTAGGATAGCAATCCCCGCCCCCTCTTAGAAGTTCCACGTGGCATGTGACTTGTTTGGTCAATGAAATGTGAGTGGATATGACACTTTTGGGCAGACCAGGGCATGAGATGTCACACTTCTTTCCCCTGATGAAGTAACTAAGAAGGCACGTGTCATGGTGAAGCCTGCATTATCTCAGTCCCTGAATGACTATAATGAGTACAGCCTGCCTGACAACCCATGTTGGACATGGAACAGGAGCAAGAAATAAATTTGGGTTGTGTTAAGAAACTGAAATTTTGCCCTAGCCGGTTTGGCTCAGTGGATAGAGCGTCAGCCTGCAGACTCAAGGGTCCCAGGTTCAATTCTGGTCAAGGACATGTACCTTGGTTGTAGGCACATCCCCAGTGGGGAGTGTGCAGGAGGCAGCTCATCGATGTTTCTCTCTCATTGATGTTTCTAACTCTCTATCCCTCTCCCTTCCTCTCTGTAAAAAATCAATAAAATATACTAAAAAGAAAAAAAAAGAAACTGAAAATTTGAGGTTGCTTATTACTGTAGCATAACCTTACCTATCCTGACTGACATAAGTTCCCCAAATGTCTAGAACTGTGATAAGTACATGCAACTCAGGTGATTGCACTGAGTTGGACTAAGTCAACGTGGTCGTCAGAAAACAGCTGATGTTAAGGTGGCAGAAAGTATCATCTCCTCAAGTCACTGCTGAGATTCACCATCGTGACTTCCACCATCTTGAAAGAGACCAACAGGCAGGTCCTGGATTCCATGATTGCTACAGCGATGTGACTGCAGTGGGGGTGGGAAGAAGGTAAATGGCACACCAGATTGCAGTGCTGGCTTTTTAAAGAACAGCTGACCCCTTATCTAAGGGCTTCAGTGGGTTACCTGAGCCAGGACTGTGGGATCTGGCTCACTCTCTGGAATGACAAGAGCAAACATCGTTTCTGAGTGCAGGGATGTAACAACAGTGCCCAAACTGGAAAGAGTGGCCATGCTCAGGGTTCCTGGTTTGTCGCTGGTCTCCACTGCTCCCAGCCTTCACTTTCTGCTGGTCTCCAGACACAGGGGAAGGTGATCTCAGCCACTGATGGGATTTTGAGATTTACAACTATAACCAATGAGAGCTGTTTGGTTAAAATTAAGTTGGCAAATTTTATTTCAGAGCCCCACCTTCCTCAATTCTCAGCCTCTGAATACCCTCCACTATATTGAGGCTCCTTCTGGAAAGGTTGGCTATTGAAAGGCTTTTCTTAAACTGTTGTTAGTTGATCAGTACTTCAACAAACAACATTTCAACCTGCCTTCACTGTGCGCCTCACGTGAGAGGCGCTGGGATAGAGAGGGGGCAGAATGTGCCTGACTTACAGCCCAGTGCTAGCTGGCAAGTTCTGGTCCATGGCCACATCCAGGCTGCTGCAGGCTTTGTAAACAGTTTCCTGGAACATTTATTGTCTGGGGCTGCCTTGGGGTTGTATCTGCCGAGGTGACTAGTTGCAAGGAGATCCTAGGTCCACAGAACCCAAAATATCTACTCTCTGGCCCTTTTCAGAAAAATGCTGACCCCTGTCTAGTGGGTTAGCCTTTTGGGGAGTTGCATGTTGGTAGCATTCTCTTAACAGCCAATTCTGAAGGACTCCAGGGAATTACAGAGGAAATTCAGGCAACAAGGAGCTATTCTGAGGGGAAGTCCTGTCTAGCTGTTGTCATATCATCCCCCATGGGCAGCTGCCACTGTCAGTCCAGGAAGTGGACACTCGCACAGAAAAATGAGCATGAGGAAGGCGAGGCCACTCAGGGCTGTGGCTGGTCCCCACAGAGGAGGTGACCGCGGGCTCTCCGTGAGGCTCCAGGAGGGCCCTGGGCTTTGGAGTGGCCAGCCTGGCTCTGTGCACAGACAGGATCCAACTTCGCCTTCTTTGCTCCCTTGGGTTTTCTGATGACATCAGAGCAGTGTGTGCCCCAAAGAAAGTCTTCCCTGCTCTGTCCCCCACAGGCACAGACAGAGGGACGGAACAGGGAGCCTCCTAAGGTTCCATTGACTTGTTAGCCAAGGAAAAACAGGAAAAGCCAAGAGTCAGGCCCAGGGCAGGAGGCCTTTCTGCTGCACTGGATCCATTCCCCATGCAGCAGGAGGGCTGTGTCCCCCGAAACACCCAGTGTGTCCTTGGGGGAGAAGGGTCCCATCCACAATAACAGGGCCAACGGTCTTCTAAGAACTCGAGGACTTGGCCTGTACTCCTCAGATAAGAGAGACTGACATCTAGTCCATCCACTGGATGTGGGCCGCCCAGCTGGAAACTGGGGACACACTTCCCAGGGAGCCAGCGGACTCAGCCCCAAGGTGATACCACCTCCCAAGGCCACAAATGACACCTCGGGCAGAGTCGGGCTGAGAAGGAAGCTTTCTCAGCCTATGGTGCTCACCTCAGGGCCTCAGAGCCCTTATTCCTCCTTGGGCATTGCCACGGAAACAGCCATCTCAGCAAACCCAGGCAGAGTGTCTGAGGAGCAAGACGGTGTCCCCACAGGGGCACAAGAGGTGCAAAGATGTCTAGGATGGGGTCGCATGGCCCTGATAACCAGGAAGCAGAGACAGAAAGTAAACAAACTTTAAAGCAAGATGGATAGCGTGAAGTCTATAAAAGAAATTAAATCCTGGACTTTGCAGAAAGATGCTTCTAGGTTTCTATGGCAATTCTGCCACTTCCTAGCTATGTGATTCTAGTTATGTTCATTGATTCATTCCATGAACATTAATTGAAGGTCTACTATATACCAAGTATACTGAAGGGCCAAGGATAGAGACAGGCCCAACTTAGAGGAGGTGACCTTCCTCGCCTCCTAGAACATACATAATTTATTGGAGGAAGACAAACAATAAGCATGAAAACAAGTAAATAAAAAATAATTTCAGAGAGCGATGGGAACTGTGAAGAAAATAGAGTGATGTATACAAGTGACTCAGAAACAGTAGATTTGTAAGAATCAGTGGTCAAGGGAGGCTTTTGGAGGAGGTGACATTTGAACCGAGACCTAAGGAAAGAGGCAGCCAGGTGACAATCTGGAGGAAGAGGATTCTAAGAAGGAAGTATTGGTGCAAAGTTCTGCTCATATGAGTCTTTGAGTTTCACCTTCTTGGCCTATAAAATGGAGATAATTTACTTAATGGAATTGTTGTAAAGGTTCAATGTACACTGTATTGAAAGTATTTAGCTCAAAGCCTAGCACTAGGTAAGTATTCTTTAATATTACCAAGTACATCAACACAAGGAGTTCATTCTGATGGGTGTGGGGTGAGTGCTAATTGGTGAAGGGCTAGCATTTGACTCAGACCTAGCAGAATGGGAAAGGTTTGGGTAAACAGATAATAGATTACATTTCTCTGCGGTTGGTTCCTGTATCTCCCAGTAGTTTCCCTTTCAGAAGCCTAGTCACACTTCATTAGAATAACATGCATATTTTTCTCTCCTCTAATCTGTAAATTATACTAAGGCAGAGACTTCCTGTTTTTTTCACCATTCAGCTCCAGTGCTTAAGTGAGATAATGCATGCCAAGCATTTCAAACAGTCTTTTGTGCACAGAGGAATGAATGACGGTGGGAGGACTTTGAGGTATTAAGTACAGCACGAAGTTGAGTCTGCTTGTTTGGAAACTGGTAATAGACCAGCAAAGTAAGAACCTAGGACTCAAAAAGACTGACCCTCCCCCCAAGTAAGAGAGAATTCTTCCTGCCTAATTACTTGAAAACTAGGACATTGGCTTTTTTCCTGCCTTCAGACTCCAACTGAAACACTGGCTCTTCCTGAAGCCTCAAGCCGGCCAGTCCTCAGATGGAACTACACCAGCAGCTCTCGTGGGTCTCCACTTGCTGACTCACCTGCAGATCTTGGGACTTGCCAGCCTCCATAACCACGTGAGCCAATTCCTTATAATAATCTCTCTCTCTCTCTCTCTCTCTCTCTCCCCCCTATATATTGGTTCTGTTTCCCTAGATAACCCTGACTAACACAAGGGCCTATCGGAAGGGATTCATTTTAATTTAATCATCTATTTAAAGGCACTATCTCCAAATATAGCCACATTCTAAGGTATTGGGATTAGGACTTCAAAATAGGATTTTTGAGGGGTGGGGGAGACACGATTTAATCCATACCGGTGAGCAAAGAACCCTTTATTTGTTTATGCCATCATTCCTTGTGGCTGAGACTCAAGGTATAGATTCACATACCCAGGTGTAGATTTACAAACCAAGTTTGATGAGCTACAATAAGGTGTCTTCCTGTATTTCCTTGGTAGCATGTTGCAATTTCTTTTTTCTTGGAAGAGTCATTTAATGGTTAGAATGTGGGCTTGGCAGAAAGCAGGTGTCAAAGGGAGTTGTTTTGATGACTAACTTTTGGGGCATCTCCCAACCATGCTTCACTTTGCCCATTTCCGGCTAATATTAAAACACCACCCTGCGCCCTTGAGGAGAAATATGGAGTCATTTTCTGAGCTTTGGGGTAGAGGAGAGGAGGGTCAGCAGCCCAACTTAGTGAAACGTGACTTCCAGCCAATGTCAGCTGCTAATCTGAATGCATTACTGCAGCAATAATTGGGCCGCATTCGGCAAGCATTACTTTCTTTCACTATATCAGCCAAACTTTGTGACTGTTTCCAAATAAACATGCCATCCTCAGATTGCTGAATCCCTGCCCTGGCAGCTGGGTCTTGAATGGATCTGGAAAGCTCCAGAGAGGAAGCTGTGTTACCCGGCGGCGGGACTCACTCCTGAGCATGGAAACGCAGGCAACTCCCTGGGACCTGATTGAGCCCAACCACATTGCAAAGGATGAGGGGAAGTTGAGCTTTGATTCTGGCTAAGATCCAAGGAGAGGTCACTCTGGAGCATCCTCCAGTGCCTCTGCCTTCTTCTGGAGCCTCGGCCGGACAGCAGGGGGAGAACAGCCTGGCAGCTGCGCTCCCCAGATGAACTGCTGCTCCCCACGCCTTGCTCAGGGGGCCTCGCGGTGTCCCTGGGGTGAGGGATAATGACAGAGACTATTTCAAAGATTCACAGACCAGAGTGCTAATAAACCTCACAGGAAACGCCTAACAGACTCTTACAAGCGAGAAAACAGGAAAATCGAAGAGAGAGAGCCCTCAAGCCAGTGAGCAAGAGATGCTTTCCTTTTCTCTGCCTGCAGGAGGGGCAGAGGAAGAAAACATCTAGAATGACGATGAAGGAAGTCGGGAAAGCCTGGATGAGCTATGCTAGGAAGAGTGCGGGGTGGTTCTCCACATAAGATATTTAACAAGTCGGTGGGACTTTAGATGTTTCATTCTAGTCTCTGGACAATGCTTTTAGTAAAATAATGGTGGTCAGCATTGCAGTCTCCCATCTCCTGTCGCTCATTGGGCTACTCTGCTATTAACCAGCACCTCCTCTAGGCCAGGCCCTGTGCCACACAATGGGGGGCAAAGTAGGTCTAGTTCCTGTCCTGCCCCCTCTGTTCCTGTCCTTTCTCCTCTCTCCGTTTCCCTCTGTCTCTGTCTCAGCTCCTCCTCTCTCTTCTCTCTCCTCTCTCTTCTCTCTCCCTCTCCTCCCTATACCTAGGTTCTACTAGTAAATAACTTTGAAATTAATGTTCTGTTCAGTGGAACCATTGCTCGCTAGCCATTTCCTAATTAAATTTTCCAAATAAGCAATTCAGGACTGAATTCCACATCTTTTCTCACATTGGTTGTTAAGTGAAGACATAAGGGTCTCCCACCCCACCCCACCCTGGGGTGCCTCTCTCAATCTCTCTCTCCATGTTTGCTGCCTCGCACCCGCACTCCCTATGAGCTGCTTATCTATCCACAAGCTTAGAATGTCAGCTCCTAGAAAGCTTCTTTAGATTTCTTTCCTCTTCCCTTCTGTCCTTATCCTGTCAGTCAGGATGAAAGAAATTAAGTTGTGTAAGTCTGTACATTTCTCTGTGATCCCAGCTCCTGGGCCTCGGAGCTGCCGTATCACCTGGGTGTGGGTTCAGACATGAAAAGCTGCAGGAGTTCTGGGAAACAGGTAACCCATGTTCTCAAAGTGTCAACTTTCTAGACCATAACTTAGGAAGCAGAAAGGAAGCTGTGAATCAAAGCTCCAAGGAAACTGCTTGCAGCCATGATGGCAACGAACCAGAGCCCAGTACGTGATGAGATTCCTGGGCCGCCTTCCACTTTCAGAAGCTGCATATGGTGTGCAGGTCGTGCGCTGTGCAATCACGGGCAAGGGCTGCTCTCGTGCTGCTCTCCAAGGCGCCGAGCCATATGCTCTGTGCAGACCTGTGCCTGCCCCATGGATGGGGGTCTTTTTGTATGTACTTGCCACGTTCTTGGCCCTAGGGCTGCATCTGCTTAGAGGGGACATCGTTTTCACATTCTCACAGATGCATGGTACATGCCAGTGATGGTTAGGTACATCAATGACAAAATAACTTTTTAAAGTAAGTGCTTTAAAAAAAAATTTTTAGGGTATGTTTTAGAATTATTGTAAATTCAGTGCCATCACTTATTCCGTTCAAATGTGAAGAGTATATAATAACTAATTATATGTAATTATATAACACCTAATAATGTGTATACTATATAACATATAATTATTAAAATGTAATAGTGTAATAACATAAAAATATAAGAATGATTACTCCCATTTATGTGAACCTCCTGGGTGCCTGCTACTGTACTGCACTGGGTGCCTATGTATTTTGTTTGCAATTCTTCCTTCCCTGTCTGCCTTTGTGGTTCACTGTGGGTGGAGTATTCTTCCTGCTCCCTTGACTTTGGCCTTGGCTATGTGGTGCTTTGGCCAATAGGACATGGGCAGGAGTAACAATGTGCTGGTTATAATCGCAGTAAACTGACCCATGAACATGATATAGATGTTAAGTCATGGAGAACTGGGGGTTGGCTGCTCTGTGGCATTATCATGGTAACAGTGGATGCCTACAGTACCTGACTCTTTTAAAACAATTCTCACAGTCACTCTTCTAGGTGTGTCCATTTCACATAAAGAAAAATCCAGGCTCTGCGAAGTTCAAAGACTTGAGCTAGTAACTATTGTAGCCAGTATTAACGTACAAGTCTGCTCGATTCCAATGCCTGTTCTCTTGTTCACCTCCTTGTGTTTGTCTAGAATACTGAAGCTATGTTGCCTACAGGTCCTTAACTAGCAAAAAAACACTATTATGGTCAGTACATTTGTGTTCTACTTATGAAGGCAGGGAAAGGAATCAATGAATTTTAGTTTGGCAAGGCTGCATTTAAAGTTATCTTTCTGCTCAACTGTCAGTTCCACATAACGTTCTTTAAAACAGAACCCATCCTTGGCTTTTTCTTCTACTCACCTCAAACTTCCTGTTATTTAAATATGATTCCTATTTCTCCAGGCTGAGATGACCTGAGGCTGAGGGAAGTGGAACGTGGCATCTTGTTTGTTGTGAGTGCAGTAAGCCAGAGCCACAGGCGGGTCATTGAACTGAAGAATGACTTCTCGCTTCTGATAACATGTGGGGCAGGAAAAGAAAAGACACAACAAAAAACCTTTGACATATTGCTAAGTGAAAAAGGCAAGGTATAGAACAATGTGCATTGTACATTACTACACGTGTACTTAAGAAGCATATACACATCTGTTTATATCTACAGAGGATGTCTCTGGAAGTCTAGCAACTGATAATGATCATAATCTCTGATAAAGGAACTTGGTGGCTGGTTGGGGCAGGGGTGTAAGATAATTATTTTTCACTGAAGACTCCTTGAAACCTTTCTAACTTGGTGTGCACACTCACATTACGACTCAAAATAATGAACACATTTTTTAAAGGAAGAAAGCGCACCTTCTCTCGCCTAACCCCCTTTTCACCACAGTTGGATTATAGCTCTGAGGTCTCAGATTCCTTTTTAAAGAGACTAGGAAGGAGGAGCTGGCCCAAGAGGAGGCACATCGCTTCCTCTCAATAGTTGAGGGGCTGCGTAAAGGCCTGCAAAGTCTCCACAGACAACAGGTTCACCATGAGGAGGCATGAACTGGAGGGAGCCCACTGGTCTCCCCAAGAGAAAGTGATCAGCTGTTTGCATGAAAACCAGACCAAAACACTGTCCTTTGATCTTGCTCCGAGCTCCATTACAGAACATCCCCAAAGTCAAAGTCCTTAGATTTCCACCTGCAAGCCAAGGATGTTTTTCTGTTCAACCCTAAGCGTATCACTACAGTTTATTAATTGTTTCAACAAACAGACATCTATGTCCATTCACTTAAAGAAAAAAAAGGCAGGGTAAATAAATCAACTCTCAAATCATGTCCCCCTGCAAACACCAGCTGCACCGGAAAGGGAAGGCAGCGTAAGCTGTTCGCAGGCTCTCGCCTCAGGGCTGTCCGTCCACATGCCCAGGGCCTGTTAATGTGTCTGACAGCCCACAGGAAAGAGCCCCAGCGGAAGGCAAGAAGGCAGAACAATTGTGTGAACTCACCTCCCTTTCTTACTCTGCAAACATCTGGCCCCTGCATGTGTCACTTCTTTTATTCAAACCCCGCTCTGGGGTTATTGATAAAGAAAATCTGCACCTGGGTGAGGAGGGGTGATGGACAAACTACCTCTTCATTAAAGAATAGTTTGCATAGACTCACTTTTGGCAGCCAAATAACAGAGCAGGTTGGTTAAAAGCCATGTCTCTGAAATTGCCCAGCTATGTCTCTGCCAACTCCTTATGAAGAGATTAAAACAAAAGCTGGAAGCAAAGAGACAGTAAGGAAAGCCCTTACCATTAGGGCTACAGAAAAGAACAGAACATGCATGATGCCACCCTGGTATTGGCCAACCATAGAGAAAACCTCTGCTGTTTACTGTAATGCATTTATAAACACAGATGTCAGGGATGACGAGTTTATTTTTGTAGTTCCACCTCTTATGTTTCCCCAGTTGATTCTTTTTCTTATCTTCTTCTACGTCAGAACAGCCAAACAGGATTCAAGTGATGCATTTGGATGGCTTGCTTCCCTGAATTGTGTTTCTATTCATTAATAGGACAGACACTTATTCCTCCGAATAAGGCAGTTTTATAACTGTCACAACTGTCCTTATTTCATTTCGTTGGGGCTACTTTAAACAACAGCCTGGACTTATTTAATAGCAGTTAAAATAAGTTAGGTAGAAATGTTGCCTGGAAATCAGCTATTAAGTTTCTGTGCTTGTTATATTTTGACTATATGATTAATTTAAAAGTAAATGGAGCCGCTTTAATTTTGTTGGGCTCCAAAGTTAAGTTGCAGGCAGATCCTGCGTGAGGACTGCCTACTCAGTGTGCAGAGCTCATCTTTCCTTTCTCTTCCCCTTTCTTATTAGAACCTGAGCTCAGGATGATTGGGTGAGGGTGGGGGGTGGGGGTGAGCACAGAAAGTGAAGGGAAATGAAAGTGTTCCTGAGCCAAGGCCACCAAAGGAAGTTCAAGAGGGTTGAATGCAAAGTCTCGCATTTAGTCTGGAAAAAAGGAATCCATTGCACAATTTTAGACTGAATCACAAGGAACATACATGAAAGAGATTTGGGAGATTTGAGAGTTTAGTTAACTGCAAGCTTAATAAATTAAAAATCCTGTAGGACTTATAATGTAATAACAAGCACGTTTATAAATATTAATGCTTTTCATTTTCACAGCAACTTAAGGAGGTAAATACTATCACTATGCCCAATTATCAGATGAGAAATTGAGACATAAACAGAACAAATAACTTGCAAATATTTAAATAGCTAGAAAATGCCAGAGCCATAATTCAAATTCAGAGAATCTGGTTCCAGAGTCCATGCTCTTAATGTGGTACCTTGATATAAGCCAGTACTGCAATATAGCTGCTAAGAAACAGATATGGAGTTGGTTCTGTTTAATGTTGTCACTGGTTGAAACTCATTACAATGAATATCAAGAAGATCAAAGTCTCAGTGAAAAGAAAAGTAGATGTTCAAAGTCTATGCTAATGGTTTCCAATACAGTGTGCAAAATGAATTTATAGAACCATCAAAATAATTAATATTATCCTTATAAATTTGATATGATGATGTTACACCCATAACCTTGTCATTGTTCTTATGAAAACAATATCAACTAGGAATAAAAGGGTAATATTTCAAGTCAAATTAACCTTCTGGGTCTTCTTTTTTAAACATATGTTTTTATTGATTTCAGAGAGAGGAAGGGAGAGGGAGAGAGAGATAGAATCAGATTTAATCAGGGTTGGAATTTCACCAAGTTGGTAAAATGAAATAAGAGAGAGGGGCAAGAGATAGAGTATCTATGAAAGGAAGTTATCCTAATCATTGATCAGGGAATTTAAGCTGGGTTAGGAGGGAAGTGAAGGCATGGCAGAGGTAAGGGACAGTGAAAATGTGGTAGAGCCAGTGCATTTTAGATTCCTGTGGGTTGAAGGGTTGTTGGGGGGGGGGGGCAGGTGTTAGAAGAGCTAGAAAGATAGGAGATGATAGTAGGATAGTGGATAACTAGAGCTGAGATCACAGAGGATTTCAGTCATTGGGAATGATAAGGTTGAGGGTATAATCATGGGAGTGAACATATAAAGTGAGTGGAGGATTGTAGTATGTGAGAGGAGTGAACAGATAAAGTAAGTGGAAAATCAGAGTATGTGAGGGGAAGAGGCTAACAAGCCGAGAAGCCAAGATAGAGGAAGGTTCACCTCCCTGAATGTTGAACCCACGAATTACGATGCTGAGCGTAGTGCTGGAGAGAGAGAGACTGTGAGCCAGACTCCAAAGTCTTCAGGGAATGAAGGGTATGATGTGAGGTTGGTTCATGAACATGACAAGGAAGGGTAGTGAGTGATGTGATATAAAGACATACAATTTAAAGCTGGTGTGAGGGTGAAAAAGAGAAGGAGGGTGGTCTAGACTAGAAGCAACAACAAGGGGCAAAAATGATGCCACGTTAGGCAGGAGAAGGGCCAAGGTGTGGGACACGCCGAGCTCAAAAGGTTCGCCATCACTGGTCTAGAAGCAACAACAAGGGGCAAAAAATGATGCCACGTTAGGGAGGAGAAGGTCCAAGGTGTGGTGCCCCAGCGCCTCCCATTTGTGCAGAAGATCCAGATATATCTGTAGGCTGAGAGACTGGTGGGAAAGAGGAGACCTGAGTCAGTGTGAAGAGGGACTTCATCACAATGTAAGAAATACTAAACGGCCAGGTGGGCCCCTGTGCCTGATATCCAGTGACACTCTGGGACCAAGGACATCTAAGAAGAGGCCAGGAAGAATCAAGGCAACTACCCATGAACCAAAGGTTCCTCCTTCAACCCACAGGAATCTAAAGGATATGAAGCTGCACTTGGATGTGATCTTGTCCAAGGGGTGGGAGATGGCAGGGGGCAGGGGTGGAGGGGCTGGAAGGCAGGGAAACAAGCCATGAAAGTTTCTTGGAGGAATTCCTGGAGATTCAGAACTGCTCAGAGCAGTACAGCAGCACTAGGGCCTGGGGCCTTGTTTCTTTGCTTCATTTGTTGGTAAAATGATAAATCTAATTTATTTTTATTTTTTATTTTTTTTATTGCTTAAAGTATTACAAAGAGTATTACATATGTCTCCTTAAAAATAATAATTTTTTGAAAGGTGGTTTTGATCTCTCTTTATCCACCTCCTCTTAACCCCCTCACACCCAAAGAATAGTGCAGTGAGCTACAGAGTTTTCAGGAGCAGATGACTTTAAAAATACTTCCATTTTAAACATAATTAAAATAATACATGTTATTGTAGAAAACTTAGAACTTAAAAATAAATGTAAAGAAGAAAATGGAAGTTATACGTTACCCTTCCACCTAGTGATAACCACCCTCCATATTTAGGTGTCTATTCATCTATACATGGATTGTACAAAAATGGGATCTTACTAGTTAAGTAGTTTTATAACTTCTCTTTAATTGAATGATCAGCATGGGCAGTTTTCCTGCTAATTAATATTCTTATACATAAATGTAATAACTACATAGGATTTTATTTCATAAATACACTAATTATTCATCCAATATTGTTAGAGAAAAATTAAATTGTTTCAATTTTTCACTATTAGAAACAATAGCAGGATAAATACCATTTTAGCTATCTCTTTGTTCAAAGTCATGACTATTTATTTCCTATGAATAAGATACTATAATTGGGTCAATTGCACCCTAAATGGATCAAAGGGGATGCAAAATTTTAAGGCTTTTGATACACATCGCCAAGCTGTCCTCCAGAAATATTCCACCAGATTACCTTCCTCTCATCAGGACGTGACAATGCCCACATCTCCACACCATCTCTCCTACTGTTATCATTAAAAGGTCTTTACCTTGGGTGACTTCTTGAGATTTCTTCTGACCCTTCATTTGTGTTTCCATTGTGAGATTGAGACTGTGACTGTTTTTATTTGACTTTTTCTCTTACATAAGAGAACTGATTAAGCTCTGGTAAGAGGGCTTGGGCTGCCATGTTTAAGCCACCGGAAGGCCTAGACTCATGACAGCATCTAGAGGCCAAAATGGTTTCAAGTCAAAAAGTACTAGACTGGGGGCCATTTGTCTTGTCCTTGGGTGTTACTCATCTCCCTGGGCTCACGGCTGCTCATCTGTCTTCCTTCCAGCTCTTAGTTTCTATGATCCTTTGTCTTCCTGTTTCAGAGAACATTCCTGCCAGCGCATCTTCAGTAACTGTGGACAGGAAGATCAATCTAAAGTCAAGTGTATTTGGACAGAATTCTTCTGCCTCATAATACTTTCCTTGCAAACGTAAATTCTTAATAGAAATTTGAGTTCTATCTTTGCCTTCGTTCAGGTTCATTAAACTTAAATAATATTAATTGAGCAACTACATGGTTCGTGGCGACACACTAGGCATGACAGAAAGCTACATCCATTCTTCCTGGTCAGGCTTCTTCTTTTCCTTCTCTATAGTAAACTCTCAGTCCCCAACGACATTTCCTTCCTGGTCTCCTCTCTGGAGGATTCAAAATATCATGACTGTCGTCACCTTCCTGCCTCCGCTGCAGCGTGACTCACTGGCTGGTTCTAAGGCGATTATTTGACTGTGAGATCACAGTAAACAAGAACCCTGATAACGTGGGTGAGACGTTCCTTCTTTGACAGCCCCTGTTACATAAGACCTATTGTTTTGACCATGAGCTCACCTTGAAAACAATGGCTTGTGGTGGGGAAAAAAAATAACTGGGAAGAATGGGGTCACACCTGAATAAATGAAGCGATGTTTGGGAACTTTCAGGTTTATACACCCTGTGCTCTGAAAGTTGAGTTGTGTTTTCTCTTTTGCTCTGAGCTCATTTGAGACTCTTGTAAGCAGGACAACAATGAGTTTAACTGGAGAGGGAAAAGGTCTTGGCTTTGAGCAGATTTTCAGCCCTTCGGTGGGGATTGGGGAACAAAAGTCTGAGTCCTAACAATCGAAAACAGAGTCTGGTGCTTGATGCAGGGCTAGGATTACAGCTTGTGGGGAAATCACCTGTATTTTTATGTGCTGTTTATCCATTCAGACGTGTGTGCATGAACACGCTGACACATGTACAGAAACATGCCCAAATAATGCCACAGTATTTCAGCAGAAACATATGGAGGGACCAACACACACATACACGTTTGTTTGTTTTATAAATGCGCATTGCATCTGCAAGTTGCATAATCTTGTCCTAGAGAGAGGAGTGTGGAGATTTCAGACTAACTCTCTCCCCTGCATATTTGAAGCACAAGCCAACGATTGTCGTTAGCACTGAGCGGAGGAGCCCGTGCCAAAGGGTGACGGAATAGGAGAGTAATCCCCAGTGTCAGCTGCCGGGTGTGATGCCACGGAGATGCATGCCCTCTGCGCCTGCCAGGCCCGTCTCTCTGTTCTGGAAAGTGGAATCCGATGATAAATGTCAATACACTTACGTTGCCACATGGAAGTGAGTTGGAGCTGTCTGGATCAAAAGCAGAAGTGGCAGATCTCAAGATGTGGGTGCCAGATGGCACTTAGGAGCCGGCACGTGGGACGGCTGCTGAGTGAGGTTTATTAGCACAGACAAGTGGCCTGGCACCGCTGGGTGCCACCTCGCTCCCTCTGGGGGTTCCCTCTAGAGCACAGCATCCAATTTGCTTTTAGATTAGATGCCCATTAAGCACACAGCCTCCCCTCCCTTCTCTAATGGATTTGTTGGGATGTGTTTGGAGGGGCCTTGGCTAAGGGGTGCCCCCAAAATCTGTAAAAGGGAGGAGAGTGGTGCAGGAGTGAAGCCTTGTCATAGAAAAACTGTCCCACCAACAAGGCAAAAGGGATTTTTATTTATTTTTTAAAAATAAATTTGTATTGATTTCAGAGAGAGGAAGGGAGAGAGAGAGAGAGATAGAAACATCAATGATGAGAGAGAATCATTGTTCGGTTGCCTCCCGCATGCCCCTACTGGTGACCTCCTGGCTCATAGGTCAACACTCAACCACTATTTCTCTCAGTGTAATCGAGCTTGAGTGGCAATGAGATGTTACCTGCATCATCTTCCCACTGTACTGAAAGCTTGTGTTTGGGAAAGTGCAGGGCAGTTCCACAGCCAAACGGTCTCACCTTCCTTTTTCTATACAGGGGAGGGGGATATACCTTTCAACTTTAAAACCTTATATTTGCATGTTTTAGCTTTACCGTTTATTAAGCACTTTCACGAGTTCTCATTTCTCCTCTCAACTGCACGTCTGTCAGCTCTATTTTGTTGGTGCAGAAAGGAGACTCTGAGAAGAGTGGCCCTGCTTCTGGTCACACCGCCGGTAAGCCCCTGCCCTGAAGTCCAGCCTGGGCCTGACCCTCCCCCAGCAGCTACCACTCATCGATGCCCACCGTCTTAGTCCACTCGGGCTGCTCTAACAAAATGCTGCAGCCGGGAGGGCTTATAAAGAACAGAAATGTATTCCTCACACTTCTGGAGGCCGGGAATCCGAGATCAGGGTCAGATAAGGGCCCTCTTCGGGGTGCAGACTTCTCATTGTAACCTCACATGGAGCTCTGTGGGGCCTCTTTTATAAGGGCACTAAACCCATTCATCAGGGCTCTACCCTCATGACCTCATAACCTCCCAAAGGGCCTACCTCCTAATATCATTGCCCTGGGGATTAGGATTTCAACATATGGACCGGGCTGGGGATACAAACATTCAGACCATAGCACCTACCCTGTGATATGTGCTTTTGACTCTTTCAACAGGTCTATAGAGTAGGCATTATTGTTGTCAAACACAGATGACAAAATCGAGGCTTAGAGGGGCCAAATTCCTTGCCTGGTGTCGCATAGTTGCTATATGGCCAAGCTAGGATTTGAACCTATGGCTGCCTTGACACCTACACCTTCCACTCTCATAATTAACAATAGCTAACAAGCAATGAGCACTTACTGTTTTCCAGGGTCTGTTCTAAATGCTTAATCTGTATTATAACAAGACTGTGAGGTAGGTATTGCTAACATCCCCAGTTTACAGACGGAGAAACTGAGGCATAGAAGTTAAGTGACTTGCTCAAGACTTCACAGCTGGAGATGGGCAGACCCAGGCTTTGTATTCAAGCAGTTTAATCCGGGACTCATATTTTTAAATCATCACTATGTATCACTCCAGCACTATGCCAGCTTGAGTACTTCAGGGCAGGAGGTGTGGTTTAAAAAGGTTTCATGTAAACTGATTTCTTTAGGATTTTTGGAGCCATCCCACACTCTAGAAGTTAAGTGACTTGCTCAAGACTTCACAGCTGGAGATGGGCAGACCCAGGCTTTGTATTCAAGCAGTTTAATCCGGGACTCATATTTTTAAATCATCACTATGTATCACTCCAGCACTATGCCAGCTTGAGCACTTCAGGGCAGGAGATGTGGTTTAAAAAGGTTTCATGTAAACCGATTTCTTTAGGATTTTTGGAGCCGTCCCACACTCTAGAGTTAATTTGAACTCTTTTATTAGCTCTGGAACCACCTAAATCCTCCAGGGTCTGTTTGGGATCAGAAACAACTAGGGTCTTGCTGCTGAAGATGGCGCTGTGACGAGCAGCCTCAGCACGTACTTGGGAGTTCCTGAGGAACGCAGAATCTCTGCGCCAGAGCTGCTGAGTCGGAGTCTGCACCGTTGGCAAAATCCTCAGGATGCACATGAAAGTCTTAGAAGCAATAGTCAAAAAGGGAACTCGAGCCTTGAAGGGCATACAAGGTAGTTCTAAACTGCAACCACGTGTTGGGATTTTGGAGCCGTCCCACACTCTAGAGTTAATTTGAACTCTTTTATTAGCTCTGGAACCACCTAAATCCTCCAGGGTCTGTTTGGGATCAGAAACAACTAGGGTCTTGCTGCTGAAGATGGCGCTGTGACGAGCAGCCTCAGCACGTACTTGGGAGTTCCTGAGGAACGCAGAATCTCTGCGCCAGAGCTGCTGAGTCGGAGTCTGCACCGTTGGCAAAATCCTCAGGATGCACATGAAAGTCTTAGAAGCAATAGTCAAAAAGGGAACTCGAGCCTTGAAGGGCATACAAGGTAGTTAGTTCTAAACTGCAACCACGTGTTGGGATCCTGGGAAGCGTTAAAAAGTCCTGATGCCTGGATCCCAGCCTGAGATTCTGATCTTTGCAGCCTGGACACCAGGAATTTGAAAAGCTCTCCGTGTGATTTTAACGTGCAGCCCAGGCGGAGGGCCGCTCTGAGGATGCTCTGTGTCCTCAGAAACTCCGCAGGGTTCTTTCTCCCCGACAGCGGAAGTGCCTCCTGGGTTGGGGGATTAAAAATCTTCAAAAGATTCCTTCACATGTAAGTAATCATTTGATTCCTTCACTACCCCAGCTTATGGTAGTGATTTCAGCAGTGGAGCAGTGATTGTAATAGAACTAGCATGGTTCAGGCAGAACTGGCCTGGAAAGCTCTCCCTGATCCCGCCCTGATGAGATGTCTTTCTTGTTTTCAGTCACAGGTAAAATAAGTCGCACTCACCCGGGGAGAAGAGGAGGCTTCAGATGGGAAGCTAATTGCCCTGAGCCTCCTTGTTTGGAAGAGCTATCATCTACTAGTAACTACGAGGCTCAAGTGCTATCCTAGCTGCCCAGAGAGGCGAGGCCTGTGTGGCAAAGGATGTGACAGTGAAGAAGAGCTGAGGTTTGAAGTAGATGCCCACCATGTCCTTGCGGCAGCAATGTGCAATCCGCTGTGCAATAACCTTGAACCTGACCTTGCAGTAGAGCCATGGGTTGTAATTAAAATGTAGGAATGCCTGTCTGGCATGGCTGAGCGGTTTGATTGAGTGTCAACCCGTGAACCAGGAGGTCACAGTTAGGGCACATGCCCGGGTTGCAGGCTCGATCCCCAGTGGGGGGCGTGCAGGCAGCCTATCAATGATTCTCTCCCATCACTGATGTTTCTATCTCTCTCTCCCTCTCCTTTCCCCTCTGAAATCAATAAAAAATATTTTTAAAAAATGTAGGAACTGGTTGTCTAGGGCAGGGAATTTATTTATGGTCATTCCACATAAGAAAGTAAGTTCTGAGAAGGCAGGGTATTTGTTACACTCTGTGGTATCCTTGGTGCCCAATACCCAACACCCAGTAGGTGTTTTGTAAGCATTTGCTAAAGAACAGCTGGAGGAGGCGACCATCCTCCACACCATTTACTGAATGCTCTCTGTGTCCCAGAAGCTTTATAAACATTATCTCCTTTAGTCCTATGACAATCTTAAGAAATAGATTGTTATTTGTTTGTTTGCTTTTAATGGTTCAGTGAAGTTAAATAATTCCTCCACTGGTTGTTACTTTCTAGTGTGTGGCAAAACCTGGATTCACTCATTCCACATATTTATTGAGTGACAGACACTATCCTAGATATTTGAAAGATCCTTTACCTTTGTAAAGCATACAATAAATAAGTAAATTATTCTATATAATAAAACCCTAACATGCAAATCGACCGAACGGTAGAATGACCAGTCGCTATGATGCGCATTGACCACCTGGGGGCAGTCGCTCAACGCAGGAGCTGCTCCCTGGTGGTCAGTGTGCTCCTACAGGGGGAGCACCCATCAGCCAGAAGCCAGGCTCATGGCTGGCGAGTATAGTGGTAGTGGTGGGAGCCTCTCCCACCTCCGCAGCAGCGCTAAGGAACAGCGAGCCAAGAGGTAAGGAGCAGCGAGCAGGAGGGAGGTAAGGAACGAGGGGTCCCGGACTGCCAGAGGTTGCAGGCCGGGCTGAGGGGATTCCCCTTGCCCAGTGCATGAATTTCATGCACCGGGCTCCTAGTATAATAAATAAAGTAAATAAATGAAGACCAAGGTAGGGGATTAGGAATGTCAGGGAGAAAAAGGATGGTGGAGGGAAGTCCTGATGATTAGTGTATGTGTCACCTTGGCAAGGCTATAGTACCCAGCTATTTAATCAAACACTAATCTAGGTATTGCTGTGAAGGTATTCCATAGATGTGGTCAATATCTACAACTGGTTGACTTAAGTGAAGGTGATGACCTGCGATGATGTGTGTGGGCCTCACCTAACCAGATGAAGGCCTTATGAGCAAAAACTGAGGTTTCCAGAGGAGAAGGAATTCTGTCTTAAGACTGCAACCTGAGTTATCAGCCTGCTCACCTGTCCACACATTTTTGGATCCAAGATAGGACAGCAACATCAACTCTTGCTTGAGTTTCCAGCCTACTGGCCAGCTGCCCTATGGATTCTGAATATGCCAGCCCTTCAATTCCTTAAAATGAGCCTTGAGAGACCCTGACTGCCACAGATTTTGGTACTGAAAGTGGGGTGCTACTGTAATAAATGGCTAAACATGTGGAAGTGGCTTTGGGATTGGGTAATGATAGATGCTAGAAGAATTTTAAGGTTTCTGATAGAAGTCGCTTTGAAGAGACTGAGGGTGGAAATACGGACATGAAAGGCAATTTTGGTGAAGACTCAGAAAGAAGGGAGGAGGATGTTACAGAAAGCTTCTATTGTTTTAGATAATACATGCATTGTTATGAATAGTATGTTTTTACAGATATGAATGTTAAAGGGGCTTCCAGTGAGCTTGCAGAAGGAAATGAGGAGCATGATATTGGACACTGGAGGAAAGGTGTTCCTGGTTGCAAAGTGGCAGAAAACTTGGCTCAATTCCAGAGGCCCCAAGGGACTTTGGGCCAGCATTTCTTTATAAAGTGGGCATGTTACTTTTTATTTATTTATTTGTTTGTTTGTTTTTATTTTTTTTAAAAATCTTTGTTGTTGAAAGCATTACATATGTCCCTTTTTTTTCTCCCATTGACCCCTTATAGCCTGCCCCACCCCCTGTCCCAGGCATCTATCACCCTATTGTCTGTGTCCATGGGTTATGCATATATGAATACAAGTTCTTTGGTTGATCTTCTTCCCATCCACCCTCACCTTCCCTCTGAGATTTGACAGTCTGTTCCAAGCGTATCATTTTTTATGTAAAATAGGATAGGCTGCAAGCCCAGGCCTGTGGGTTCTGTGTAACTGATGCTTTTGTCCACATATTTAATAATTCATGAAGAGAAAGGTAGAATGGAGTAGTGGTCAAACACTGATAGTTAATTATATGTGTTGACTTGTCTAGGCCACATGGTGCCCAAATATTTGGTCAAACATTACTCTGGTTATTTCTGTGAGGGAGTTTTTGGGGGAGATTAACATTTCAATCATCGCTAGACCGAGTAAAGGAGACTGCTCCCCCTAATGAGGGTGGGCCCCATCCAATCAGATGAAAGCCTTAATAGAACAAAGAAGCTCACTCTCCCAGGAGTAAAAGAGAATCCTTCCTGCCTGCCTGCCTTTGAACTGGGACATCAGCGCTGTTCCCTGCCTTTGGACTCCAAGTGAAACACTAGATCTTCCTGGGTTTCAAGCCTGCTGGGTTTGGGATGGGAACTATGCCATCAGCTGTCCTAGTTCCCAAGCCCTCAGATCTGACTGGAGCTACACCGTGGGCTCTCCTGGGTCTGCAGCAGCTCATTGACTCACCCTGCAGACCTTGGGACTTGCTCACCTCCATAATTCGGTGAACCAATTACAATAAATGTCTTTACACACACACACACACAGACACACACACACACACACACACACACACGCTTGTTTGTCCAAAAAACTCAAATATAAGCATATTTACTTTGTGGTTAAACTTGAGTTCAAACCTCAACTTCACCACTTAATCAAGGGGCCTTGGGCTAAGTGTTAATCTCTTTAAACTTCAGTTTCCACAGCTGAAGAATAAAAGCATTGGCAGAATCTCAATGACAATAATGGGAAGTGACTACAAGATAATCCTTGTAAAACATTACACCTGGCCTAAATCTAGTTCTGAATAGATATTTCACATTTTCATTAGGGTTAATAAGGTCTATCAGGTTTAGTTTTAGAGCAGCGATTCTCAACCTGTGGGTTGAGACCCCTTTCGGGGTAGAACGACCCTTTCACAGGGGTCGCCTAAGACCATCGGAAAACATATATGATTACATATTGTTTTTGTGATTAATCACTATGCTTTAATTATGTTCAATTTGTAACAATGAAATTGGGGGTCACCACAACACGAGGAACTGTATTAAAGGATCACGGCATTAGGAAGGTTGAGAACCACTGGTTTTAGAGATACACGTTTCAATGCTGGGCCTTTCATTAAGCAGCCATGTCACCTTGGGTGCATTGTTTGCCTGGGCCTTGGTTTCCTTATCTGTAAGATGGCCACAAGTTAGAGCAGGGCTACTCAGAGTATGCTCCACATATGGAAGCAACCCAAGTGCCCCTCAATAGACAAGTGGGTTAAAAAAAGCTGGGATGTTACTTGGCCATAAAAAAGAATGAGGTCTTACCATTTGTGACAGCATGGTTGGACTTGGAGGGTATTATGCTAAATGAAATAAGTCAGTCAGAAAAAGACAAATACCCTATGATTTCACTTATATGTGGAATCGAAAGAACACAATCAATGAACCAACAAATTTGAAACAGACTCATAGTCATAGAGAACAGACTAATGGATGTTAGAGAGGAGGGGATGAAGGGACTAGGTGAAAACCTTGGCCATAAAAAAGAATGAGGTCTTACCATTTGTGACAGCATGGTTGGACTTGGAGGGTATTATGCTAAATGAAATAAGTCAGTCAGAAAAAGACAAATACCCTATGATTTCACTTATATGTAGAATCGAAAGAACACAATCAATGAACCAACAAATTCGAAACAGACTCATAGTCATAGAGAACAGACTAATAGATGTTAGAGAGGAGGGGATGAAGGGACTAGTTGAAAAAGGTGAAGGGATTTAGAAGAACAAATTGGTAGTCACAGGGATTAAAGTACAGCATAGGGACTATCGTCAATAATATTGCGATGACTATGTACAGTGGTAGGTGGGTACTGGAAATATTAGAGGGAACACTTTGTCTAACCACTATGCTATACACCTGAAACCAGTACAAAATAATATTGAAAGTAAAACAAACAAACAAACAAACAAACAAAAATAATAAATGGAAGTGTAATGTTAAAAAACAAGCAAAACAAAGTATGGCCCACAGTCTTCTGCCTATCCATGAACTGGCCTATGAGGACAAATCCAGAGAAACATACAGTAAGCATTTAGAGCAGTGGTTCTCAACCTTCTGGCCCTTTAAATACAGCTCCTCATGTTGTGACCCAACCATAAAATTATTTTTGTTGCTACTTCATAACTGTAATGTTGCTACTGTTATGAATCGTAATGTAAATATCTGATATGCAGGATGGTCTTAGGTGACCCCTGTGAAAGGGTCGTTCGACCACCAAAGGGGTCGCGACCCACAGGTTGAGAACCGCTGATTTAGAGACTTCCATAGAAATTTGAAAGAGTAATTTCATGCCTTTTGAATCTAATAATATAACTTTGGATTTGTATTTTGTATGTCTTTTTTATTTTTTATTTTTTTATTCTGGTAATTTATTTTTATTTTGTTTTCAAAAGTATCAGTCCACAACAGATTAGGGGGAGAAAAACCAACAACTGGTCCTAACTCCGCTACTTTGAGAACTCTCTTAGATCAGTGCTTTTCTAATTTCAATGCAAAAAGGGAACCTGGGAACCCTGTTGGATGTGCAGATTCTGACACAGTGGGTCTCAGGTGCGGATGGGGATTCTGCATTTCTGACAAGCTCCTGAGAGAAACTGATGTTGCTGGTCCACAGGTCACTCTGAGTGGCAAGTCCCTAGATAACTTCTGTTACCACAGATTAATGTCCTACCTTTGTACAAAATGGAATTATAGGAGCATGAGAAAGTTAGGGTGATCTGTGAGGTCTTCTAAACCTATCATTTTTTTGGGACTTTTACATACTTTATTCAATTTTAAAGAGCTTTAATATGGCAGTTAGGAATGATCACCATGCTATATTCCATTTTTATCTAGAAACTTCAAGGCTAGATAACTCTACTTGGATCATGAATTCTTCTGCAATGAGATTATATGAATGCATTTTTATCTAGTTTGATTCAGGCCAATGATTTTATTAGACAAACTAGAGGCCCAGTGCACAAAATTCATGCAGGGGGGAGGAGGTCCCCTCAGCCCAGCCTGCACCCTCTCCAATCCGGGACCCCTCGGGGGATGTCTGACTGCCGGTTTAGGCCCTATCCTGGCGATCGGGCCTAAACTGGCAATCAGACATCTCTCTCACAATCCAGGACCGCTGGCTCCTAATTGCTCATCTGCCTGCCTGCCTGATTGCCCTTAACTGCCCCCCTGCCAGCCTGATCACCCCTAAATGCCTCTGCCTGCCAGCCTGGTTGCCCCCAACTGCCCCCCCCACC